>NC_064643.1:327138287-327483287 GCF_023864345.2 Schistocerca serialis cubense | reverse complement strand
GATAGCCAAATTTCATCCAATAAATTGACAAACTGACAAAGTTTTCGGTTTTTCTTCTCAAGATTTTCTGAATATAACTTCCTTAATATATATTATTTAGTTCTGGGATTGAGATTACGTGGAAGCTAGAAAGTTATTATATAATGACATACAATAAATGAGCTGTGGTAGCCTGAGGTCCGACAGCGGTGCACACTGAAAGACAGGCTTCACAAAAGCAAACTTGGTAGGCAGTGGCAAGCAATTTTGTACAGTCTATTTGTGGAGACTTTTGTTGAGTCATAATGCCACAATTTATGGTATGTGAATAATCTAGCAGTTTTATACTTTAGCAGTTATTTTGAGGAGTATGAAAGCTGTACCAAACTGTCACATCTCTTTACTTTGTAACCTAACAGTTATCATTTTTAAACACACTTTTAATATGTTTATGAAGTTTTAAATTCTAATCAGCCATTTCAGTAAGGAAAACCATTTTAGTGAGTCAGGAGGAGGAGACTCTGGGATATTTATTTAGTGAACCCTTTTCATTGCCAAATGTAGCAGGGTAGGCTGGCGAGTTTACATCCTGAAGCTTTTTTTCTAAAGGTCCTAGGTGAAAGTATACAACTGGAGAGAACCATACTGCAGAGTTTCTCTGCAAGGACATCCCCTGTGAAGGACAACACCAAACTGTGTCACGAAGTAGTGCTATCTATTTCCCTCTATTTAAGTATGATCTTCATGGGAAACGAAATATTGCTTGGGCTGTTAAAGTTCACCCCCACCACTAGTTCAATTTGAACGTAGTATTAAATGTTCAAAAAGTGCATAATAGGAAAGAATATGACTATTACAAAAGGTCAGGGAGGCAACATAACCCCCAAACCCAACAGGCATAAGAAAAACAAAGCAGAGAGACGGCATATAGATTCATCTCCATGTCAGGGCTCCACTAACTACCATCCCAGGCTATCCATTTACAGGTGGAGTGAGCACAGCTAACAGCTGTCAGAACACATTTCACTAATGGGAGATAGACAGCTTTTGCAGTAAATTTCCAAACCAGTCATGTTGCTGCAATTCCTTAATGGCTGAGTGCCTGGTACAAAGCGCATCAGAATTGAATGTGTGAGTGGGCCCACTTGAAATGTGACTACATTGTATGAATTAAGTGAACATTCCAATTGCAAGAAATGAATCATACAATCCCCATCTGGCAGTCGATGGAGCACAATGTAGGGAGACAGGCATTTGCATGTGAGTAATGTATGTGTGTTTCTGTGCATGATTCTCCTACAAGGGTGAAAAAGGCATTTCATTCAGAAAGCTAGCTAATTCTGTAACTTTTTTTTGTACACCTGTCGATGATGCAGCACTTCTGCCTTTTGGTGAGTCATCTCCTTTATTCTGAAATAATTCATACAATTTACACACATACATAATACTGTATATTTGCTTTCCATATCTTGTCTTGCAAAGAAAATGATTGATTTTGTATTTGTACATAGTAATGATGAATAAACTTCAATAACAAGAACATTATTATCTGAAACTATGAGATTAAGGTGTCAATAATCCAATGCTAATACTGCATGCACCATTGTTTGATAGTGTAAATTTTATATGTTTTTGTGTAAAAATATATATTAATTAGTGAAGCAAATGTATTAACAGATACAATCGACTAAATAAATGCCGTATAAATTTGGGGCAAATGTTGGGACAAAAAATGAATGGTGAATTAATATAATAAAATAAATAATATAATAAATAATTTATATAATAATATACAAAATTTGCTAAGTGATATTCCCCCCTCCCCCTACTACTTTGCCCCTGCCCTTCCCCACCTGTCCCCTGCCCTCCACCCACCCTGCAGCATTTCACTGTCTGTCGTCCCCACCATACTATTCATCCCCCTCCCCACCACGGTGTCCTCCATAACCCACCCAGTCGCCGCTCCAATCGTGCGCTGGTGCTGCTGCTTGCAGTGTGGTTTCAGTTGTCTGGGACTGCAGGTGTGTGTGTGTGTGTGTGTGTGTGTGTGTAGTTGACATAGGCCATTGACCAAAAGTTTAAGTGTGAAACCCTTTTTGTTGTGCCTACCTGCAACTCAGCATTTCCGCTATGTGGTGAGTAGCAACTTTCCTTCTCATAATATTGTCACATTCCATCCTGGACTTTCCATTGTTTGAAATAATGAACAAGTGTATGTGATTTTTTTTTAAATATCAAGATATCATTGAAATATACAAGATATTCAAAAATAAGTCTTTAAAGGTTTATAATTAATTATCATGAAAGTTGGAAACAATGTAATGAGCTATTGTAATGGTTATTATGTTATTTATAAGCATGAAGCAGAGGCCCAGAGGGCTGTAATTTTGAGGCAGATATTTGGAGCAGACCGTATGTGCATGTTTGACACATTTCTCACATCATTTCTCTTGCCTTCTGAAATAGCATCCTGTAGCAAAATTGAGTATTCAGATTATAGTGGAATTATATAAGTTAGCATTTCCATCTTCATTACTGGCATGTGGTGAAGTGACATCAGTATCAGTCTACAACATACTCATTGCATTAGCAAGACATGCCCTGGCCTCTAGTTGTAATACATGTGAGATTATCATAGGATATAAGGAAGTCCGTCACATCTCCCAGTTTTTCTGAAAGTTGCTAACTGTGCTTCATAAGAGATGTCCCTATGCTGCCGTGGAAGTGCTGGTTGTGTACTCGTACAGATGTGCTGGATGTAGTGCTGTATTGGTGACATTTGGGGGAAATCCATAACTATTTGACTCACAGTACTGAGCACACAGTTCAGGTCACACAACATTAGTTGCCCATTCTGTAATTGTAAGCAGATTACACTTTAAGTATGAGCAATTACTTCCAACACGCTGGATGTGACTGCATGATTGATCAGCCTGCAGTTATGAACATTTTAATGATATTTTTAACAGTTGATGAGAGCCACCATCAACATACCCATTCACTGTGTCCCACATTCTCAGATTGCTGCTACCATCACAACCCTGGATCCTGCTGAGACAAGGGAACTTGTGCGTCACTCATTTCAGCCAATCCCTACTCTGTAAATTTTAATTTACTAAATGTGTTGGGACCTGGTTCAGCCAACCACCAGTTTCTAATCTGGGGGATGCTGTGACACCATGCCACATCACCAAAGGTGCAATGCTAGAACCTCCACTTCATTATGATACCATATTGTCCTCCCATGCAGCCAGTAGGCTTGGCATGGTATTGTATAATCTTATGCATTCCCAGATACCTATTATCTAACATAAAAGTTACAAGTCTACATCTATATACGTATACCACAAGCCGTGGTCTGGAAACCTTATTTTGATCCTACAATTTGCTCTCAGTAGTTAACTTTCCAACATGAGTGGGTAAAGACTGTAGGTCCCTAATTAATAATGTTTTCTTTGATGAGGCACAAAGCAAGAAAATAACTGTTTACCCAGTAACAAATGCTCTCTCTGATCATGATGCACACTTAGTCAGGATAAATGACATAGTGCCTTACAGTGTGGATACACCTCAGTGGAAGTCAGTTAGAATTATTAATGACTACAGGGAAAATGTTTTTAAGAGCAGTTTACAAGAAACAACTTGGGATGAAATAAATAATAACCAAATGCCATATAAAATTTAAACTATTCCATGATAAATTCATACCAGTATTTGAAAATAGCTTTCCGCGTAAGCTAATTAGAAGGGACATTAAACAGCTTTGTAAAAAACCTTGGATCACTAAGGGGATTAAAGTATCTAGTGAAAGGAAAAGGGAAATGTATCTTTTGGCAAGAACAAGTATAGACCCTGTAGTAGTTGTCCACTTCAAAAACTACTCAAATTACTAAGAAAAGTTATTAAAAAATCAAGAAACATGTATGTAATGTCAGAAATCAGTATGTCTGACAACAGAGTTAAGGCAATATGGAATATAGTGAATGAAGAGACAAGACAAGCAACCACAGAAGAGGGTAACATTACTATTGAACTGAATGGAAGGGTTATAAATGACAAGTCACAGATAGCAAATGTATTTAATAATGATTTCTTAAACATAGTAGAAAGCATAAGGACCAACAGTTCAAGAGAAAACTCATAGCGGTATGTTGAAGAAGTAACTCTCATAAAATAACATCACATCAATGTATCACCAACTTCTACTTCTGAAATTAAAAGGGTCATACATTATTTCAAGAATAAAAGCTCTTCTGGTTTTATGGTGTTTCCAATAGAGTACTAAAGATTTATTCCCATATAATGAGTCCAGTATTGTCCGAAATATGTTATGCATCACTAACTCAAGGCATTTTTCCAGAGAAACTAAAATATGGCGTCGTTAAACCCCTCAGAAAGATGATTAAAGGGACATCATAACTACCAACCTATTTGACTGCTGACATCATTTTTCAAAATTTTTGTGAAAGTGATGTATTCTAGAATAGTATCTCACCTTGGCAAAAATAATATCCTCAGCAAATCACAGTTTGGGTTTCAGAAGTGTTGCTCTACTGAGAATGCCATTTACATGTTCACACACCAAATATTACAAGCATTAAATAAAAAAAATAGGTAGATATTTTCTATGACCTATCCCAGGCATTTGATTGTGTGAATTATAGTAGACTCGTAGATAAATTGAAGTTTTATGGGATTGATGGTATAGCCAACCAATGGATCATGTCATATCTAACCAAAAGAATGCAGGAAGTTGTACTTAGTAGTAATTCAACCAGCAAAATCCAGGGACATAATTCTAACTGGGGAGAAATCATGTGTGGGGTTCCCCAAGGTTCAGTCTTAGATCCACAACTGTTTCTCATATATGTAAATGATCTACCGCCTAATGTACAACAAGCAGAATTAGTTCTTTTTGCACATGACACCAATATTGTAATCACTTCCAGTCTACATACAGAAATGGAAGAAATGGTGAACAAAATTCTCAAAAGTATCACTGACTGGTTTTCTGCGAATGGTCTCACCCTTAATTTCACAAAAACACATCATATTCAGTCCTGCACCTCTAGGGTTACTGCACCAGTGATAAGTGTAACACATGGTGATGAAATAATACATAGGGTGGAAACTCCAAAATTCTCAGGTGTCCATATTGGTGAGAATTTAAATAGGAAAAAACACATTTTGGAACTCCTAAAACAACTTACTTCAGCCACATATTGCACTTAGAATCATAGCAAATCTTGGGGATAGAGAAATCAGAAAGTTGACATATTTTGCTTTTTTTCATTCAGTAATGTCATATGGAATAATGTTTTGGGGTAACTCATATTTAAGAAAGAAGGTCTTCATTGCCCAAAAACATGCTGTAAGAACAATATGTGGTGCTCACCAGTAATCATCTGTTTAAGGAGTTGAGCATTCTGACTACTGCTGGACAGTATATTTATCCCCTCATGAAGTTTGTAGTAAATAATCCACTATAGTTCAAAGGAAACAATGAGGTATATCATTACAATACTAGAAGAAAAAATGACATTCATTACTCAACATTAAGGTTGTCTTTAGCACAGAAAGGGGTGCACAATGCTGCAGCAAAAATTTTTGACCACTTACCCAGTGATATAGACGTCTAACAGACAGAAAGGTAAAATTTGAAAATAAACTGAAAAAGTTTTTCCTTGACAATTCCTTCTACTCCGTAGAATCATTTCTGTGTTTGCAATATGTAAAAGGTGGTGGGTAGGAATTGCTAACTCAATCTGTATATCTTGTTTTCATTGGGGGGGGGGGGGGGGGGGGGGGGAGGGAATAATAATAATATGGTGATGTTTAGAGTGCAAATTAATTTGCAATATCAATGTAAAATGACTCATTCCACATCATGACGATTAATCGTGTAAAATGATCCATGGAACATGAAAGTAACTTATGGTGCTTGTTAGGTGGTACCTTGTACCACTGTTGAGTCATTCCCTTTGCTGTTCCACTCATGAATGTAGTGGTACAAAAAACAACTGTCTGTGTTCATCCATATGAGCCCTTGTATCTTTTATCTTCATGTTGCTGTCCTCACGCAAGATGCAGGTAGTTTCAGTGCAGTCGTTCTTCAGTCTGTTGCAAATGCCAGTTGTCTAAACTTTGTCAAGAGCATTTCATAAAAAGAATGTCTTCTTCTCACAAGGGATTCCCATGTTAGTCCATGGAGCATTTCTGTAATAGTTGCATGTTGAATCAAATCTACCAGTAATAAACCTTGCAGTACAACTCCGAATTTTTTCAGTGTCTTCCTTTTGTCAGTTCTGGTGAGGTAATCAAGCAGTACTCAAAACTGCGTCACACAAGTGTTTTGTACACAGTCTCCTTTACAAATAAACTACACTGTCCTAGAATTCTCCCAATAAATCAAATTTGACCATTCCCCTTCCATACAGTTGATTTTACATGCTTGTTCATGTTGTATTCAACATAACACACAAATATTTAATCATTGTGACTGCTGCAGCACACCACCAACACTGTATTCAAACATTACACAATTATTTTTCCTACTCATCTGCATTAACTTACTTTTTCCACATTCACAGCATGCCACTATTCATCACCGCAAAGAGATACTCTATGCAAGTCATCCTGTATTCTCCTACAGTTCCTCAACGAAGACACTTTCCTGCACATTACAGCATCATCAGGAAACAGTTGCACATTGCTGCTCACCCGATATGTCAGATGATTTGTGGATATAAAGAACAAGAACAGTCCTATCACACTTTCGTGGAGATTTCCTGCTGAATCATATTTTTGTGGAGCTCTCCTGTTGATACCTTTACCTCTGATGAACATTTGCCATCCAGGACAACATACTATGTTCTACAACTTACAAAGTTTGTGTGCCATTCACATATTGGAGAACCTGTTCTGTCTGCTCTGATCTTCTTCAACAGTCAGCAGTGTAGACATGTCAAAACTTTCTGGAAATCTCATAGGAACATGGAAGCACCTGTTGGCCTTTATCGCTGGTTCACTGGATATTGCATGAGAGAAGGGCAAGCTGAGGTTAGCACAAGTGGTGCTTTCTACATCTGTGCTGATTTGTGGATTGATGCTTTACATGCTCAAGGAAATTTATTGTATTCAAACTTAAAATATGCTCAAAATTCTGCTGTAAACTGTCATTAGGGATATTGGTCTGTAATTTTGTGGATTTGTTCTTTAACTGGTGTTATATAAAGGAATCACCTGCACTTTTTCTGGGCACTTAGGACCTTGCATTCAACAAGAAATTTGCACTAAATAAACCCTAGCTAAATCAGGGGCAAATGCCAGAGAGTGCCCTCTGTAAAAATGAATTGGGATTCCATCTGAACATTGCGATTTATTTGTTTTGAGCTCTTTCAGTTGCATTTCAGTGCCAGCGATGCCTACTTCTGTGTCTACAGTGTTTGTGAAGCAGTCAAATAATTGAATGTCTGTACTATCACCTTGTGTGAATGACTTTTTAAACATGAAATGTAAAACTTCAGCTTTCCTTTTGTTGTCTTCTATTGCATTGCCAGGCTGATCACCAGGTGACTAGATGTCTTTGACACATGTATCACCTTTCTATAGTACCAGAATTTTCTAGTTTTCTTGGCAAGACCTTTTCCTAATGTATGACAGTGGAAGTTGTTGTATGTTTCACATACTGATCTTTTTATAGATCAATGCGTTCCTAACAACTTTTGCGTTTCTGATTTTTTTTTTTTTTTAATTGAGAGTGTAACTATCTCTGTTTTCTCAGCATTTTCAGAATTTTGTCATTAAACCACCTCCTTGTCATTACTTTTACAGAGTGCAATCTTCAGTCAGTTCAAACCTTGCCCATAACTCCTCTAAATCCTTCATATTGGAACTGAATGAATAAATGATGCTTTTCATCATTTTAAGTAGTATGCTAACAACTGATTATCTTCTCTGCCCAGCATAAAAAATCTCTACCTAGTCTTCTTGATAGATTTTTTATTTTCAGTAACCATTGTGGCTGTGAAGAAATTTCTTGTAGCTACATTCCATCTGAACAGGCCTTGAAAGACCCAACAGTACCGACTGTCTGCTGTGTCATACTCAGGCGAAAGGCATCACTGGATGTGGATATGAAAGGACACATAGTCAGCACACCACTCTCCTAGCCATTGTCAGAGTTTGTAAACACAGCTGCCAATTCAATCAAGTAGCTCCCAAGAGCTGAGTGCACCCTACTTGCCAGCGGCACTTGACAGATCCGCACACTCACCCATAAAAGTAGTAGTCAAGCATGATAGTGCTTAATTTAGGCGCTCTGACAGGAACTGTGGCAAGGCCATTAGCCTTTGAAGCAACAAAGTATAAAATATTTGCACTGTGTGTGGGTTGTCCAATAAGTTGCTCAAGAGAGTTTCTGGACAAAGTGTTCAGAAATTTTGCAAGACTGTGTCCATACTGTAATAAAACTGGTAATGGTGAGATAAATGTATTAACCAATCTTGTATTGTATGCAATGACCGATTCCCAAGTTGAAGACTCTAAACCCAGAAATCCACTACCACATAGCTATACAAAAATGTGTAAATGTCAACATACATAAGCTTTTAATGTAATTACTTTGATTATTATGGACTTCTTCAAAAGATATACAGTGATAAGCAATTACTTGTACTTTATTCTTATAATGTATGTTCCAAAGATGGTTTTGCTCAAACAGATCGATGTACGATGATATTTTCTTGGTTGTATGTTGTGAGAGGCAAATCTCTGTTACACTGGACTCGCATTCGTGAGGACAACGGTTCAGTCCCATGTCCGGTCATCCATATTTAGGTTTTCCTGATTTCCCTAAATCGATCAAGGCAAATACCGGGATGGTTCCTTTCGAAGGGCACGGCTGACTTCCTTCCCTAATCCATTGAGACTGATGACCTCGCTGGCGGGTTTCCTCCCCCAAAACAATCCAACCCAACCCAAATATTTGTTGTTCTGTGCGAGTTGGATTTATGAGTTATGTATGTGTTGAGTTAGAGTGGAGGTTGGTCTTCATTATGTTGTGAAGTGTTATGGCTAAAAATATATCTATTTAACAACAGAAACTCCACCTGTATTCATATTATTTAAAAATAAAAATGGAGTTGAGCATCGTCTAGAGACATAGACAATGACTGAGTTACAAGATGGTGATGATGGTTAGAATATGATGGCACTGTACAAGATCTTCTGAAAGTAAAATGTGAATACTGTGATGGATTTGTGAAATTTTTGTATGAACAATAAGTCAAGTATGAATCAAGCTACAAAACAGGAAAAATAACAGCAAAAGGAGTTCACAATCAAGAAGAAGAAAAGGATGAAAAATAAAAAAAGTGAGATGAACAGTTAACAGCGTTGACCTCCAACAACAAAGTAAGTACTGAAAATATTTTCTTTATTTTTTTTCTTTTAGTGTAAGTGTCTCATTACATAATCATTAATAATGACAGCCATTGAACAGAAATCTGAAACCATGGAGGGTAATACAGACATGGGAGAGTTAAGTAACGTCGTGAAGCAAGATCAGAAATTTGTTGATGAGGCCGTAGAACAGGAAAAAGACACTGATGAATCACGTAAACTGTTAAAACAGTAAGATAATACTGTAATAATGACATAAGTGC
The DNA here is from genome assembly GCF_023864345.2 of Schistocerca serialis cubense. NCBI lineage: Eukaryota > Metazoa > Arthropoda > Insecta > Orthoptera > Acrididae > Schistocerca > Schistocerca serialis. The sequence continues at coordinate 327,473,643 of NC_064643.1, read as the reverse complement.
ATTGTTGGCATTGTTAATAAAAATGAATAATGATGATAAAGATCACATAATAAAAATGAATAATGACTAGCATGCAAAAATCAATGAGCAACTTGAAAATCATAAGGACCAGTCCCCAGAATTTGGTCATTTAATAGGAGCATTATTTGACTGTATCAGTAAAAGTACAACACAACTAAATGATATCAATCAAAAAATTGATAGATTAGATGTTAAATTATAATCTGTTGAGTTCAAGATGAAAGAAATCGAATTTAAATTTAACAATGAAAAACAAAATTGCTTTTGAAAAAGTGCATGCAGATATAAGAACTATTGACAAAAGTGTATATAATCAAATTTCGACTTTGGAAACTAATGTTGATACTAAACTGGCACTTATTGAAAGCAGTTTTGCCGGACAAGTGAAGATAAAAGATAATAAATTCATGGAAAATCTAAAATTAAGTAACAACCAAACCAGCATCCTAGAAAGTGGTTTTTCAGTTCTGTGCTAAAAAGTTGAAGAATTAATTGTCCAATGATGTAGTTAATAGAACCTTGTCAACAATGTTGGTACCATGTTTTGTACCATTCCAGTGAAAAACTTTTCAGGTGAAGGTAGCTTACAACAACATTGCAGAGATAATTTTGTGTCTTAATATGACTGATATTATGAAAATTAATTTAATTGGATGGATAAAAAGTCTACTCACCAAGCAGTGGCAGAATGCACACATAAAAAAAATTGTAATTTCTTCAGGCAGAAGGGTTGAAGGGGAAGGAGTGGGGTGAAGGAAAAGGACTGGAGAGATCTAGGAAAAGTGGTAGATTTCGGGAAAGTCACCCAGAACTGCGGGTCAGGGGAGACTTGTGAAACTGGGTATTTAAACAGTAATGAAGTGTGGAATGACAATGATGGTATATTTGTGGTGATACTGATGATGATGTGGTACTATTGATGATATTGAATTGCAGGTAAACGATGGTGAGTATACTAATGAAGAAGAAAAGTATTTTGTTTGTTTTAAAGGCATTATGTACTAGTAAGGAAATGTATAGTAGTGGCTATGATGTATCACAACAAACAAAAATGTTGATTTAATTACTAGTAAGGAGGCATACTAATTCAGTTACCAGGTATGACAGTTACAGAGTAGCAGTTAGCTGCTTAATGATATGAATGAAAATTATTTTTTTCTTTTTTATAATATGTGGTTAATTAGTGATGCTGTTGAGAAAGATGAAAACTTTAGAAACACAGTTAAAAATCTGTGTTCTACTTTGTATCCAGACTAGTGGCACGAAATTAAATGTGTTATTGTAAGATAATTTAGAAGTAAGTACCATAGTGCTGATCTATGTGAAACATGTAAGTGTTCATGGATTGATGAAATTCTCAGTGACAGTGATAATTATATCTGTGTTAATTTCACGAAAGTGTGCCAAGGCAATGGAAATGGAAAGAACAAGTGTTATTTCAGAGGTCTTAGTTTCAAAGAGATAGAAGATTACCTGTTATATGAGGACGTTAAGACTGATAAATGTATTGCTTTTTGTTGTCCATTCATTGAAGGCAGAATAGGATCATGGGAAGGCAGGTGTCTTGTTGACACAGGTAGCCAAATTTCAGCACTCTCTGAATCCTTAATAAAAAATTAACACACAATAAGAACTATGTAGAATTACTTGTAATTGAAGTACAGATTAAAGGTGCAACTGGGAAACATATTCAAGTGGTTAACAGTCAGGCTTTAAAACTTTCACAATTGAGGGAGTAACTTTTACACATGGATGTTTAATAATTCAAGATGTCAGTGAGGAACTTATCCTCGGCATGTCATGGATAGTTAGTGTGATGGCAGATTTTGATTTGGGAGGGCAGAAGTTGATTATCAGTGCACCTGATGGAGATTGTATTTGGACTAATTTTATGAAGTCAGCTGTATCTTATAAGGAGGACAAAATAAATAGTATTTAATTTTTACAAAACAGTGAATTTTTGGTGAATAATATGCCAGAATTAGACACAGATAAAGCAGAGTTTCAATAACATGTAAACACTTAGATTTTAGAAGCAAAAGGGTTAAATAAAAATCAGAAATGGGTATTAGAATCTTTGTTGTGGGAGTATAGTGATGTGTTTAGGAATATCCTAGATAGAGTGAGAGGATATCGATGTACTTTAGAGGATATCAATGTACTTTACAACTAACACCACAGTAACCATTTTTCATAAAGTCATACTGTGTACCTATCGTTAATAGAGCTGCAGTCGAGAAAGAGTTGCATAAGGTGGAAGTGAGTGACATCATTGAGAGAACTGTTAGCTCATACAACAACCCTTTACTCATTGTCCCCAAAAGAGATAGAGTAGTGAGATTACTTCTGAATTCTAGGCATTTGAACAAGTTTTTGTACAGAGAAGCTGATCATCCTGAAGGCACTGATGAACTTTTACAAACATTTAAAAATAGTCACATTATGTCTAGTTTGATTTAACTTCCGGATTTCATCAGGTACCCTTAGCTCCTGTATCTCATAAATATACTACCTTTCTTTACAGTGGTAGATGTTACCAATACCATATAGTACCTTTCAGTTCGAACTCATCTATAGCTGAATTTATAAGAGCATTAGATTATGTACTTGGCCAATATCCAGGGGGAAACTTATGTTTATGCAGATGATATTTGGGTTACTGGAAAAAGTTGGACTCGAAAAATGTAAATTTTCTCTATCTAATTCCTAGGTGACATAATTACTAGCGAAGGAATCTTACACAGTTACAGAAAAAATTATTAGCTGTTTACTGGGCATTCACTATTCGGAACCTATTTGTTGGGACATAAAGTGTTTGTATGTTCAGACACAAAGCATTAAGCTACCTACAGGAATGAAGATTGTATCACAATAGATTTATCAGATGGGGAATGTATTTGCAACAATTTGATTATGGAATTAAATATATTACAGGTTCAGACAGTGTTCTTGCAGATGCTTTGTCAAGGATGCCATTGGGTGGGAGTTATGAAAATTTTGATCAAAACGAGGAAAAAGAGTTTAAAATCAGACATATGAAGAGTATACATGATGAGAAAATTATTGAGCTAATGTGTAACAAAATTAGAAGGAACCAAAATCATGATTCAAAATTAAGATTAGTAAAGAGTTGTTTCGGCCAAAGAGATTACAAAGAACTGGAGTTACAAAGTTCATAAAGAAACACTTTTCAGGAGAACAGATGTGGATTCTGATGACTGGAAGTTATGTTGGCCAAAGGAGGAACCTGGGAAGTTGATTAAGTATGTAGAAGAAAGTTATGGACAATGTGGTATTCAAAAATGTTTACAAAAGCTACAAGAAAATGTTTATTTCTATAATGTGGCTAAAAAGGTTAGGAAAGTACTATCTACTTGTGACAGGTGTCAGACAGTCATGGTAAGTGACAGAACTTATCAAAGTGAGGTGCAAAGTATGAAAACTGATAATCCTATAGATTTAGTTTCTGTAGATTTTTATGGAAGTTTACCAAAAATTAAAAATGGTTATTGTTATATTTTTGTTATGGTTGATGTTTTCTCCAAATATATAAAATTATATCCTGTTAGAAAAGCTACAAGTAAGGAGATTAGTACTAACATTGAAAAATATTACTTCAAAAATGTAGGAAAAACTAAAGTAATACTTTCAGACAATGGATCACAGTTTTTATCATAGAAATGCCTGATATCAAACACACTTTAATTTCAGTTTATAATTCTTCATCCCATCCAGCAGAGAGATATATGTGTGAAATTAATTGTCTGTGTCACACATGCTATAGTCACAAGCACCTCACATAGTATGAACACATCACTGATTTGGAAGATGTAATGAATAGCATGCAACACAAGTACAACAGGATTTTCACCTTTTGAAGTCATGTTTCATAATAAACCAGCAATATCTGAATTAGTAGATTTTCCACTATGTACTGTTATGTCAGCTCAGGAACATGAAGCAATTGTGAGAGAAACTATGAAAAATTAAGGAGAGACACAAAAGAAAAGACACAATAGTGAGGTCAAAATAACTAAGTTCAACATTGGGGCTTGTATTCTTGTTAAATAACATAACAAATCCATGTTATCTGAGTTAAAAAAGTTTTTCTACATCTGTATCAGTCCAGTTGACTTCATAAAGAACCTGCATCCAAATGCTTACTGCTTGATTTATCCTGAGTCTCAGAAGATTCTTGGGCTAAGAAATGTTACTTTGTTGAAGTCATATGGCCTCATTGAAGCCATACAAACAAAATAGATAAAGATAACTAACAAAAAGGATTCTTAAAAGGATTCTTAGTGGAATGTGCAGAAACAAAATATTTTCTACCATTGTAATGGACTACGTACTTTGGGCAAACAATTTGAACATGGTAACTTACGTTACTTTTCTACAGGTTGTAAAGTCATGATTTGTATTTTATGTTCTTTCATGAAAAGTAATTGGTCTTTTACAGTGTTATTTCTCAATGTTTAGAGTAATGTTTTAACTAACTTATCATTTGGAAAGCTAAAGCTTTGAGTACAAGTCTCCATCAATTCCTTAGCATTTATTCATTTCTTAATACATCTTTCTTTGCGGTATATGAGTTAGTACTAGTGACATTTCCATGTTTTAAATTAGTCCTGATATTTGTGTAAAAAGACTGGCATCTGAATGTCATCCAATGAAACTTTATAATATTTCTCGTGTATTAGTTTTGGGAATTTGTGTGGAAAGTACCACACCATTTCTCATAAAGTAACTGCAGTTTCTTGTGCTATACACAATTTACTTGTGTTTACTGTGATAGATATTTTTTCTGATGATTACTATTATTTTTGTATATGTATTGAATTTTCATGTTACCTCATTGAATCACTGTGCTTTGTGCAGATGTAAAAGAGGAATTTAAATATGATAGTGACACTTAGTTAATGAATGGGACTTCAAAGCAAATTTCAGCGATGTTGACATTTCTTCTGTAACTTATGGCCAATTTTTCTACATAAGTTGCCAAATAACTCTGTTTTTAGAAAAACATGTAAGAATGAGCTAGTTGTGTCATCCTGCAACATGATCTGAAAGACTTGAAAAGCAATTTTCCGTATGTTATTGTACTACCCATCATTTTACGTGAAAATGAAGAGTGCAAAATATTTGTAGCAATCGGAGACCAAAAGACAATATGAGTGATGAAAATGATGGAGTAGCACATAGTAGAATGGGCCTAAAATCCGCTGCAGTCGGATGTCAAATGGCGTCATTTTATTTTGGCAATTCGAAAAGATTAACTGCGTAATGGGTTTTTTCGAGTTGGCAGCCCTGTTAGCACACAAGCTTTCTGATGCTACTGTGTTTTCCTTTGTGTATATATATGGTTTTCGAGAGTTGTTTGTGTTCAAACTTCTGTACGTTGTTGGTGCTGTGTCATTCTCAGTAGTAATTATGCCTCCAAGAAAGTGTTTTGGAATGGGAAAACTAGAGTTTTATTTTAATCGGTTTACTTCATTGAAAAGTAGAGAGACTGTGTAATTATATCCACCAACCAACTGGATTTTATGTCCACTCCGCCAAGTCCCTCAAGACGGAAGCTAAAATATTTTAGTACCAGAGTGACATTTCTATAAAATATGATCAAAACAGTGTAACGGAATGTATTTCCATAATTACTGAATTGAGTGCTTTATGTTCGCTTCTAAAGAATGCTGCTGTATGTGCGCTTTGTGGAAAAGCGTTGAAGATTTTGAGGGCAGGAAAGATGTGGCTTGTAAGTTACAAGTGTTTTGTGATTTCTGTGGGGTAACTAAAACTGGTTATTCTTCTGGATTGTGCTGAGGAAGAGTTTATAACACAAATATCAGACTTGCATATGGAATGAGGTGTATTGGGAAGGGTAGAAAGGCAGCTCAAATATTTTGTGCTATCATGAATTTGCCCCCGTCTACGTGGTTTGAGAAGTACACACAGTTACTTCTTGAAAGTCTTTGTCAAGTGAGTTCTGTGTCAATGAAGAAAGCAGTAGAAAAAAACTGTGTTATGCAATGAAGGTGACACTGACACAGCTGCAGCCTGTGATGGGACACGGGACATGGCAGAAGCGTGGTCACTTATCACTGAATGGTGTTGTCACTGCAACATCCCTAGAAAATGGGAAGGTGATTGACATGGAATGTATGACAAAGTGCTGCCATGGTTGCAAAGGAAATAACCAGGATCATGTTTGTGTCCAGAATTTTTCCGGTTACAGTGATAGAGTGGAATCAGAGGGAGTTCTTAGAATATTTAAAAGGTCAGGAGAGAATTATGGTGTACAGTATGTGAAGTACTTTGGAGATGGAGACTCCAAAGGGTTTGCAAACGTGTTGGAAAATATGCCTTACATAAGTTAATAATGATACGAGGGGGGAAAAGCTCAGTGATGGCAACCCAATTGGTGGTTGGGGTCATCTTACTAAGGAAGAGGTGGACAAACTGCAGCTCTATTATGGTTTAGCCATAAGAAGAAATCGAGATAATATTGAGGCAATGAAGAAATCAGTATGGGCTACCTTTTTCCATAAAGCTTCTACGGATGACCATCCACAGCATGCTCTCTGCGACAGTGGTGTAGACACATGGTGTGGATACAAAAAAGAAATAGCAAACGGTGAGACTTAAGCACACCATCACTCCCTGCCATTTGAGGTATTGGAAGCAATTAAGCCCATGTACAGGGACCTAAGTGACACTACACTATTGTCACGGTGCTTACATGGAAAGAGACAAAATATTAATGAATGTTTCAGCCATGTGATATGGGAACGCCTGCTTGAAACAGTGTTTGTTGGTTTCAATACCGTGATATTAGGTGTATTAGATGCAGTTATTTGCTTTAATGATGGGGCAGTTAGCAGATGTGATGTTTTAGAATCGTTGGGACTAACTCCTGGTTTCAGTGTGAGCACTGATGGCAATTGATTCCTGAGAGTGGCCGAAGGCAAAAAATGGGTTCTTGACGTAACTAAAGAAGCCAGAATAGCAAATAGGAGCAAGAAAAGTAAGACAAGAAGATGAGGAACACACAAACCAAGAATTTTATGTAACTGGAGGGTTTTAAGAACAACAGAGATGAGTAACAGATAAAATGTACCTTTAAACTGAATTTTCCAAGAATCAAATTTTCTGACATGTTTATTTTATGGAGGAAAAAAAAAACTATTTGAAATAGAGGTCTGAATTTTTTTTTATATTTCAGGCAACCATTTGGAGAAAAGTAGACTACAGACACCAGCTTACTATCACCAGGAGGAAAAAATATACTCTTATTATTTATAAAAAATTACCTTAATTTTGACTGTCTAATTTATTTATAGTGTAATAACTATTGATTGAAATCATTTGATTGTACTCTACTTTTTAGATAACAATGTCAAATGTGTGCACAAAGTTTTAAGCATCTAAGAAAAGTAGTTAATAAGTCTATAGACTTCAAACATAGACTGGCAGGAAAAATTTTAAATTACGGACTGACATAAATGTTTCTATAATAAAGTTTATATGAAAGCTATTCTGATTATTCTTATACCAAAATCTTCATCCTTAAAACACTTTCATTGTTCTAAAATTTCTTTATGTTCAGAGTTCACATTATGCAGTTAGACCCTCATAAACTTTATGAAAATTCTTACTGATATTCCAGCTGTTCATTGGCAAGTCACCTTAAGGCAAGTCATCATCAGCGAGTTCACCCAACAAAACTGAAGCGGATGACGATCTTTTGTACTACAATGCAAGACCACACACCAGTCATCACACCACTGAAGAGATTGTGAAAACTTGATAAGTTTTGCCACATCCCCCATACAGTCCTCACATGTAGTTTCTGTGGCTATGCCACAACAAGCAATTTAATTTTGCTTTGCTTTTCTGACAGGCACAACCACTGAGCATAGATAACATAGTAACCTTAGATGCCCTCAGAATAGATGTGAAAATATGAAAATATATATTTTATAAACATAACAATCAATGCCCTTTAATAAATACAAGCTGACCTAAGTAATTCTTTGAGGACTCCTCATTGACCCATCATTTGGCAGTGAGTTCCTATAATAAAGATCACAGTTTGTAGTAATTCACGGAAAGACATTGAATAAACATGAGAAATCCAGTGTTCCCCAAGGAAGTGTCATAGGCACTTTGCTGTTCCTGATATACATACACAATGTAGGAGACAATATGAGCAGCCCTCTTAGATTGTTTGCAGATGATGCTGTCATTTACAGTCTTGTAAAGTTATCGTATGGTCAAAATCAATTGCAGAATGACTTGGACGCAACATCTATACAGTATGAAAAGTGGCAATTGATTCTAAATAATGAATAGTGTGGGGTAATCCACATGAGTACTGAGAGGAATCCTTACTTTTCAGTTACACGATAAATTGCACATATCCAAATTCTGTGAATTCAACTAAATACTTAGGGATAACAATTACAAATAACGTAAATTGGAAAGACTGCATAGATAATGTTGTGGTCAGAGTGATCGAAGGACTGATTTATTGACAGAACACTTAGAAAATGCAACAGATCTACTAAAGAGAGAGCCTACACTTGTGAATGCTCTTCTGGTGTATTGCTGCACAGTATGGAATCCTATCACAGAGGACTGGACATGGCAAAAGTTTGAAGAAGGGTAGCTTATTTAGTGTTATCACAAAACGTGGCAATTTAAATCCTGGCGATGGAAAAAATTTTCCACTGCCAGTATTTTGTGCAAAGGGGGGAGAGGTGGTGGTGTTAAGTTTCTCATTGCCAGACTTGCCTCTCCGCAGTCTCTCATGAAATGAGGGCTTGTGAAACTGTTGGTGATCTGTCCATCGCATGGGGGTGCTGTTCGCAAGGAGTAGGCTATGTGCCAGCACCGCATTTCACCTTCTCCCCTCTTGTAATAATAATAATAATAATAATAATAATAATAATAATAATAATAGTAATAATAATAATAATAATACATCCCGTGGAGGTCCGGGAAAAGAATAGGCCTCCGGTATGTTCTGCCAGTCGTAAAAGGCGACGACAAGAACAAACCACTAATAGGGCTAACCCCCCTTTTAGTGTGATTAGTTGGTTCAGGACAGAACTAATGAAGCCTCGGACAAGCGCCGTCATGGTCGGGGACGACGCTTGAACCCTATGCCCGCCCACAATGGTAACGACACTGCTAGCCAACTGGAAAATGATTTAAATCCAAATAGAGGTGTTTTGCAGGATATGCTTCCTGCAACCACCCTAGAAGGAAAACAAAGACAGAGGATGAGATGGTCAGATGAAGTTAATCGACACCTCATGTTCTGTTATTACCAAGCAACAAACCTAGGAACCAACACAACTGGATACAGATCACAAGTATACACAACATTTATTACCAGATACCCAGAATTAAAATTTTTAACAGAACAACGATTAGCTGAACAGATCCGTGTAATAATAAAAAATAACAGGATACCCCAGTCAGAATTAGAAAACATCAAACAACAAGTACAACAAATACTGGAACAAAATAATGTGCAATCAGAAGAAGAAGAAGAAAATACAGTAAAGGACTCAAACATCCCAGAGCAAACAAACAAAGAACAACACACACCAATTAAACAATCAGAGGAAAACGAAATCTTAAGGCAGCCACCAGAACAAGCACAAATAGAACACAAAGTGACACAGATATTAGATATAGAAGAAAAATTTCAGCTAACATATATAGAATACAAAGACACAAATACAGACATTAGACCATTCTTGCATAGACCACCAAATAACCCACAAGTCGAAACAACAATAAAAACTATCAACACAATCATACACAACAAAATAAGTGAAAACACAACTATGGAAGAGTTACAACTACTGGTATATATAGGAGCACTCACTACACTAAATATACACACTAGGCAGAGATCAGAACCAACCAACACACAGAAGAAACCCACAAAACCAGCATGGCAACACAGGCTACAGATCAAAATAGAAAAACTGAGAAAAGACATTGGACAGCTAACACAATTTATAAGAAATGAAATCTCGGGAAAAAAACGTAAAAGGTTAGGTAAAATCTCACAACAAGAAGCGACAGAGCAATTAGACGAAAAGAAGCAGAAATTACAAGCATTCGCCAAACGACTCAGAAGATACAAAAAAAGTGAAAATAGAAGGAAACAAAACCAAACATTCAACACAAACCAAAAGAAATTTTACCAGACAATAGATAACACACACATTGAAATAAACAATCCACCAAACATAACAGACATGGAACACTTCTGGAGCAACATATGGTCAAACCCGGTACAACATAACAGGCATGCACGGTGGATACAAGCAGAAACAGACACATACAAGATGATACCACAAATGCCTGAAGTGACAATTTTGCAACATGAAGTCACCCAAGCAATTAATTCTACTCACAATTGGAAAGCCCCTGGAAATGATAAAATAGCAAATTTCTGGTTAAAGAAGTTCACCTCAACACATTCACATCTAACTAAATTATTTAACAGTTACATTGCAGACCCATACACATTCCCTGATACACTTACACATGGAATAACTTATCTGAAACCTAAAGATCAAGCAGACACAGCAAACTCAGCTAAATATCGCCCCATAACATGCCTACCAACAATATACAAAATATTAACTTCAGTCATTAAACAGAAACTAGTGACACATACAACACAGAACAAAATTATAAATGAAGAACAAAAAGGCTGTTGCAAAGGAGCACGAGGATGTAAAGAGCAACTGATAATAGATGCAGAGGTGACATATCAAGCTAAAACTAAACAAAGGTCGCTACACTACGCATACATCGATTACCAAAAAGCTTTTGATAGTGTACCCCACTCATGGTTACTACAAATATTGGAAATATAAAAACTAGATTCTAAATTGATACAGTTCCTAAACATAGTAATGAAAAACTGGAAAACCACACTTAATATCCAAACAAATTCAAATAATATCACATCACAGCCAATACATATTAAGCGTGGAATATACCAAGGAGATTCATTAAGTCCTTTCTGGTTCTGCCTTGCTCTGAACCCACTATCCAACATGCTAAATAATACAAATTATGGTTACAATATTACTGGAACATACCCACACAAAATCACACATTTGCTATACATGGATGATCTAAAACTACTGGCAGCAACAAATCAGCAACTCAACCAATTACTAAAGATAATAGAAGTATTTAGCAATGATATAAATATGGCTTTTGGAACAGACAAATGTAAGAAAAATAGCATAGTCAAGGGAAAACACACTAAACAAGAAGATTACATATTGGATAACCACAGCGACTGCATAGAAGCGATGGAAAAAACAGATGCCTATAAATATCTAGGATACAGACAAAAAATAGGAATAGATGATAGAAATATTAAGGAAGAGCTAAAAGAAAAATATAGACAAAGACTAACAAAAATACTGAAAACAGAATTGACAGCAAGAAACAAGACAAAAGCTATAAATACCTATGCTATACCAATATTGACCTACTCATTTGGAGTAGTGAAATGGAGTAACACAGACCTAGAAGCACTCAATACACTTACACGATCACAATGCCACAAATATAGAATACATCACATACATTCAGCAACAGAAAGATTCACATTAAGCAGAAAGGAAGGAGGAAGGGGATTTATCGACATAAAAAACCTACGTTATGGACAGGTAGACAATTTAAGAAAATTCTTTCTAGAACGAGCAGAAACTAGCAAAATACACAAAGCAATCACCCACATAAATACATCGGCTACACCACTACAATTTCATAACCACCTCTACAACCCTTTAGATCACATAACATCAACAGATACAAAGAAAGTAAATTGGAAAAAGAAAACACTACATGGCAAGCACCCGTATCATCTAACACAGCCACACATCGATCAAGACGCATCCAACACATGGCTAAGAAGAGGCAATATATACAGTGAGACAGAAGGATTCATGATTGCAATACAGGATCAAACAATAAACACCAGATATTACAACAAGCATATTATTAAAGATCCCAATACCACAACAGATAAATGCAGACTTTGCAAACAACAAATAGAAACAGTAGATCACATCACAAGCGGATGTACAATACTAGCAAATACAGAATACCCCAGAAGACATTACGACGTCGCAAAAATAATACATCAACAGCTTGCCTTACAACATAAACTTTTAAAACAACACATTCCTACATACAAGTATACACCACAAAATGTACTGGAGAATGATGAATACAAATTATACTGGAACAGAACCATTATAACAGATAAAACAACGCCACATAACAAACCTGACATCATACTCACCTATAAAAAGAAGAAATTAACACAACTAATTGAAATATCCATACCCAATACAGCAAATATACAGAAGAAAACAGGAGAAAAAATTGAAAAATACATCCAACTGGCTGAGGAAGTCAAGGACATGTGGCATCAGGATAAAGTTGACATTATACCAATTATACTTTCAACTACAGGAGTCATACCACGCAATATCCACCAGTACATCAATGCAATACAGCTACATCCAAACTTGTATATACAACTTCAGAAATCCGTAATTATTGATACATGTTCAATTACCCGAAAGTTCCTAAACGCAATGTAACATATACCGTACAGTTAAAAGGAAGTGACGCTTGATCATGGTCCGCGTCACTTTCATTCCGAACCAGACCTAAGGTGGAAAATGTAGTAAGTAAACAAACAACATGTTAAACTGCATGACCATTCAGGATAATAATAATAATAATAATAATAATAATAATAATAATAAGCATAAACCCCGTGGAGGCCCGGGAAAAGAATCGGCCTCCGGTATGTTCTGCCAGTCGTAAAAGGCGACGACAAGAACAAACCACTAATAGGGCTAACCCCCCTTTTAGTGTGATTAGTTGGTTCAGGACAGAACTAATGAAGCCTCGGACAAGCGCCGTCATGGTCGGGGACGACGCTTGAACCCTATGCCCGCCCACAATGGTAACGACACTGCTAGCCAACTGGAAAATGATTTAAATCCAAATAGAGGTGTTTTGCAGGATATGCTTCCTGCAACCACCCTAGAAGGAAAACAAAGACAGAGGATGAGATGGTCAGATGAAGTTAATCGACACCTCATGTTCTGTTATTACCAAGCAACAAACCTAGGAACCAACACAACTGGATACAGATCACAAGTATACACAACATTTATTACCAGATACCCAGAATTAAAATTTTTAACAGAACAACGATTAGCTGAACAGATCCGTGTAATAATAAAAAATAACAGGATACCCCAGTCAGAATTAGAAAACATCAAACAACAAGTACAACAAATACTGGAACAAAATAATGTGCAATCAGAAGAAGAAGAAGAAAATACAGTAAAGGACTCAAACATCCCAGAGCAAACAAACAAAGAACAACACACACCAATTAAACAATCAGAGGAAAACGAAATCTTAAGGCAGCCACCAGAACAAGCACAAATAGAACACAAAGTGACACAGATATTAGATATAGAAGAAAAATTTCAGCTAACATATATAGAATACAAAGACACAAATACAGACATTAGACCATTCTTGCATAGACCACCAAATAACCCACAAGTCGAAACAACAATAAAAACTATCAACACAATCATACACAACAAAATAAATGAAAACACAACTATGGAAGAGTTACAACTACTGGTTTATATAGGAGCACTCACTACACTAAATATACACACTAGGCAGAGATCAGAACCAACCAACACACAGAAGAAACCCACAAAACCAGCATGGCAACACAGGCTACAGATCAAAATAGAAAAACTGAGAAAAGACATTGGACAGCTAACACAATTTATAAGAAATGAAATCTCGGAAAAAAAACGAAAAAAGTTAGGTAAAATCTCACAACAAGAAGCGACAGAGCAATTAGACGAAAAGAAGCAGAAATTACAAGCATTAGCCAAACGACTTAGAAGATACAAAAAAAGTGAAAATAGAAGGAAACAAAACCAAACATTCAACACAAACCAAAAGAAATTTTACCAGACAATAGATAACACACACATTGAAATAAACAATCCACCAAACATAACAGACATGGAACACTTCTGGAGCAACATATGGTCAAACCCAGTACAACATAACAGGCATGCACGGTGGATACAAGCAGAAACAGACACATACAAGATGATACCACAAATGCCTGAAGTGATAATTTTGCAACATGAAGTCACCCAAGCAATTAATTCTACTCACAATTGGAAAGCCCCTGGAAATGATAAAATAGCAAATTTCTGGTTAAAGAAGTTCACCTCAACACATTCACATCTAACTAAATTATTTAACAGTTACATTGTAGACCCATACACATTCCCTGATACACTTACACACGGAATAACATATCTGAAACCTAAAGATCAAGCAGACACAGCGAACCCAGCTAAATATCGCCCCATAACATGCCTACCAACAATATACAAAATATTAACTTCAGTCATTAAACAGAAATTAATGACACATACAACACAGAACAAAATTATAAATGAAGAACAAAAAGGCTGTTGCAAAGGAGCACGAGGATGTAAAGAGCAACTGATAATAGATGCAGAGGTGACATATCAAGCTAAAACTAAACAAAGGTCGCTACACTACGCATACATCGATTACCAAAAAGCTTTTTATAGTGTACCCCACTCATGGTTACTACAAATATTGGAAATATAAAAAGTAGATTCTAAATTGATACAGTTCCTAAACATAGTAATGAAAAACTGGAAAACCACACTTAATATCCAAACAAATTCAAATAATATCACATCACAGCCAATACATATTAAGCGTGGAATATACCAAGGAGATTCATTAAGTCCTTTCTGGTTCTGCCTTGCTCTGAACCCACTATCCAACATGCTAAATAATACAAATTATGGATACAATATTACTGGAACATACCCACACAAAATCACACATTTGCTATACATGGATGATCTAAAACTACTGGCAGCAACAAATCAACAACTCAACCAATTACTAAAGATAACAGAAGGATTCAGCAATGATATAAGTATGGCTTTTGGAACAGACAAATGTAAGAAAAATAGCATAGTCAAGGGAAAACATACTAAACAAGAAGATTACATATTGGATAACCACAGCGACTGCATAGAAGCGATGGAAAAAACGGATGCCTATAAATATCTAGGATACAGACAAAAAATAGGAATAGATAATACAAATATCAAAGAAGAACTAAAAGAAAAATATAGACAAAGACTAACAAAAATACTGAAAACAGAATTGACAGCAAGAAACAAGACAAAAGCTATAAATACCTATGCCATACCAATATTGACCTACTCATTTGGTGTAGTGAAATGGAGTAACACAGACCTAGAAGCACTCAATACACTTACACGATCACAATGCCACAAATATAGAATACATCACATACATTCAGCAACAGAAAGATTCACATTAAGCAGAAAGGAAGGAGGAAGGGGATTTATCGACATAAAAAACCTACATTATGTACAGGTAGACAATTTAAGAAAATTCTTTCTAGAACGAGCAGACACTAGCAAAATACACAAGGGAATCACTCATATAAATACATCGGCTACACCACTGCAATTTCATAACCACTTTTACAACCCTTTAGATCACATAACATCAACAGACATGAAGAAAGTAAATTGGAAGAAGAAAACACTACATGGCAAGCACCCGTATGATCTAACACAGCCACACATCGATCAAGACGCATCCAACACATGGCTAAGAAAAGGCAATATATACAGTGAGACAGAAGGATTCATGATTGCAATACAGGATCAAACAATAAACACCAGGTATTACAGCAAGCATATTATTAAAGATCCCAATACCACAACGGATAAATGCAGACTTTGTAAACAACAAATAGAAACAGTAGATCACATCACAAGCGGATGTACAATACTAGCAAATACAGAATACCCCAGAAGACATGACAATGTCGCAAAAATAATACATCAACAGCTTGCCTTACAACATAAACTTTTAAAACAACACGTTCCTACATACAAGTATACACCACAAAATGTACTGGAGAATGATGAATACAAATTATACTGGAACAGAACCATTATAACAGATAAAACAACGCCACATAACAAACCTGACATCATACTCACCAATAAAAAGAAGAAATTAACACAACTAATCGAAATATCCATACCCAATACAACAAATATACAAAAGAAAACAGGAGAAAAAATTGAAAAATATATCCAACTGGCTGAGAAAGTCAAAGACATGTGGCATCAGGATAAAGTTGACATCATACCAATTATACTATCAACTACAGGAGTCATACCACACAATATCCACCAGTACATCAATGCAATACAGCTACATCCAAACATATATATACAGCTACAGAAATTCGTAATTATTGATACATGTTCAATTACCCGAAAGTTCCTAAATGCAATATAACACATACCGTACAGTTTAAAGGAAGTGACGCTTGATGAAGGTCCGCGTCACTCCATTTTTAACCGGACTTAACGTCTGAGAAAGTGAAGATGATAATAATAATAATAATAATAACTGTGGAATATGTTTCATTCTCATGATGCCCCTTTTTTCAGTTTTTAGTGGCAATTAAAAATTATGTTTATAACCAAGTGAAACACAAGTGCCACTAAACTTGCTGATTCACACGAATATGTTGAACAAATGTCTTACAAATTACCCGACAAAATGCAAAACAGGTATTCGTAGGAGTTTACAGCTACATGTGATTCTAGTCTGTTTTCTGGTTGCTATTTTGTGCAGGTCACGGTCTTCAGTCCTGAGACTGGTTTCATGCAGCTCTCCATGCTAATCTATCCCGTGCAAGCTTCTTCATCTCCCAGTACTTACTGCAACCTACATCCTTCTGAATCTGCTTAGTGTATTCATCTCTTGGTCTCCCTCTTCGATTTTTACCCTCCACGCTGCCCTTCAATGCTAAATTTGTGATCCCCTGATGCCTCAGAACATGTCCTACCAACCGGTCCCTTCTTCTAGTCAAGTTGTGCCACAAACTCCTCTTCTCCCCAATTCTATTCAATACATCCTCATTAGTTATGTAATCTACCCATCTAATCTTCAGCATTCTTCTGTAGCACCACATTTCGAAAGCTTCTATTCTCTTCTTGTCCAAACTATTTATCGTCCATGTTTCACTCCCATACATGGCTACATTCCATACAAACACTTTCAGAAATGACTTCCCGACACTTAAATCCATACTCGATGTTAACAAATTTCTCTTCTTCAGAAACGCTTTCCTTGCCATTGCCAGTCTACATTTTATATCCGCTCTACTTCGACCATCATCAGTTATTTTGCTCCCCAAATAGCAAAACTCCTTTACTACTTTAAGTGTCTCATTTCCTAATCTAATTCCCTCAGCATCACCCGATTTAATTTGACTACATTCCATTATCCTCGTTTTGCTTTTGTTGATGTTCATCTTATATCCTCCTTTCAAGACACTGTCTATTCCGTTCAACTGCTCTTCCAAGTCCTTTTCTGTCTCTGACAGAATTACAATGTCATCGGCGAACCTCAAAGTTTTTATTTCTTCTCCATGGATTTTAATACCTAGTCTGAATTTTTCTTTTGTTTCCTTTACTGCTTGCTCAATGTACAGACTGAATAACATTGGGGAGAGGCTACAACCCTGTCTCACTCCCTTCCCAACCACTGCTTCCCTTTCATGCACCTCGACTCTTGTAACTGTCATCTGGTTTCTGTACAAATTGTAAATAGCCTTTCGCTCTCTGTATTTTACCCCTGCCACCTTCAGAATTTGAAAGAGAGTATTCCAGTCAACACTGTCAAAAGCTTTCTCTAAGTCTACAAATGCTAGAAACGTAGGTGCGCCTTTCCTTAATCTTTCTTCTAAGATAAGTCGTAAAGTCAGTATGGCCTCACGTGTTCCAACATTTCTACGGAATCCAAACTGATCTTCCCCGAGGTCGGCTTCTACCAGTTTTTCGATATCAAATAACAGTAGAATATCACATAACAGTAGAATTTCATTTTTAGAAAACAAATTTACATTAGGTTACATGAGGTATTTGGAGAAGGAGGCTACTACAAAGCCAAAATTATTTGAATAGGAGGAAGTAAATAAGGCAGAGTGCAAAGGAAAAATGGACCATAGCAGAAATGATGAGGTCATGGTAGGAGGACTAATATAGTGACAGGACTGCTGGATAGAAACAAAGCACTGAAAATGTGGAGGAGGAGGAGGAAGTCGCAAAAAAGGAATACTCAAGAAAGAGGAATATAAATGCAAAAAGGAGGAATTTTATGGAGAAAAAGTAAAGGAACATTCTATAAATGTCTAGTTCATTCAAGATGGAGCACAAGCTCTTAACTCACCAAGGATGGGAAATGAACTTTACCACATTCTTTTCAAAGAACCAAACTGGCATTTGATTTCTAAATCTTAACCAGATGCCACCTCTTTCCTTAGGACATAAAGGAGCTGCGACTAAACTACTACTGGGACTATGATAAAATGACAATACATCCATCTTATACACTGACTGCTTTAGGAAAATAGCAGGGTGTGGGGAAATTGTCAGCAGTGTATGAAAGAAAACTTGTAAGATTTGAAGGAAGAGATTATGTGTTTTAGGAAAGAAATAAAGAACAGATTTGAAATCAATGGTTGAGTTTACCCCAAAACAAAACCTTTGGGGGAACAAAGCGGAAAGTGAAAGAAACAGTGACATAGCTAGCTAAAACAGGTTTACAGTAAAACACAGAAAAAATATTTGAAGAGAAAAACATTAAGGTAGATCAGAGTCAATTTAACAGATAAATAAAAGGTAACACAGAAAATAAGGAGAAGAACTGGGGAGGAAGACAAAGAAATACACCAACAAAAAAGGGTAGATTTCAGAGAAGCTTGTATGGTAAACTTACGGAAGAAACAAGTTCTATAGAAAAATTTATTCTGTTGAAAGCTTATTAGAAGGAATGACAGCAATCCTCATGATATTGTGAGTCATTCTCCGAGTTGTGTCTTCAAATGATGTTAGCAGGTTCACAGCTTAAACAATGAGATTGTTGCAAAACCTTACACAGTAACAAGTCACAATAATTTCGGGAAAAGGGGGGGAGGGAGGGGGGGAGACACACATGGCAAAAAGGAGAGAAATAGAAATAATCCATACTAAACAGACTTCAAATGTCAAATTAGTACCTCAACAGGAAACGTGCTTAACATGTTGGTCTTTAAGTAATTATGAATGTTCATAAGCATCTACATACCAAACAAAAGCTGAAGTAGCATAAATTTCTTTTATTAGAAAACACACATGAGAGACAATGATTTCAGAAACATTACAATATATTCTGTAGTTTCTTGTCCAGCTGACAAAACTTAATACCAATAGAATTACTTGTGACAAAATAGACATATTAAGCTGCATAAGCTCAAATTTTCAACACAAATTTTCTATGAATGAAATGTGAAATCATATGCTCAGACGTTTTTGAAAGATAAATCTTCTGACATACAGTCTGCTATTTTTGGCAAAACATTCCACTTACAAAAAAAAAAGGAAAGTTTTATTATGTAATAAGCAGACAATTGTGTGACCAATTTTCAAACACTATTAACACACTAGAACAAAGGTGTTGCAGGTTTTTGCGTTTGGGTATCACATGGCAATTAGTACATTTCAGGAAATTGCTTGCAAATATTCAAGCTAAGCTGAGCTTTATGGAACCAGCAAAGGTCTTGGCAAATTATTTGAATCATAAAATGCGGTCCTTGTGGTACATTGTATTATTCCTATTTAAGTTGCACGTATTGTTGAAACACATTTTTGTCTGATATCTTTATTCCCCTCTTATGATCCTGTAACACTTTTAAGAGAGTGCAAACTCTCCATTTGTTTTAAAATTATAATGTTATGTTTTAAGTCTTTCATGTTAAAATATCCAACCCTTTCCATGGCACCTTACTGAGCCAATCTTTCGTAAATCAATCAGATGGTGAATTCCACATTACTCTTTCAACATTATCGGCATGCACCTCTGCTTAACAAAAGCTAATATGGGACACAAATTTTTGAACAGAAGTACATTAATCATGTTATAATAAATTTCTCGTAAAAACTCATTTTCAGTTACAAACTACTTGGCAGCTGCCATTCTTCATTAAAACTTCCCATCACCAATATTTCTCGAGGTTTGGAACGAGAGCCTGAAACATATAACATCAATTCTGAACTATTTTTTCACAAGGTGATATTTACATTTAGATATCTTGGCAGAAATTTATTTTGGAGCAACTAGCAACTGCAATGAACACCTGAGATCTGCTTGAACCATTTGAAATAATGAAATATGACAATTTACATATGATTATCACAAAATTGAAACTTGTTTTTAAACATGTGACAAGACAAATATCCAAATGATTTTCAAAAATATAACTGGCATAAAATTCTATTACTTACATGGTGATTTTTGACAACAAACAACAGCGAGAGAGAGGGGGAGGGGGAGAGTGAGGGGGAAGTAAGAGGGCGGGGGAGAGTGAGGGGGAAGTAAGAGGGCGGGGGAGGGTGAGGGGGAAGTAAGAGGGCGGGGGAGGGTGAGGGGGAAGTAAGAGGGCGGGGGAGGGTGAGGGGGAAGTAAGAGGGCGGGGGAGGGTGAGGGGGAAGTAAGAGGGCGGGGGAGGGTGAGGGGGAAGTAAGAGGGCGGGGGAGGGTGAGGGGGAAGTAAGAGGGCGGGGGAGAGTGAGGGGGAAGTAAGAGGGCGGGGGAGAGTGAGGGGGAAGTAAGAGGGCGGGGGAGAGTGAGGGGGAAGTAAGAGGGCGGGGGAGAGTGAGGGGGAAGCAAGAGGGCGGGGGAGAGTGAGGGGGAAGCAAGAGGGCGGGAGAGAGTGAGGGGAAGTAAGAGTGAGGGGGAGAGTGAGGGGAAGTAAGAGGGAGGGGGAGAGTGAGGGGGAGAGTGAGGGGAAGTAAGAGGGAGGGGGAGAGTGAGGGGGAGAGTGAGGGGAAGTAAGAGGGAGGGGGAGAGGGAGGGAGGTGAATGTTCTGAAGAAGGAAATTATCAGAAAGCTTAGCTACGCATTCATTGAGCTTGTCTACTGCTTAATACCTCAAATCTACATCTACACTCTGCAAACCATTGTGGGGTTATACAAGTTATTAGTATTCCTTGCTGTTCCATTCATGTATTGAGTGTGGGAAGAATGATGTGTGTGCAGAAATTATACTATTCTTATCTTCACGATCCCTATGTGAGCAACACATAGGGGGTTGTAGAGTAATCATTTCAAGCTGGTTCTTGAAAATTTATATGATGGGTGGTTACCTTTACTATGTGGGAACTATAACATGGCACATGGACTCCCTAATTCCAATAGGTAGCAGTCAGGAGACTTCATGCCATTGTTATTTGCAAATGTTCGTCATCAACTGTGCAGTGTACCATTAGCTGGTGTTGACTGCATTGTTGTCTGCTTTGGTGCTAGCTACGCTATAACTGTCTATCTTTTGCTATGTTATTTTCATTGTGATTTTTTTCCAAACACGAGTGACTGAGGTGTGGGTGCTGGCCCATCACAGGTGGTACTTTCTACTTCAGTTCAAAAAAGGAAGCTGTTTATCAGGAACTTGTGGAAGATCATAACATAGATTTATGTTGTCTGCACTGCGTACACGACAGTACATGGATGCAGAGTTTGAACCTCCACATCCCACCTTTCCTCGCAGAAAACCAATCCACTCGCCCTGTTCACTGCTTGACTCCTCCACATTACTGTGTATCACACACAACTCCCCTGGCTGCCCCACAGTTAGCTCATCAATGCCACACTCCTACCTTATGTCTTTTTTCTTGGTGCAAAAACTGAGGTAATAAGAGCACATGTCATAACTTTAGAACACTAATAAGAAAAAGAAAAGGAAATAGACTGCACGTTAAGCCCAACTGATAGAAGGGGAAAGCTAAAAATAAGGGCTTCCTCTTGAAGAAAGATTCACGAAATATGCTATAGATACAGAGCTGATGTCCCAAACCAGAGATTAAATGTCCCTCACCATACTGCTGTGATGGATAAAAAGTAAAATGCGGTAGACACCCCACACTTTGTTTGCTAGAACAGCCAATAATGTAGATGGAAAACATATAATAATCGGTTAGAAAAGGGCACTCAGTCAGGAAATGGCGAACTGTCAAAGGTTGATAATGAGCACAAAGTGATGACAGATTGCCACTTAACAAATGGCGATGGCTAAAAAGACAGTACTCCATACACAACTTAGCTAAAATGACCCCCTCATGGCAAGAAGGCTGAAAGGAGGTCAGCCAGGCCACTGGTAGAGGTTTAATTCCCTGGAGCTTGTTCCCGTGGAGTCCGGTGGTGATGCCAAAGTGACACCACCTGCTGACAGACAGCAACACAGAGATCATCCGAAGGTTTGGAAGAGCTAGCACCATAAGACCGATGTGACCAGGAACACACATGAGCATCACAGTGGCTTCCTCATCACCGAGCAAGTGGAAGCTTGCACTAAGGGATGGACTGTGAACAACATACAGAGGTTCTGAAGGGCAGTGACAGTATCTGAGTGCACAACACAATTAAAAAGCCTGTGTCACTGGATGTACTGCGTGACCTGATAGAGGGCGAATAGCTCTTCTGTAAATATTGAGCAGGGTTCTGGATGCTGATACTGAAAATGTTCAGTGCCAAAGACAAAGGCAGACCTGACACCATGTTCCATCTTACAGCCATCAGTGTACATGAAGGTGCTATTGCTAAGTTGTGTCCAAAGACTGAGAAACTTACAGCAATAGTTCAAATCCGGAGTAGTTTCCTTGGGAATCAAACATAGTCCAAGATGAACACGGCCTCCTGCACGAAGCCAAGATGGTGAAGGGTTCACACCCATTGGGAATGTGGCATGTAGCATGAAGTTGAGCTGCCAGAGCAGTATCTGAAAGCGAACTCTGGCAGGAAACAGAAAAGAAGGATGTACCCTATACTGGCAGTCAAGGGAGTCACTGAAAAAGAGAGCATAGGTCAGATTGCCAGGCATGGCAGACAAACAACATGTTTACCCGCCGAGAAGAACATCATGCTGGTATGGCAGTTTAGTTCAGTAGCTTCTGCATAGACACACTCAAAACAGGCTAGTGTAAAAGGCACCAATGGACAAACATATCCCACAAAGGTCGACTGTGTTAAGACGATTTACAATGGGCAGATGGGCAGATGAATAAACGAAACACTCCTAGTTCCATAAAAACACAGGAGAACTGCCGGATATCAGTAACGTCCTACCACGATATTTCGGTGCAGAGTCTTCTGGCCGTTCTGAACACGCACGCTGAGCAGTGCATGCGCAATGTCACCTCAGTACGGCTTTAAATAGCAGAGCTCAGCGTGTACTCGCCAGTACTGCTACAGTGGCACTCACCTGAAGATGGTCAGAAGACTCTGCACCGAAATATCGTGGCAGGACGTTACTGATACCCAGCAGTTCTCCCGTGTTTTTATGGAACAATCAGTACACCGGGAAAGCTTTAAACATCACATCGAAACACTCTTAGTCTAATTTCAAACAGAAAAGGGATCAGTACAAATAGAGGAGGGTGGTCTGATCTGCTCCACAGGAAGTACCACTTAGGACACATAGGATACTGTGGGACTGGGTACAGTGTGTGGCCAGGTAAGACAAATGGAAGGATCAAGAATGTTTTCTATCAAACATGAGTCCCAGGAATTTCGTAGTCTCAGCGAACTGAAGAGCAACAGGTGCAATGTTACGTGGCTTTATGCTTAATTACAGATTTACTATTTTATCAGTTGATTTGTTTTCACCACATAACGCCTGAGCGATGTATCACTTTTCGTTCTGACGCTGCAACTCTTCCTTTCGGATATCTTTACTACTTTTGGTCTATATAAATGATGAACTATTCGTTATGCCGTTTAACAACTTTTTAATAACTGTGGAAGTATTACAGACATTGGGTCCCGCCTAATGTGTCACCCACCCATACGTTTTACACGAAGCTTTCAAGACTCGATCGATCTGTTTACAAAGAGAAAGCAGAATATCTCTTCCTTTGCGTTATCTGCAACATAAATAAACTTTCTTCCCACAGTATTTCTGAAAACCCAAAAACAAACTTAAAGAACATAATAATAATAACTGTTCTTACAATTATTCGTATAAGTCTAGGTCGATTTAATGAGGGGCGGGACAGGACTAAGCCTTGTGACACCACACAGGCCTGAGGTGTAAAGATGGTAGAAGAAACCCATTGCACCACCAGAAATTCATACAAATGGTTTTGTCAATGGAAAATCGAAAGACACTGTCAATGTTCCATGGGTAAAGATAATCAAGACATCGCTGAAGACGCCACTCAAGGAGACAGGTCCATGAAAAACTGCAACAGATTGCAAAGTCATCAGTGGAGAGGGAGCTGGAAATGGCTGGTGGGAGACAGTCCATAATAGGTTTAATGGCTATACGAAAGATGATGATGCTGATCCTGGATATAGGTGTCCGACAAGATGAACCAGCACGTACCTTGAAAACTCAAGTCTTTTAAAAATTTCTGAAGGAAATGGGGCAGGCAACCTCAGAACACCCACGTGTATAGAGTACGGAGGATACCAGTCCTTCAGCAGATGTCATAGGCTTTCTCTAAACCAGAAAACACAACCAGTCCCGATGCTGGAATTCCAAGAGCAGCCATTAATTCTCCCTTGTTAGATCTAATGCCACAACCATTCCACTGAACAAGATTTATAATGATGAATGGGGAGGAGGGAACAAATATAGTGTAGTCACCTCGGTGGCTGCTGAGTGCCAGCCTTCAAAGACACTCTGCTACAGGGCGCAGAGGTTGGAGGATCCTGTTCCATGAAATCTACAGAGGCATCAGCATTTTCCTAGGGTCGGCCTGTGGATTCCAGGGCAGAAAAATGGTAGGCAGTGCGCACTGGCGAAATGGAGGTCGGCTGTGTGAGGGTACCATACAGCGACACCATTGAAGAGGATCTCTGAGTTGTTGAAGGAGAAGACCATTTGCTTTTGTTTGATTTCTTAGGGTCTTTACGGTTGGCAGACGAAGACTCAGATGACTGTTGGCTGGATGGACATAAAATGTCTTTGTGGGAGTATTTGTTTTATCTTTACCGGGCTACCGTTTGGGTAGTTGGTGATTTCACTGCCGGGAGCAAAGAACTGGTGACGTGTTACACAACTGTAGAAGAAGGACGGGATGCTACTGTGACACTGGACGATTTTACAACTGCAGTGCAGAACTGGAGGTTGCAAGACCGTGTGGTAATGTCCTTCATGCAGCGATGAATAGCAAGAAAGGTACCGTAAGTGCCCCATGGTAAAAAGCAGGGCTTTCAACAAGCCAACAACCTGCAAGTGACAGGGTAAGATAGTATTTCCTTCACCCATATGTCCTGGATGGTCCACTCATGGAGAGACACAGCACATTCATGGGATATTCACAGATGAGGCAGCATGGTTGTCATTGCAATTGATTACAGCGGGGAGTAGGAGGCGGGCAATAACCCTCGTGAGCATCCCTATCACAAGCAACACATTTGGCCGTGTTTTGACAGGACATGCAAGTGTGGTTGTTAACACTAGCAGAAACGCATCAGATTTGGAATGTACGGTCAGACCATGATGATTTCAAGCCTACCTTGACCTCTGATGGCTGCACTATACCTTCAAGCAGCGAGTGTAAATAACATCACGCAAAGAATTCAGCTTTCAATGGCCCTTGACACGAACAGGGTAGCTGTGGAGGAGCAAAACTGTTGGATTGAAAATCACAATTGTTCTCCGGAAGCAAAGTCGCATTACATAAGTGAGCGCAGGATTCAAAGGGTCTGCAATTGCTCCCACACCTTTCTGAATAGTAAACGGATTAACTGTACCTAAGTACTGACCTCCTTCAGTACGTGAAACCAGGAGGAACTGTGGAGCAGCTGGGAGGGTGTTTCAATCTCTAGACTCATTCCATTTACGTTTAGGAGATATCGACTGAGACTGTGACTGGCTCACTGAGGGGGAAAAGAGAGAGAGAGAGAGAGAGAGAGAGAGAGAGAGAGAGAGAGAGAGAGAGAGAGAAATCCACGATTGCCAGCATCTCCAATGGCCCGCACCTTCAAACTAGATGCCGCCGCACCCACCCACCTACCTACCTACCCCTTCCCCTCTAGAGGGGGCTCGCTCACCTTATCACAGGTCGTGCCTCCCGATCTCCTGACAGGGAGGTAACAGCTTAGGCAATCACCCCTCTGTGGGCCTGGCTTGTGCCAGGGGTACACACAAACATTACCTGTCAATGTGGGGTTGGGAATTACACGTTATCCAATCACCTGTTACCCATCAAATGCATGGGTCGGCCTTCAGGAACACACAGAGAAGAAAAAATTAAGAGAAACCTCAAAGGCTAAAGCAGAGGAAGGGGAGAAGATGGAGAAAGAAAGAAAAACAGGTGAGGGGCTGTTCTGATGCTGGGCTATCTAAACTACAACACGCATTCCTGAAAATATAGCAGGAAGATGTACAGTGGAAAGGGAAGAGATGCTTCACAGGCTGGGGTCCCGTGGATGCCAAGAATGAACTCAAGAAAGACTGGTGAGGCCTCTACGAGGGGGAGTGGGAGCTACCTTATGTGAGCGCTACATCTTCCTCCCGAACTCTCAGTCATATTCCCATCCAACCCTCCCTCCCATTGCCTGTTTCCTTTCTCCCCTAGCCCACTCCACCCAAAAGAACCTTTCACCCCAATCCAGCCGCTGTGCCACCATTATGTAGTAGTTTGGGACCATGAAGCCATGCAGAGTAGTAGTTCTAAAAAAAAAAATTCCAATAATGGAGAGCACTCAGAGGGAAAAAGAAAATGTATGTAATGGAATAAACAATTGCATCAAAAAATAATATTGGCGATCACTTCCCTAGCTTTATGGTCTGCTTAGCCCATGGCCACTTTACAAAAGTATAGCTCAAGTGGTGTAGTTGATCACTTGATTTCAATGTTAAATCCAATGATGAGTTCCCCTTATAAGAATTCAGCCACACACTTTCTGAGAAGAAGAATCCAATGTAGTCTTGACTGTTAACCCATTTCACTATTCAACTGCAGTAATCTTAATTAACTAGAGGAATTCACAACACACTTAGTAACTGAGAACTCAATTTCATTCATAAGAATGTAGCAACACCAGTTTCAGTACAATGCAATTAATTTACTCTATCGTTTTCTAAACAACATATTTCATACTTTTTTAGTCCTGTACGTGAATTTGCCTGGCTGAATATTTGTTTTGAGTAATACTGAAACAGAAATGCAAAGATTAAAGTACACTTTGTCTTTGGTCCATTTTTTACCTCCTCTCCACCTTATATCAGATACTTACACTTGGGTTTGTATTTGGGCTGTGTCGTTCAACTGGCTGTCCATTTTTATCAATAATAAATTTGGTGAAATTCCACTTAATGAAACTGCAACATTAAAAAAGCAACATTCCTTTTAAGCAAGTTGGAAAAAACTTGGCATACTTTTGCAAGACAATACAACTCTAAATTCTAACATACAACACAATATCATTCTCACATGAGAATGAGAGAAGGAAAAGAGAGTTAGCCTACTGGTAAGAAATTGCCACTTATTACAAGGAATGAATATTACCTAGCTATAATAGCAATTTGGAGAAAAATTAAGAATAAGATAAATCCACAATGCAGTCTAGGGACACAAATGTGTGTTAAAAGGATAGATTGATACTCACCACATACAGAAGGCATTGAATCAGAGACAGGCACAATGTAAAGAGTACTAAACATTTAAGATTTCGGCCACAAGGCGTTCTTCAGAGAGAAATGAGATAGTGGCTGTGTGTGTGTGTGTGTGTGTGTGTGTGTGTGTGTGTGAGCGAGAGAGAGAGAGAGAGAGAGAGAGAGAGAGAGAGAGAGAGAGAGAGAGAACATTGCTATCCTAGACTTTCCGTCGTTTGAAAGTGTTTCAAAGTGTGAAGTATTCCTGAAGATCAATCTACCCTATCATAATATGCCATCCTAAACTCTCCATTGAATGTGTTTTAAAGTGTGATGTATTCTTTAACCTTCATCCTATAGTGTTACATGTGTTACCCATGAAACACACTTATGCATCTTGGATGAAACTAGGACAACAACAAAAAATTTACTGAATGTATACCTATGAAACTACTGTAATACTAGGCGAATTTCTGTTCTGTTTTATTTGTGATGCATTTTATGTTATTAAAAGCAAAGTAAAAATTTGAGGTTTCTTGAAGTGAAAAGGACTCAAAGTAGCTTTTTGTTAAACATATCAAATATTGTACTTTACTTTTTCTCATTAAGCCTAAGCCATTTTTCTTGCCCTGTTCTTGACACGTAAGCATCTATGATGCTATGTAATATTATTGTGGCTTAAACAGGGCATATTCTAATAACTGTCTATGGAATTCATTTCTTAAAACTTGATCTGATTAATTCCTATGTTGATAATTTTGTCCCTATTTTGTATTTTTTCATAGGCCATAAAGAAAGGGATGGTGACGAATTGTTCAGTGGTGTAGTGACTAAATGGAATAAATATTCCTTCATTATTTTTTGTGCATTATCGCTAAACTGAACCTTCTTGAGATGGATTTGCTGATCATTTCTTGCAATTCCTTGCATATGCTTTTTATGTGAGAATTTTGTTACTTTGATCAGTCAACTGCTACTGAAAAATATGTCTCCAGCTTCACAAAAAGAAGCATATGGTGAACTGAAATTTCATGCTAGTGCCTAATTATCTGAGTTAATCAGCAATTATTGCTTTCTTTCATCTAAAATTCTGGATCATGTTCACTGTCACTAAGGGTTTGACTCTCTCGCCGTGGTATTTCATTGTAAAAAGTGCTTTTATAACCATATCCTATTATTGCCATGACTTACTGGGGAAACTGCTATTTAAAATATCTCAGCTTTTAGAAAGGGGGGGAGGGGGGAGAGAGAGAGAGAGAGAGAGAGAGAGAGAGAGACCCCACTCAGTCCACATTCTCATTCTACTACACTTCTGTAACCAGCAAGTGGTGTTGTACAGGAAAGATTTATTTTACACTCACAGCAATATGTACTACCCAAATTTCCTCTAAACAATATTGAGAATAATACTGCAGACTGCGAAACTCACTTGGAACAATCTATAGTGATATTTGCACTCTTTCACAATGACTCTTTGCTAAACTCAGTACATAAATATTCCAATAAGCACTACAAGTCACAGCGTTGTTCCATCTTGCTAAGTTTTATTTGTGCAATTTGTTTCGAGGTTCAAACCTCATCAGAAGGTAACCATGACAATGCAAAAACACTGACCCAATGTATATTATGTATTTGTGTAGTGAGCAAAGTCAGTGGTGTATTAAAATGAGTTAAGACAGTGAAATGGGTAGGAAATGTTGCACCACGAACTGATAGAAAGTGAATGAAAGCAGTTCTCAAGTGGAGCTCAAAAGATACAGGAACATCAGAAGAGTTGCTGGCTTCAACTGGCAGAAGACACTTAGAGAACAAAATTTACTACATATAATATTTAGATAACTGTGATAGCAACAGCTCATCCCTAAACAAGACAAAGTAAAGTGTCGTTGAAGTTAAAAGACCAAGTTGTAAAAAGGTATGCTGTCTCTCACTCAAGTGGTCCCCAAAACTTTAAATTTACATTGTTTTGTGGAAAGTCCAGCATCACAAAAGGGGAAAAAGGAAAAATTTGGAGCAGAAAGTATGAAAAATTCATTAATACAGAGCTCACAATGTAAAACAATGAGAAGTATCAAATAATGCAAATTCATTCATCAAGAATAATACAGTGTCACATATACCCACTACAAAAAATTATGAATAAATGGCTATTGTAGACTGACTTACTCTCCAAGAGTTCCACCTTGCTTGTACTTAAGATATTTCCATAATGGATGTGCATTATCTCCATTGACATCAATTTTTTCAAACATGTCAAAGTTTACTTTTCTTTGTTTAACAAAACACACTATCTCCTCCGAATTTCCAGGTTCCTACAACAGAAGATTATAATCAGCATTTTACAGCAGATAAATATTTTGTAGTCTTAATTTTAATTAATTACAACACAGTACATATCTGTATCATTAATTTTGATATGAAGATTAAGTGGTATACATAATAGACGGAGGCACATCACTTAACATTAAAGAGCCTGTGTGGAAAAGATCTTGTTTTTAACTGTATTTGCATGAGTAGGACTAAAAAATTATGTCTTCATTAATGTCAACATCACGCATGTACACTTATTCTATAAGCTGACTTGTTCCTCAAAAAAAAAAAAACTCAAATGACTGTAACTAATGAACTATATAATAATAGAAAATTATGTTTCCAGAACCAGAGACTGCTTGTTAAGGGGACATTGTACGTGAAATTCATTGAAATTTGACATTTTCTGTTTTCTACTCCATAATGTACTTTGGTCTTTCCTGAACATTTTGGTATATAATACCTTACAATCAGACAATTGTGAGACCTTTAAATAATATTTTGAATGTTGACATGTGACGGTCAAATTTCGTGGCGACGCATATACTGCCACAGTTGAGCAGTCTACGTCTCAGAAGTTGGCATTATGAATAAACAAATCAGTCCTTTGTTTCTGATACTAGTTTTCATTTAAAGTAGTGTGATTATACACTATTTGAGTAGTAAGCTAACTTCTATTGCTTTTTATATGCAAATAAAATGACTAAGCATAAAAGTAACTTCAAGAAACACAAATTTGCAGATAACGGTATGTGAGACCTGCATTTTCTTCTGAAGTACTTCAAAACATGTTTGCTAGCAGTGAAGGAAAGCACAATAACGGTTCTGAAGTGACGACGCCCCCTAGTGCATTGAAAAGGAAAGTAACTTTAGAAACGGGTAACAGTGGTAAAAGTGATATTATGAACAATGTCATTACTGATCTGCAAATCCTTGCACAAGTTCATTCTGAAACTTGTCACATATGGAACTAGAATAATTAAAATATCCTGAGTTGTTTTGTTTTTATGTTCATTTATTTACAAAATTCTGTCAAAAAACTTAGTGTAATTCAGTGTATCTAGAAAGGTGCATTCATTCAATAATTATGGAAAATTGTAAGTTGGTGTCTTAAAAAGTTGACAAGATAATGGGTTACAAAATTCGATAATTTAACATTGGTGGCATAGGACATACAATGTCCCCTTAAAAGGACAGAACATAGATAGGTATATGAGATAGTGAAGGGTAACTAATATTTAATGACTTACAAAGAGCAAAGAAATTGAAAAATAGAGTTCTCAGACAAGCACAACACAAAACAAAACAAAAGCAGTCTTTGCATACATAGATACAAATATATCACTACTGAGGTGCTTTATTCAAAATCTTTGGCCATGAATGGAAAGTGTGGAGGTTGAAGTGGAGAGGAGCCACAGATAAGATCAGGAAACATGCAGCAGATTTTGACTGTGACCTGGACTCCTGGGAAGAAGGTGGTACTGTTCCAAGATCCAGGTTATGGCTGAGGTGTTGGTCCAAGCTTGCAGTAAATTCTATGATGCAGGGTTTTGAGTGAGGTGACAGACAACTATCAAGAAAAAGAGACACACAGTATTAGTGGGTGGTGTAGGAAACAGGGACATAGATTGGTCTTCTGATCTCTCCTTGACTCCTTGACATGTGACACCAACATGTAGCTTGCCAAGCTGCTCTTGTGGCGGCATGACCTGCTGTGCTTCCATTGTGGCATAAAGCAGATTAATCTGAGGCTGGAGATGATACGCTGCACTAATGCCAGTCAGGATAATAAATAAATGTGGGTTTATAAGGGGGAGCCCACACTTTTACAGGCCCTGAAAGGGGAATGGTGGTTGAGCAGAATATGACAGCAAGGAGGACAGGCTTCAGGCCATACATGGTCTGATAAGTGACCAAAAAAAAGACTTTCATCGAGAAAGAGAATTGGGGGGGGGGGGGGGGGGGGGGGGGGGCACCTGCACGACAAAAAATTCAAATCAGTATAAATACAACAAACTATAAACTGTCCAATTCTGATTAGACGTTGGAATGAACACTGAAAGGAGATGATAACCCGAGCAGTGTTCTGTTGAACTGTTTGAACCAAAACCTAACATATGCCAATGATGTATTTATGCTGTCTAGAAGATTGGAAGTGCTGGATTGGAAAAGGAGGCAGAAGAGTTGGGGCTTCGCATAAATGACACCAAAACACAGTATCTTTCTGCTTCCAGGAGAAATGCTGCTATTACAGAGAAACACATCAAGATCGATGGGGCCAACTATGAGGGATGTGAGAAATTCCAATACTTGGAATTCTTGGTAACCAATGATAACAGTGTAACTGACGTAATAAAAGCAAGGACTGCTGCGGGAAACAGAACTTACTGGGCACCGATTAAGACTATGCAATCATACAGTCTAAGTAGAAAATCGAAGGTGATTGACTATGGAATGGTTATAAGGCCAATGTTAATGTAGGGGTCAGAAACATAGAAATTGACCTTGGCATAAGAGGAGTGCCTGAAAAGTTGGGAGAAGAAAATATTAAGAAAGATTTTTGGAGCACTGACAGACAGGGCAGTGGAGAATACAGAAAAACAAGGAACGGGGACAACTACATGGCTACGCTGCTCTAGTTGTGGAAAACTAGTGCAACAGATTAAGGTGGTTGGGCCATATACAGTGAATATCAGAGGATAGATTTGTCAAGAAGGTCTACATAGAAAATCCATGTGGCAGAAGATGAAAAAGGAGATCATGGAAGTGATGGCTGGATGATGTGGAGAATGACTTGAGAAAGAAGGGAGGGGAGTAAGAAGATGGAGGAAATGAGCAGCAGGTTGTCAGAGTGGCCAAGGACCTAGAACGGCTGTAGGACCAAGGAGTAAGTACACTGTAAGATGAGAATGCCATCAGCGTGTTACGCTCTTAGATCGAATGTGCACAGTTTTCAAACTACAGAACAGAGCCATAAGAAAAATAACTGCATACATTAATCAGGGCCACTGTAAAAATCTGACTGAAATCGTCCTCACAGGTTTACTTCTGCCAGTACATCGCCTCCTACCTACTTGGATAGGAGTCTTGCATGGGAAGCTCAGGATCAGTTGGTACAGCATTTGCCCGCAGATAGCAAATATCCCTAGTTTGAGTCTCAGTCCAGCACACAAATTTAATCTGCCAGGAAGTTTCACACTTCATTTTCATTGACAGCTGGTTGGTTGTCATACCAATGTAAAACACTGATCAGTAATTGCAGCAGAGCTGGTACATAACATGCTTGCTTTCACTGGTGGTCTGGCCTCTGATGGGTTAGGATAAGCCTCTGACAGAACTGGATGGGTGGATTGGGCACTTCTTGCACCTGAGTCTTCTAAAGGGACATGATCCCTGTAACATGGATTATCAGCTAGTTGTGCTGTTATCTAACGCCCTGGTCTATGAAATTGCATGCCCAGCCCCCACCTGCCCCCTCAATCTGCACCCATAGTTAGCAGACAGGCAGTTCCCCACTCTCCCAAAGGTCACTATACACTTCCCTTCAAACTCCCTCCCTGTCTCTTGCCTCTCTGCACCCCATCCAATGTGGGCCAGTCAAAGAGCTGGCAGCTGACTGAGCATTACTGTCTCCATTATTTAGCTCCCTTCTATTGCTTATTCATTTCTTTTTATTACTTTTTTTTCTCTTGCCTTTACGACACACTCCACAGCAGCCACGATACATGTGGCTGCAAGTGACTTTTGTTACACCCTGTAGTATCGGCTGCATTCATTATGACAGCCCCACACACAACTCCATGTGCCATACAATGTCCAATAACAACGTAACACACTTCAAGCAACGCAAAATCCTTCCCTCCCTCACATATCGCTCCCAGCCTTCCTGTCTTTGTTTCCTTTTTATCTACTACATGTGACAACAAACCACGCATGATAAAATTTATTTCGTGCTTTTGACGATGTATCATGTGTGATGAGATATACCCCAGTCACAAAATTACCCCCTGCCCCCAACACATTTCCTTTCATTTCTTAAACACATCAATGTTATTCAACTCCCCCTACAATAACCGGTGACAGCTTTACTCGCCACTTCCAATGTGAACTACTTTCCCCAACGCTATCCCTCCCCCCCCCCCCCCTCCTCCCCAATGGCCTAACCACAAAAATCCCTATTACTGGATCCCATCCCTCCTTCCACAGCAACCTTCATCTTTTCAGATTCCACCAGTCCCTTTCCCTCACAAATCCAGCTATGCAAAAAAACATCTTCATGGCATAGGCATCCCTCATGCCTAAACCACCTCCACTCACTCCACAAAATACTGTTAACTATGTCATTCCCTACTACCTACACCTCTATCACCCAAATTGAACTCCTGATACTCCAACACCTAGAAGAACATGCCACACACTATCTCCACAAGTTATCCAACCTCGCCTTGGGGCACTACTATCCAGTCCCCACCCTACCCACAGTGTTCCTCCTCATAAATTGACCCTGCCTAGCTGACCTTTTTGATGTACCCCATCCTCCAAAATCCTCCCCTACGAACACTCCATGAAATGCAGAGCCAAAAACAATCGCAAAACTCTACCATTAACCTATCGACCAAAATCCTCAGCCCCATAGAAGTTTCAGTCCTATCCAAAGACTTCACATTCAGCCCTACTCCCAGGTTTAACCATGTTGGACTTGTAAAAGACCTACTCTCCTCCTCCCATTCGCTACAGTGGAAACACTTCTTTGCCACAAACATCTCCAACCAAAGCGTATCCATTCCCAACATCGAACTCTATCTGTTCCAGTTCATACCACCATCCAACCGTGACCCTCCTACACTCCTATCCAACCATCCCCCAGTCACCTTGCAGGAATTCCTAACTTCCAACCTGACCTCACCATCCTTCCCAGATTCCTCCCCAAGAACAACCACCTTTCAACAGAAGAAAGGACTGCTCTACACAACCTAAAAACAGATTCTAACCTTATCATCTTTCCGGCACACAAAGATTCCACCACTGTTGTGATTAACCGGAATGACAACCTGGCAGAGGGCCACAGCCAGTTATCCAACACGTAATCCTACAAGCTCTGCCAGAGTGACCCCATCCCAGGAGTCCAACATAACTTCCAACCTCTTCTGAAATTCCTAGGCCCTTCCCAGAACCTCTCTGCTGAATCCATCTCCCAACTCGCACCAACAACAGCCCTCACACCCAGCTTCTACATGCTGCCCATATTCCACAAACCTAACAATGCTGTGTACCCAATTGTGGCTTGTTACAGGGCTCCCACCAAAAGAATCTCAGTCCTTTTCATCAACATTTTCAACCAATTGTCGAAAACCTAGCCACCAACATTAAACATACCAACCTCTTCCTGTACCAGCTCTACACCATCCTCACATCCTTACCTCCCAGATCCCTACTCCTCACTGTTGATACAACATCCCCATACACCAACATCCCTCATGCCCATGGCCTTGTCGTGACTGAGCACTACCACTCCCAACACTCTGCAGATTCTAGACCCACCACTTCATTCCTCGTACACTTAACCAACTACATCCTAACCCATAAATACTTCACCTTTGAAGGGAAGGCATACAAACAAATTCGTGGCACAGCTGTGGGCAGATGCATGGCAGCCTCCTATGCCAACCGCTTCATGGACCACCAAGAGGAAATGTTCCTAGCTTTCCAAAACCCCAAACCCCTTATCTGGTTCAGATTTATTGGTGCAATCTTTATAATCTGGACCCAAGGCAGGACATCTTACCCCATTCCTCCAAAACCTCAACACCACCTCTCCCATCCACTTCACCTGATACTTCTCCACCCACTGTGTCACCTACCGACCTGTCAATCTCCTCCTCTCATCTGGCTCCATTCACACCTCAATCCACTTTGAACCTACCAGTCACCAATAGTATCTGCACTCTGACAGCTGGCACCCCTTCTACCCCAAAAAATCTCTCCCATAAAGCCTAGCCACTCATGGTAGAAGCATCTGCAGCGATGAGAACTCCACTGCCCAGTATGCTGAAGGCCTCACAATCTTGCCCAGGATGCTGAAAGTCTCACAAAAGCCTTCGCAGACAGGAAATACTCTCCAGACCTAGTTCACAAGCAGATTTCCCATGTCACATCCTCACACACACCTGATCCTCACATCCATCCCAAGAACCAACCACAAGGAAGCACCCTTCCTGTCACCCAATCACCCAATACCACCCGGTACTGGAACATCTGAAGGTTTTGATTATCTATCATACCTTGAAATGAGGAACATCCTACCCAATATACTTCCAACCCCTCCCCAGGTGGTGGTCTGCTGCCCACCCGACCTCCACAACATCCTAGTCCATTCTTATGCCACTTGAAATATGGCATCCCGGCTATTACACAAGTTGAAAATATGGTCACTATTTTTTTATAAACTTAAATTTGCCATATTTCGTGACAGTACCTTTTCCATTAGACGTTTGCAAGCAAATATAAGTCTTGGCTTCAGTTGTCTAAGTATGATTCCACAATGCATCGTTGTCGGCTGCAGAAAATGACTTGGTTCAGCGTGTTTCTCTCATTTTGGTGTTTAAAATACAGTTTCTTCCAATGTAGTTTCTTCTTTTCAGATAATACAAAAATAATAGTAACATAATTCAAAATTATTTATGACTGCGACCTTCACATTGTTCTTCCGTCAACACACACCAAGAGTTAGCTTCCGACTCGGACTGACTATAGTCAAAGACTACTCCAACGTCAAAGATATTTTACACAATCAGTTTCTTTGCTATTCTTCGATACATTTTCTAATAGTAATCAATATGCTTTTACTCTCAAAAACAGAAGTAAATTAACATATAATAAGACAAATTATAATAAATTATGACAAAAATATAAGAAAACATTTTCAATTCAGTATCGACAAATACGGTAAAAAAATAACATCTCCCAGATCCATTACACACTGCCACCCCCAATCTCCTGCCACAGGGATCATACTCCTGTCAACAACCCAGATGTAAGACCTGCCCAATTCAACCACCCTGCACCACCTACTCCAGTTCTGTCACAGGCTTTTCCTACCCCATCACAGACCTGGCCACCTGTGAAAGCAGTCATGTTATATACCAGTTCTGCTGCAACCACTGCACAGCATTTTACATTGGTATGACAACCAGCTGTCAGCTACAATGAATGGTCACTGCCAAATTGTCACTAAGAATAAGGTGGACCAACCAATGGCACAACATGCAGCAGAGCACAACTTGTGAGATTTCAATGGCTGCTTTACAACCCATGTCATTTGGATCCTTCCCACCCAACCGCGCTCGTGTGCATGTGCGTGTGCGTGCTTGTTTTTCCTACAACTAAAAAAGTAAGTGCATTCCAAAATCTAGGTACCTTTTGTTTGTGTGCCTGTTGACAATGCAGAACTTCTGACTTTCAGTGAGTTGTTTCCTTTATTCCTTAGTAATTATTGGAATGAAGTTGTACGAAATCAAAACACTTAATAAAGTGAACAAATTTCTGATTTCAACAATGAGGAGACTGGTTCAGTCCATGAAGGCTTCTGTTTAATTTGCAGATAAATTTCCATTTCCACTAATTAAACCTTCAGGCTGTTTCATAGATATATCTGCTTGCAAATTAAAATTGAGAAAAGCAGTTTTCACATCAAACTGCTTCATATATGTGTCATACACTCCTGCCAAAGCCACAAGAATACAATTTGGTTCATGCTAAACAACAGGTCAAAAGATTTCTCCACAATCAAGACCACATTTCTGAGAATACCCTTTTGTGCATAATATAGCTTTACACCTCATTATGCTACCATCTGTTTTACAGTTAATTCTGTAAACCCACTTACAACAAATGCCTGGCAATCTGGAGGCAGATCCACTATACCCCAAGTATTATTCAGTACCAATGAAAGCATTTCATCTTTCATTGAAAGCATTTCATCTTTCATTGCTTCCTATCATTTCCTCAAGTGCCCAGATGGCATCACCTCCCTGAAAGTTTGCAGTTCATCTATGACTACTGCATACGTCACAGTTTTAGAAACAAACTGGCAGGAAAAGTTAATCACTCTTAGATTCAATCCTAATCTAACAATCTTCTGTCTTGGTCTTGCACATATTCCTCTTCACCTTCAGCAGGGTGTTGAAGTTTATTTCATTCTGTATCTGTCTAGAAGTTTTAAATTGTGTTGCGGAGCCCAAGTTCCATACGATATCTGTGACTTTTCATTGAAAATCACATTTTTGAAACAACGGTGATTTAATGTATGCCTTATAGACAGCTTCTGCCAAAGTGTGTCTGGAAGACAGAATCAAGAAGCATTGTGCAAACACTTTGCACTACAGAGCTGATTTCACATTCAGCTTTACCATTCTGCTCTGGTGTAAATAGTGAACTGGTTTCATGCATTATACCAGTCTTCTTGAAATGATTATGAAGTTTATCATTACCAAACTCTGTCCCACTATCAGTCCTAATAACTTCACACTTATCCTCTGCCTGCCCTACCCACCAACTGTTGAAACTTTGAGGTGAAATCACTTTTGTTTTTGAGAAACTATACAAACCCATCTGAAGTACAGCTATCTTTATTAGCTCCACCTAATGATGTGTTCGAAATCCTTCAATATTGATCAGCATGAGTAAATTTTCCTGGAGCACAGTCATAGTCTGAAAAACTTTATCTGAATCCTCACTATGCAGTTTACCACACTGATATGATTCAAAGAACAACTTACTTAAAGCATTTGATTTTTATTTCTTGAATCAAACCACATTCAACCATTTTCTTCAAATTTTCAAAATTTACATGTCCCAATCTCTTGTCATAAAAAAGTTACGTCACATGATTCTTTTTCCACATAATATTTTGTAACATTGATTTTCAGCTTTTACACCACTTGCCTCTAGCTTCTCACCAAATACCTCAATCTTATAATTAAATGTGACTTCTAAACCTTTACTGACTACTGCTTCCACTGAAAAAAGGTTTTTTTCCAAACCAGGTAGATACAATGTATCCTCCAATGTATAAAGTTCCCATAACTTAACTGATCCAATACCTTCAGCATAGACAACTGAATTATCCCTTACTTGAACAGGAAATTCCAACTCCCTAGTAGTTGAAGCATTAAAGCCATTCCTTGTCTGAAGTCATGTGTTTTATTGTAGCACTATCAGCAAGCCAAGTATTGTTATTAGTAGCCACAACATTCCCAATTTTTGCACTCAGAGCTTAATCTTTAGGTTCTTGACCTTCAATCACAGAACTTTTGCTTAAATTGCTTTTCAGACACTGACCCTGACCTTAATCCCTTTTGTGATTGCCATTAACAGCTGCAAATGCAATTGTCAGTTCTTCAGTATGTGACGAATGTTGTTCTTTCTTGAATAAACTTTTAAATTACAGAAAGTCTGCCTGCTTTCATCACAAGTTGTAAAAAAGGCCATATTTTGCCCAAAGCCCACCTAAAACTTAGGTAATTTTGTCTTTACCTCCCATTGGTTCACCAACAACTGAAAGTGACTGTGTTAATGCTTCAACTCTACTAATACATTACGGTAAAGTATGATAGAGTAACATCCTATAATTAAAGAACTGTTATTTCAATGCTAATTTATTTACTGCAGATAGCTGCTCATTATCTTAAGCTGATTTCACATAACCATTTGCTGTACTACAGTACCACATCACGTGACAGTTTGCAGCAGGTCAAATATATACCAAATGAAATAAAAAGCATTGCTTTTGCATTAAGCTCAGTCCAAAACTTCTGTGCATTTATATCTTCAATGCCCTTACTTTAATTCTGCCAATGACATGTAGCAAATTCTCTGCTCTTTACATAACTTTCATTTAATGCTTCCATAACTGAAAATTACCTCCATCAAATTTTTAGATGCTGAAAAGCTTTGGTCAATGCATCTTTTATCTTTTCATATTTGGAGTCCCACTCTCAATGTAACTGAATGTACAAGGTGATTATAATTAAAGTTAAGCTTTCAAACCATTGTAGAAACACCATCACTGGCAAGAATGACGTCAAATTGCAACGGAATATTATCAGAGAAGGGGGGAAATGTGTAGCAGAAGAAAAATAAACAGTTACAAAATGTAGCACTAGATGGTGCTGTAAGCATCAATTTAATAATGGTTGACTACAAATGATCATACAACAATGTGTAATACGTACATTTGATGTTAAACAAACTGTACTACTCAGTGTGCATGAGTGTAAAGGTGTGACACTGTTAGTTACGCAAGCCTGTCCATCACAGCAAGTTCATATCACATTGGATGGCAAAAATTGGTTTTTAATTGTCCTGAGGCCAAAAACTGCATAAAAAGTATCAATCAAAACCAAATCGGATTATTAGTTTCTGTGTGACTGGCGCAAAACATGTTCAATTTGCTGTCCACCGTTTTCCGCAACAAGTTGAAATCAAGAAACAGCATGTTCCACAACTGATCGAAGTGTTTCCAGGGTCATGTTCAGAATAAGTCGCACAATGCATGCCTTCAATGCAGATAAGTTTGCAGTTGGAACACTGAACACAACATCTGTCAGATAGCCCCACAGCCAGAAATCACATGGATTGAAGTCAGGTGATTGGGACGGCCAGGCTGCAGGGAAATGGTGAATGATAAGTCTAGCATTTCCGAAATGGTGCTTCAGCAGCTGCTTAACTGGATTTGTAATGTGCAGAGGTGTGCCACCTTGCATTTAAATGATCCCATCCACACATCCATGTTGTCCGAGAGCTGGAATGACGTGGTTGCGCAAAAGACACTCACAGTGCTTACCAGTGATGGTACAGGTAACAGGACCAGAAGAATATGTCTCTTCGAAAAAATATGGCCCTATGATAAATGATGCCATCAACAGTGACCTTTTCAGGACAAAGTTGTACTGGTTGATTTGTGTGTGGATTTTCTGTTGCCCATATTCGACAGTATTGTATATTGACATACCCTGTCAGATGGAAGTGGGCTTCGTCTGTCCACAAAATCTTCCACAGCCAATCATTGTCCACTTCCAAGTGAGCAAGAAATTCTGAAGCAAAGGTCTCTCTTGCTGGCAGGTCAACAGGAAGCAACTCATGCACATGATTAATTTTGATTGGATAGCAAAGAAGGATGTTTCGTAGGATTTTATGCACTGTACTCACGGGAATGTCCAATGTTTAGGCAATTCTCCGTGCACTACATATTTGAACACCACCACTAGTCTCCTCTGTGGCTACTGCTTCCACTGACATCGAATCAATTCGTTTCCTCCCTCTACCAGGTCGCACACCAAAAGAACTCGTCTTTTCAAATTTCTAATTATTTTCTCCAGACCCACAGCAGTCATCGGACCAACCCTTTTTTCAAACCCCTCAAAGTCCAGAACTTCTGAAGAGCAAAGTGTGCACAGTCATCATTCTTGTGATACAGCTTTACAAGCAGAGCACAATCATGCATTGAGACAGTTATGGTGAACGTTGCAGATGTGAGAGGAGGATAAGCCATGTACCTGGCATGTTTATACCGACTCCAATGGGTCGTGCACATGACAAGAGTTTTTATTTACATATTCTGACACATACAGTGCCATCTAGTGATCAATTTTCACATATATTTTTTTTTTTCTGCCATATGCTTTCGCCCCTTTTCCGGTGATATTTCTTTGCAATCTGACACCATTCTGACGAGTGGTGTTATTTCTACAGCATTTTGAAAGTTTAACTTTAATTATAATCACTCTGTATTTTGGAGACTTGACTTATACGAAGAAAATGAAATGTTATCACAATAAATCAACATGTTTTTCTGGCCCCATAACCTGTTTAACACATTGTAATTAAGTTATATGATGAACAGGATTTATTTCTTCAATAAAAACAGAGGCTCTTACAACGCAATACACAAAACATTTCCTAGAAAACAGTGCAAACATATGCAAAAGAATCAAAAATCTTGGGCTGGTCGGAAGTAGCAAATATAATGAAACACCATATAGCAGAGATGTTGAGTCATATTGTCATTATTCCATACTGGATTTTCTACTACTTAAATATAAACAAACATTAGACGTACAAAGACATTATACTCGCACACTCACAGCAAAAGTAAACATCACAACAAGCTATACCATGCAAGAGTTTGCTATTTAGCACTAAGGCCCACAACTCATGTAATAACTATCTTCCTCCTCTATTAAAGTTGTTTTTGTGCTTTTGATTTTCTATGGCCTCTGTACATCCTAGCACACTAATGATTGGCCCTTGGTAATATTACAGTATCAGAGAAACAAATTTGGCTGCTCTTTAAAACAAGTGTTAATGTTCCTTTTGGTAGTTCCTATGTATGTTTGGCTACATTTGCAAGGGATTTTGTACACTCCGTGGCAAACAGCATGTGCAAGTCCTTTGCAATGTTCAAACATTCACCCAATTTTCTTGTCAGTTTAAAAACTGTGTCAATTCTGTTCTTCCGTAACACTCTGCTGAAATGACATGTCGATTTTTAACAATGGTGGGAGAAATTTCCCTTTCAGTGGTTCTTTTTCACTAGAAGCTCCAGATCTTTTAGGAGTAGTATCCTATTTCTCTCTCCTGAAAGTAATTCTTAATTACAATGAAATGAACACCCTTAGCTGCTTACAGGCGTTGACATATGTCAACGGGGGCAGATGAAAATGTGTGCCCCGA
Organism: Schistocerca serialis cubense; assembly: GCF_023864345.2. NCBI lineage: Eukaryota > Metazoa > Arthropoda > Insecta > Orthoptera > Acrididae > Schistocerca > Schistocerca serialis. Next base: position 327,430,730 of record NC_064643.1, on the reverse strand, counting down.
CCGGGACTCAAACCCGGGATCTCCTGCTTACATGGCAGACGCTCTATCCATCTGAGCCACCGAGGACACAGAGGATAGCGCAACTGCAGGGATTTATCTCGGGCACGCCTCCTGCGAAACCCACATTCTCAACGTATTGTCCCGCACTACATTCGTAGTGCCCCCGCCCATTATACTCATTACTCGTGGCGCGTTGCCGATTCCCATTTGAGTTCGGGCACTGTTAGTGCATACGCACAGAAGAAGAAGAAGAAGAAGAAGAAGAAGGTCAAGTGGCCGGTGAGCCTTAACTACATGTATACTAAGATGGTATCTGTTTTTTCGGACATGTCCAAAAGAACAGATATCACTGGTGACCATGCAGCTCGTTAGAATGAAATTACAATGAAATGAACAACCTTAGCTGCTTACAGGGGTTTCGCGGGAGGCGTGCCCGAGATAAATCCCTGCAGTCGCGCTATCTTCTGTGTCCTCTGTGGCTCAGATGGATAGAGCGTCTGCCATGTAAGCAGGAGATCCCGGGTTCGAGTCCCGGTTGGGGCACACATTTTCATCTGTCCCCGTTGACGTATGTCAACGCCTGTAAGCAGCTAAGGGTGTTTATTTCATTGTAATTTCATTCTAAAGAGCTGCATGGTCAAAGATGGTATCTGTTCTTTTGGGCATGTCCGGGACAATACGTTGAGAATGTGGGTTTTGTGGGAGGCGTGTCCGAGATAAATCCCTGCAGTCGCGCTATCCTCTATGTCCTCGGTGGCTCAGATGGATAAAGCGTCTGCCACGTAAACAGGAGACCCCGGGTTCGAGTCCCGGTCGGGGCACACAGGTTCATCTGTCCCCGTTGACGTATGTGAACGCCTGTAAGCAGCTAAGGGTGTTCATTTCATTGTAATTTCATTCTAACGAGCCGCATGGTCACCGATGGTATCTGTTCTTTCGGACATGTCCGAAAGAACAGATACCATCTTAGTATATATATAAAGTAATTCTTAAATGGTCAAGCTCTTACACTCCTCTTCTCTGCTTGGAACGGTGATCAGGAATGTTCGCAAAAGCATCTGTGTCAGCGGATTATCTGTAGACTTTGTACCATAAATTTCATCAAGTTTTCTAATACATGTACATATAGAAATGAAATTTTACTTCTTTGCTCTTCATCATTGTAAACTTTAAATTAGAATTAATATAATTTAGAAATACAGTCAAGTTTCACGTGGGATAAGACAGGTCTTAAAAATTTTAACATACATTAATAAGTATTTATTAATATGTATTCTGTAATTCTAAATTGTAATTCCAAAATGTAGTCCAAAGTAAAATTTTAAGTCCACAACGTGTGATGAACAATACTAACCTCCTTTTATGTCATGCACTCTGAACATGGTGAGATGTCAACAGACAACTGGGGTAACATTAAACAATGACCTAACTATTTGACTTGACATTTACAAACAATAAAGAAGTTATGTCTCGCAAAGAAGGCTCAAAATGAGGTCGACTTCCCTATACTACAACCCCCCCTTTTCACTTCCTCTGTTCCTGTACACAGTTTACATTATACTCTTAATGTAAAAAGGGCACAACATGCTTTCAACTTTCTATCAAAAGCCTTAATATGTGCTGCAGTAGACTTGGTGTGAGCCAATAGCGGACAGATTCAGTATGCAGGGTGCAGCTTAACTGCAACGCAATTTTGTAAACATCTCTATGGCAATTCCTCTGATTAGCTTTATAAACAGCTATTGTTTTTGCCTTCAGTCATTTGTGCTTTGCAATTGACAGCTTATCGAAAGTTCTGAAAGGAGTTGGGGATCTCCTCAAGTTGACTTAACTATAGAAGTATCTTAGCAGTACTAAAACTTCATGCATGATGTGGCATTTTTACACAAATCTCAGTCTTTATGAGGTCTTATCTCCTGAAATGATTCGTACAATGATATATTTGTGTACATACATTCAGTGACATATGTGGATACTATCTGCAAAATATGTTGTGAGTAGAATTAGCAGTAAAGAAGATAAAAATTTAAATGACATGCAAGATGTGACAGTTTTCGTGCATCTCATTGTTTATGACTTCATATACACTCCTGGAAATGGAAAAAAGAACACATTGACACCGGTGTGTCAGACCCACCATACTTGCTCCGGACACTGCGAGAGGGCTGTACAAGCAATGATCACACGCACGGCACAGCGGACACACCAGGAACCGCGGTGTTGGCCGTCGAATGGCGCTAGCTGCGCAGCATTTGTGCACCGCCGCCGTCAGTGTCAGCCAGTTTGCCGTGGCATACGGAGCTCCATCGCAGTCTTTAACACTGGTAGCATGCCGTGACAGCGTGGACGTGAACTGTATGTGCAGTTGACGGACTTTGAGCGAGGGCGTATAGTGGGCATGCGGGAGGCCGGGTGGACGTACCGCCGAATTGCTCAACACGTGGGGCGTGAAGTCTCCACAGTACATCGATGTTGTCGCCAGTGGTCGGCGGAAGGTGCACGTGCCCGTCGACCTGGGACCGGACCGCAGCGACGCACGGATGCACGCCAAGACCGTAGGATCCTACGCAGTGCCGTAGGGGACCGCACCGCCACTTCCCAGCAAATTAGGGACACTGTTGCTCCTGGGGTATCGGCGAGGACCATTCGCAACCGTCTCCATGAAGCTGGGCTACGGTCCCGCACACCGTTAGGCCGTCTTCCGCTCACGCCCCAACATCGTGCAGCCCGCCTCCAGTGGTGTCGCGACAGGCGTGAATGGAGGGACGAATGGAGACGTGTCGTCTTCAGCGATGAGAGTCGCTTCTGCCTTGGTGCCAATGATGGTCGTATGCGTGTTTGGCGCCGTGCAGGTGAGCGCCACAATCAGGACTGCATACGACCGAGGCACACAGGGCCAACACCCGGCATCATGGTGTGGGGAGCGATCTCCTACACTGGCCGTACACCACTGGTGATCGTCGAGGGGACACTGAATAGTGCACGGTACATCCAAACCGTCATCGAACCCATCGTTCTACCATTCCTAGACCGGCAAGGGAACTTGCTGTTCCAACAGGACAATGCACGTCCGCATGTATCCCGTGCCACCCAACGTGCTCAACTACCCTGGCCAGCAAGATCTCCGGATCTGTCCCCCATTGAGCATGTTTGGGACTGGATGAAGCGTCGTCTCACGCGGTCTGCACGTCCAGCACGAATGCTGGTCCAACTGAGGCACCAGGTGGAAATGGCATGGCAAGCCGTTCCACAGGACTACATCCAGCATCTCTACGATCGTCTCCATGGGAGAATAGCAGCCTGCATTGCTGCGAAAGGTGGATATACACTGTACTAGTGCCGACATTGTGCATGCTCTGTTGCCTGTGTCTATGTGCCTGTGGTTCTGTCAGTGTGATCATGTGATGTATCTGACCCCAGGAATGTGTCAATAAAGTTTCCCCTTCCTGGGACAATGAATTCACGGTGTTCTTATTTCAATTTCCAGGAGTGTATTTAAAAACAAAGATGATGTGACTTACCATACGAAAGCGCTGGCAGGTCGATAGAAACACATACAGACACATACATACACACAAAATTCAAGCTTTCGCAACAAACTGTTGCCTCATCGGGAAAGAGGGAAGGAGAGGGAAAGACGAAAGGAAGTGGGTTTTAAGGGAGAGGGTAAGGAGTCAATCCAATCCCGGGAGCGGAAAGACTTACCTTAGGGGGAAAAAAGGACGGGTATACACTCGCACACACACACATATCCATCCACACATATACAGACACAAGCAGACATATTTAAATACATTTTTATAATGTTTGGATGTTGTGACAGTCAGCAATTCAAACTTTAAATTTTAAAGTAAGTTTTCTTTTACCTAATTATCAGTCATTCATCATGTTAGAAAACAATGTCAGTCACTGTTAGCTCAAATATGAGATCACAGCTTCGGTTCATAATTATAATGACAGTAGTACTGTGGGAAAGAATCATTGACACAGAAAGCACTTTTGACTTATTTAACACAGAAAGCACTGTTGACAATGTGAACTCTCCTCTGTCAAATTCCTTTTAAAACAAAATATATTCCATCAGTCTCAAAATTTTATTCCTCACACATCTACTAACACAACTTGTATAAGAATATTTTGCAGCTGAAGTCTTTTTATATGTTACTATCCTGTGACAGGCAAATGGAGTCAGCAGACACAAAGTTTCACCACAGTTTTATGACACAGTATCTGTAATCATGGGATGAAGAATACTTTTAGGCTTATAAAACGACAAAACCTATACAATTGTAAAATATTAAACAATCAATTTGGCTGCTGGCGTCTACCTTCAGGATCAGAGTGCTCTTAATGTTTCACCCCCCCCCCCCCCCCTTTTCTTTTTTACTGGCAGGATCCAACATGGCTTGAAATATTCTCTATATCATAATAGTGGTTCTTGTACTGTCTGAGGTAGGGAGAAATACAACATGATTGGAACAAATTTATGGCCTTTTTTTCTGAAGTCACAGAAAACAAAAGTATTATGATCAACAAAGTTTGTGGTACATATCAACAATGAATAATAGCAACAAACTCCAGAAGTTCTGTGCAAACATACCTGATGACCAAACTGGTTGCAGGGAAATGCTAATATTCGAAGTCCTTTTGACTCTGCATATTTCTCATGAAGTTCAACTAGCTCTTTGTAGTGTGTTGCCGTATATCCACATTCTGATGCCACATTTACGATAATACACACATGCCCTCTAATGACAAACACAAAAACAGTTGAAAATATAAGGTAGATTTCATTAAAGCAGACAGCAAATGAAACAAAAGCGAGTTCAATACACTTACTAAAATCTGCATAAAACAGAATCTGTATATGATGCCAACCTCCCTTTTCTGAAAAAGTGTCTCAGAACTAATCAGTTGTCAGTGCTAAATATTTTTGCAGAAAATGCTAACACAGATATAGAAATGAATTCTCAGACTAATAAGTAACAATAAAATATAACTATACAAGAATTAAACTTTCTTATAGTAAGACCACTCTGTTCTGTAGTGGCAGTCATTCATTCATTGTTTAGTTACTACAAGCATGGGTAAGTATTTTAAAACATATTTAATTAAACTATGTGCCTTGGTGATACTTTGTGGATAAGTCAGGCTACAAAACCAAATTTACAGTGTTCTCTCTGAGACTGATGCTGAGATTTGTACTGACACTGGACTTAACTTTCAGCTCTACAGCAAGAAGTATACCATGTAGCACCACTGTCCAGATTCCATGTCACACTTGAGATCTCTTTGGATCTCCTTTCTTTAGTATTGCACAGTTGACAGACTACTTCCATTCTTCTGGGAATCCTTTCTCTCCTCCAAATTAAACAGATTAGGGGGTCACTTTCCCTTGTAGAATATCTCTTCCCTCTTTCAGCATCTCTGCAGGTATTCCATCAATTCCTGGTGCCTTTCCTCTCTTCAGCACTTTTATGGCTTCTCCTACCTCTTCCATGGTTAGCAGTTGGTACTGTTACTCCATCTTCTCTGTACAATTCTTCTCCTTCTCCTCCTTCAAATGTGGTTGTTGCAATGTTGTTGATAGTGTCACCCACATTTAGGAGATTATCAATATAGTTTTTTCATTACAAAATTGTTAATGCTTTCATGACCACTTGTTGACAAACTGCCTATAGGTTGCTGTCTCGGGTTCTTCGGCCGACATTCGTTTGACGATTTTTCTGACACTCCACCAGCACGAGTGGCTGGCACTGTCAAAGCTACACCCTCCTTTGCTGGTGGTGGACTGGAGCTGAGCTCGCGGCTGCAGACTATATGTACCTGGCACTCCAACGTCCAAGGGCTTCTCTGCAGTCATTTCTCCTCTTGCTACCCGCGATGTTCATTCACTGCAGCATGGGAAGCCAGCATCCATTTACCTTGAGGCTTTCTTCTTTCTTGTTGAAGCTATTCCCGTGTTTCTGTATTTCTATAGCTTCTCTGAACAAGTGGTGTGATAGTTCTTCTCTACAACCAGGTAGACTACGTGGTCGGTCTCATACAGTGTGTGCTCAATTTCTCCACCTGCTCCAACCTGCAATATCGCTTATGTTCCTTGATCCTGGTGTTCATTGATCATGCAGTCATTCCGACAAACTTCTCCGCATGTGCATGGTATGCAGTATATTCCCGACATTGCAAGTGGGTCCCTTTTTTCCTTTGCCGATCTAAGGCACCCTTTGATCTCCTTTGTCGGTTTGAAAATAGTCTTTATGCTGCGCAATATACAGCCGATTCTGTCTGTCACTCTGGGAATGACTGGCAAAAAGGCCATACCTGACATTTCTTTTTCTGATTTGTCACTTTGCTGAGTGTTTGGCTCTGTTACAACTCTAATATAACTTGTGGAGTACCCATCGCTCCTCAGAACACTATCCAAGTGTTGCATTTCGCATATGAGGTGCTGCTGCTCACATATTAATCCTACTCATGCTACGAGTGTATTAATCGTGCCTCTTTTCTGTCTCGGGTGGTGGTTTGATAGTTTGTGCAGGTATCGGTCCATGTGTACCAGTTTTCGATGCGTGCTGTGTCCCAGGGTTTCACCATCTTTTGTGACCCGCACATCTAGAAATGGTAGGTTTTTGTCCTTTTCTACTTCCATGGTGAATTTTATGTTGGCATGAGGCTGTTCAAGCATCTTATGAAGTCACCGAGCTGTTCTTCGCCACGACTCCACACAACAAAAGTATCATCGACGTATCTGCACCACACCTTAGGTTTACAAGTTGCCCAGTCCAGTGCTTGTGCTTCGGAATGTTCCATGAAGAAGTTGGGCACCATTGGACTAAGAGGAATACCCATGGTGATGCCTTCCAGCTGTAATAGGTCATGGTGAGACATGCATGAAACGACTTTGTGATGTCTTGTGGGACAATGGAACAGATATGCTCCAGAGTGTCACTGAGTGGCACTTACATGAACAAAGAAACAACATCAAAGCACCTCAGACGTGAAATGAAACACCTGGAAAGTGTTCTGAGGAGCAATGGGCACTCCACAAGTTATATTAGAAGTATAACAGAGGCAACCACTTGGCGAAGTGGCAAATCAGAAAAAGAAATGTTTGGTACGGCCTATCTGAAAAACATTACAGAGTGATTGACAGAATCGCCCATATATTGCACAAACATGGCATAAAGACTATTTTAAAAACGACAAAGAAGATCAAAGAGTGTTTTAGATTGGCAAAGAGAAAAAGGGACCCTCTTGCAATGTCGGGAACATACCGCATACCACACACATGCAGAAAAGTTTATGTCAGAATGACACGATGATCAATCAATACCAGGATCAAAGAACATAAGAGACATTGCAAGTTTGGGCAAGTGGAGAAATCAGCCGTTGCAAAACACGCACTGTGTGAGACTGACCACGTAGTAAAATTCACCGACACGGAAGTTCTGTCTATAGAGAAGAACTACCACACCTGCTTGTTCAGAGAAGCTATAGAAATACAGAAACATGGGAATAGCTTCAACAAGAAAGAAGAAGGACGCGAGGTAAATGAATGCTGCCTTCTCATACAGCAGCGAACGACCATCACAGGTAGCACCGGAAATGACCACAGAGAATTCCTCTGACATTGGCGAGCTAGGTGCATAGACTGCAGCTATGAGCTCAGCTCCAGTTCACCACCAGCAATGGAAAATGAAGCTTTGACAATGCCAGCCACTCATGCTGGAGAAATGTCAGAGACATCATCAGACGAATGTCGGCCGAAGAACCCGAGACAGAAGCCAATGGGAAGTTTGTCAGTTTTTCCATTCCTCCATAGCTTTCATTTCATCTCTTATCATTTGTCCTGCTTGACCTTTGATTGTTGGTTGGTTGGTGGGGATTGGAGAAGGGACCAAACTACATGGTCATCAGTCCCTCCAACCTTGGAATTACTAAAACCGATAAAACCTCACACTATAAGAGTGAACTACAATGGCCATAAAATTACAAATTATTGACTGAGAAGTAAGGAAGGAAGAAGGCGGAAGAAGAGAGGAGGGAAAGAAAGTGACTAATGACAGGGACATGAAGGAAGAAGCACAGGTAGACAAGATAGACACTCAAGATAAAACAGACACCATAAAGAAGGGAGTGGGAAGGCAGAGGGCAGGGGTGAACCACAAAGCCCAGTCAAAGCCAGTCCAATCAGGGCGAGGGTGGAGTAAGATGGCTTGCCATCCCTTCCACCCACTGGTAAGGCTTAAGGTTCCACCCTTAAATAAAGCAATAAAAAACCCCATCACAAAGAAATCGTAAAACTAGATCAGTTACTGAGGCACTGTCAGCTAACGCCAGAGGTAGCGAGTCAGGAAAGCTAAAAGACTGTTGCACGGCGGCTAAGTCAGGACAGTCCAGTAAGAAGTGAACCACAGTCAACATCGATCCACGATGACAGAGAGGGGGGTACTCACGACGGAGGAGATAACCTTGAGTCAGCCAAGTATGGCCGATGCGTAGCCAGCAAAGGATGACAGACTCTCTTACGAGAGACCCGTAAGGAGGACCGCCACATAGTTGTAGAATCCTTTATCGCCCTGAGTTTGTTCAGTGGAGAAAGAGTGTGCCATTCTGCATTCCAAAGTCCCAAAACCTGAAGACGTAATGCCACGTGAAGGTCTATTTCTGGAATGCTAATAACAAGAGATGGCCCCTTAGCAGCCAATTTAGACAATCTATCAGCAAGTTCATTGCCAGGGATCCCAACATGGCCTGTGGTCCAAATGAAAATCACTGAGATCCACGTTGATCAAGGAGAGAAAGGAGTCCTGGATAACTATGACCAACAGGTGGCGAGGGAAGCACTGGCCAATAGCTTGCAAACTGCCCAAGGAGTCACTACAGATAGTGAAGGACAGTCCTGAGCAGAGGTGGAAATGGACCAGTGTGTGCAGGATTGCTACCAATTCTGCAGTAAAAACACTACAACCATCTGGAAAGGAACAAAGTTCTGTGTGTCTCGTATAGGTGTAAGCATAACCAGTGTGACCAGCAACCATGGAGCCATCAGTATAAATCACTTCTGAACGCTGGAATGAACTGAGGAGACAGTAGAATTGGTGGCAGAGGGCCTCTGGAGGGACAGAATGCTTTAATTAATGGAGAGATCAAGACAGAGCTGTGACAGACACACACCATAGAGGGGTACGTGCGTGAGCACAGAAAAGAGGCAGTAAAGGGAAGTGCTGGAGCTCAGAAAAGAGCCACTGAATGCAGGCAGCCATGGAAAGCCCACATCATGGCCGCTGCCGCCGCAGGAGGTTGATCTCCATGTCTGGATAAAGGAGACCATAATTATGGTGCTTTGGGGTGCAGCAAATGCAGGCGCATAAGATATCAGCTATTGTTGGCGCAAAAATCACAGTGGTGGAATCCCTGCCTCTGCGAGCAGGCTATTCACAGGGCTAGTCCGGAAGGCACCAGTCGCAAGTCGTACCCCCACAATGGTGGATGGAGTCTATTATTCACAATGTCGAAGGTGACGCAGAACCATAGACAGGACTCTGTAGTCTAAACAAGACTGGACCAGTGTTTTGTACAATCTCAGGAGAATATAGCGGTCTGCACCCCAGGTGGTATTGCACAGACATCTAAGAACATTGAGATGTAACCAGCACGCCCTTTTCAGCTGGCGAAGATGAGGGAGCCATGTCAACCGGGCACTGAAGACCAGACCCAAGAAGCGATGGGTGTCCACCATTTCACGGGATTGGCCATCGAGGAACACCTTCCTCTCCTTCCACAACAGCAAAACTGTTTCAAATGTCAGTTCCATACCTGTCCTTGTCATCTTCCAGTAGATCTGCCTTTATTTTTCCAGTTTGCATCACTTCTCCTGCAGTTTCTACAGTCTTTCCTTTCACAAATAGTTGTCAGCACAAAACATTCAACAGATTACTACAATTAAATTTAGTATACTTTCAGATAAAACCACCTTTCCCTCAGTGCATGCTGGTGCTGTCGTACCAGTCACCGAAATTTATGATAATACTGTACTGCGGTGTGGATTGAGAGGTGCATACAATAAACAGACTTAAAGATTTCATTTAACAATAGCACAGTGTGTTATTTGAAATGGTTGTTTTAATGAAACAATGTGACAATAACATCACGAAATTTCACATTTTTTCCCATTTGCATGTAGAATCATTACGAAAATGACAGAAGAAGTTGGTGAAATCAGGTTTATGTCTATCACTAACTGGCAATGGTGGCTTCTCCTAATTTGTTACAAAATGTACTGAATGTAGCTGGTATCAGATTTCAGGAGAGCCATAATTTTGCTAGCTAGATAGCACTAAATCCAGGCATATTACCTGCATAACTACATGTTAATGCTGGAAATGAAGTTCTTGACCAATTACAGTTCTGTACTTCTTTTCACCACACGATGGGAGTCACTGTGATGCAGCTTTTAAATACTCATTGAAAGCATAAGGGAAACTTTAAGACCTGTTAACACTTTACAGATCATCATTCTCCCTTGCATTTAAACAGTAATATTCACGTGTGACACCAACAGAACAGAACTTCCACATCACATGCACTGAACATTCTCTGTCAAGATACACTCCTGGAAATTGAAATAAGAACACCGTGAATTCATTGTCCCAGGAAGGGGAAAGTTTATTGACACATTCCTGGGGTCAGATACATCACATGATCACACTGACAGACCCACAGGCACATAGACACAGGTAACAGAGCATGCACAATGTCGGCACTAGTACAGTGTATATCCACCTTTCGCAGCAATGCAGGCTGCTATTCTCCCATGGAGACGATCGTAGAGATGCTGGATGTAGTCCTGTGGAACGGCTTGCCATGCCATTTCCACCTGGCGCCTCAGTTGGACCAGCGTTCATGCTGGACGTGCAGACCGCGTGAGACGATGCTTCATCCAGTCCCAAACATGCTCAATGGGGGACAGATCCGGAGATCTTGCTGGCCAGGGTAGTTGACTTACACCTTCTACAGCACGTTGGGTGGCACGGGATATATGCGGTCGTGCATTGTCCTGTTGGAACAGCAAGTTCCCTTGCCGGTCTAGGAATGGTAGAACGATGGGTTCGATGACGGTTTGGATGTACCGTGCACTATTCAGTGTCCCCTCGACGATCACCAGTGGTGTACGGCCAGTGTAGGAGATCGCTCCCCACACCATGATGCCGGGTGTTGGCCCTGTGTGCCTCGGTCGTATGCAGTCCTGATTGTGGCGCTCACCTGCACGGCGCCAAACACGCATACGACCATCATTGGCACCAAGGCAGAAGCGACTCTCATCGCTGAAGACGACACGTCTCCATTCGTCCCTCCATTCACGCCTGTCGCGACACCACTGGAGGCGGGCTGCACGATGTTGGGGCGTGAGCGGAAGACGGCCTAACGGTGTGCGGGACCGTAGCCCAGCTTCATGGAGACGGTTGCGAATGGTCCTCACCGATACCCCAGGAGCAACAGTGTCCCTAATTTGCTGGGAAGTGGCGGTGCGGTCCCCTACGGCACTGCGTAGGATCCTACGGTCTTGGCGTGCATCCGTGCGTCGCTGCGGTCCGGTCCCAGGTCGACGGGCACGTGCACCTTCCGCCGACCACTGGCGACAACATCGATGTACTGTGGAGACCTCACGCCCCACGTGTTGAGCAATTCGGCGGTACGTCCACCCGGCCTCCCGCATGCCCACTATACACCCTCGCTCAAAGTCCGTCAACGGCACATACAGTTCACGTCCACGCTGTTGCGGCATGCTACCAGTGTTAAAGACTGCGATGCAGCTCCGTATGCCACGGCAAACTGGCTGACACTGACGGCGGCGGTGCACAAATGCTGCGCAGCTAGCGCCATTCTTTTTTTTTTTTTTTGTGGTTTTAGGGCGCACAACTTCAATGGTCATTAGCGCCTTGACTACTCTAAGAATGCACCGCAAGGCACAAGTTGACCACAACAACTAAAAGGTAAAACACGATAAAAGACAGACTGACAGGCATAGGATTAAAAAACAGCATCATCAAATGTCCTTAGCGAGGTTTGTCAAATTGATAAAACGAAGAACACGAGCAGCTGCTCGTGGGTCATCCGCTAAAATGGCATCGAAAGTATTTGGCAGGTTAAGATCGAGGCGCAGTGTGTTAAGATCTGGACAGGACATTAAAATGTGTCTAACCGTCAGCAAGTGCCCACATGGGCAGAACGGCGCCGGCGCAGCCGTCAGCAGATGGCGATGGCTGAACCGGCAGTGTCCAATTCTTAACCGGGCTAAAAAGACCTCCTCCCGCCGAGAAGGGCGTGAGGAGGACGTCCAAGCCACGGGAAGAGGTTTTAAGGCCCGAAGCTTGTTGTCGGTAAGTGCAGCCCAATCGGCATGCCACAGCGATAAGATGCACCGACAAATGACCCTGCTAAAATTGGACGAAGGGACACAACAAGAAGCTGTCCGAGGCTGGAGGACCGCAGCCTTGGCCGCGGCATCTGCAGCTTCATTCCCAGGGATACCGACATGGCCAGGAACCCACATAAAGCTAACTGGAGAACCGACGTCCACCAGCTGCTGAAGAGAGCGTTGGATCCGGTGTACGAAAGGGTGAACCGGGTACGGATCACTGAGGCTCTGGATGGCGCTCAGGGAATCTGAGCAGATGACATAAGCAGAATGTCGGTGGCGGCAGATGTAAAGAACAGCCTGGTAGAGGGCAAAGAGCTCAGCTGTGAAGACCGAACAATGGCCATGGAGCCGGTATTTGAAACTTTGTGCCCCGACAATAAAGGAACACCCGACCCCGTCATTGGTCTTCGAGCCATCTGTATAAATGAAGGTCCTATTGATGAACTTTGATCGAAGTTCAACAAAACGGGAGTGGTAGACTGAACTGGGGGTAACCTCTTTTGGGAGCGAGCTGAGGTCAAGGTGAACGCTGACCTGAGCCTGGAGCCAAGGTGGCGTGTGGCTCTCGCTCACTCGAAAGGTTGCAGGGAGTGAAAAATTAAGGTGGTGAAGGAGGCGACGAAAGCGAACTCCAGGGGGTAGCAGGGCAGAGGCATACAACCCGTATTGACGGTCGAGAGAGTCGTCAAAAAAGGAGCGATAAGACGGGTGGTCGGGCACTGACAGTAGCTGGCAGGCATACCGACAAAGCAGTATATCGCGCCGGTAGGTGAGTGGCAATTCGCCAGCGTCAGCGTGAAGACTCTCTACGGGACTAGTATAAAATGCTCCAATCGCAAGTCGTAGACCCCGATGTTGTATGGAGTTGAGGCGGCGTAAGATGGATGGCCGTGCAGAGGAGTATACGAAGCTCCCATAATCCAGCTTGGAGCGGACGATCGACCGATATAGACGAAGCAGGACGGTTCGATCTGCTCCCCACGACATACCACTGAGAACACGGAGGACATTTAAAGAACGGGTACAACGGGCAGTCAAATATGACACATGTGGAGACCAGCTAAGTTTCCTGTCAAATGTAAGACCTAAAAATTTTGTTGTCTCCACGATTGGGAGAGCAACGGGACCGAGTCGTAAGGACGGTGGGAGAAACTCTTTGTAGTGCCAGAAGTTAATACAGACCGTCTTCTCGGCAGAAAAACGGAAGCCATTGGCGACACTCCAGGAGTAAAGACAGTCAAGAGAACGCTGAAGACAGCGCTCCAGGACACGTGTACACTGCGCACTGCAATAGATGGTAAAATCGTCCACGAAGAGGGAGCCTGATACATCAGCTGGGAGGCAATCCATTATTGGATTGATCGCGATGGCGAAGAGAGCGACGCTCAAAACTGAGCCCTGTGGCACCCCATTCTCCTGGCGAAAGGTGTCTGACAGGACAGAACCCACACATACCCTGAACCGTCGATCCATTAAAAAAGAACGAATAAAAAGAGGGAGGCGACCGCGAAGGCCCCATGTATGCATGGTGCGGAGAATGCCCGCCCTCCAACAGGTGTCGTAAGCCTTCTCCAAATCAAAGAACACAGCCGCAGTCGGGCGCTTCCGCAAGAAGTTATTCATAATGAAGGTCAACAAGGTAACCAGATGGTCAACAGCAGAGCGGCGCCTACGAAATCCACATTGTACATTGGTAAGTAGGCGTCGAGACTCGAGCAGCCAAACCAATCGAGAGTTAACCATTCGCTCCATCACTTTACAGACACAGCTGGTAAGCGAGATGGGTCGATAACTGGAATGCAAGTGCTTGTCCTTCCCCGGCTTAGGAATCGGGACAACAATAGACTCGCGCCAGCATGCGGGGACATGTCCCTCAATCCAGATGCGATTATAAGTACGAAGAAGAAAACCTTTACCCGCAGGAGAAAGGTTCTTCAGCATCTGAATATGAATAGAATCAGGCCCTGGAGCGGAGGACCGTGATCGACCAAGTGCGTTTTCGAGTTCCCGCATGGTGAATGGGGCATTATAATTTTCACGATTCGAGGAGCAGAAGTTAGGTGGCCTAGCCTCCTCTGCCTGTTTGCGGGGGAGGAAGGCAGGGTGGTAATGAGCGGAGCTCGAAACCTCGGCGAAAAAGCGGCCGAAGGCATTGGAGACATCCTCAGGGGCCACAAGGACGTCATTCGCGACCGTCAAGCCAGAAACTGGTGAGTGGACCTTAGTGCCAGATAGCCGGCGCAGGCCACCCCAGACAACAGGAGGAGGAGTAAAACTGTTGAAGGTGCTTGTGAAAGCAGCCCAGTTGGCTTTCTTGCTTTCTTTAATAATACGACGACACTGAGCACGTAATCGTTTATAATTGATACAATTCGCCACTGTAGGGTGGCGTTTAAAGGTGCGTAAAGCACGTCGACGAGCACGTAAAGCGTCTCTACATGCTGCAGTCCACCAGGGGACCGGTACGCGACGTGGAGAAGAAGTAGGGTGAGGGATGGAACATTCAGCAGCAGCGAGAATGACTTCTGTGAGGTGTGCGACCTGACGATCGCAGCTCGTGAAGGTTTGATCCTGAAAGGTCGCCCTGGAAGAGAAGAGCCCCCAGTCTGCCTTGGAGATCGTCGAACTAGAGGAGCATGGAGAGGGGGTATGCTGCAGGAGATGGATAACACACGGGAAGTGGTCGCTTGAATATGTATCAGAAAGTACATACCACTCAAACCGGCGTGCAAGTTGGGGAGTACATATAGAGAGGTCTAAATGTGAATAGGTGTGAGATGTGTCCGAAAGAAAAGTAGGGGCGCCAGTATTGAGGCAGACAAGGTTGAGCTGGTGAAAAAGGTCTGCTAACAGGGAGCCCCTCGGGCAGGATGCTGGAGAGCCCCAAAGGGGATGGTGGGCATTGAAGTCTCCAGTTAACAAAAATGGTGCAGGTAGCTGAGCAATAAGTTGCATTATGTCTGCCCTGGTAACGGCAGATGACGATGGAGTGTAAACGGTACAAATGGAAAATGTAAAAGTGGGGAGAGTAATGCGGATGGCAACTGCCTGCAGGCCGGTGTGCAACGTGATGGGATCATAGTAAATATCATCCCAGACCAGCAACATAACCCCTCCATGAGCCGGGATTCCTACCACAGGGGGTAGGTCAAAACGCACAGAGGTGTAGTGTGCCAAGGCAATTTGATCGCTTGGGCGTAGCTTCGTTTCCTGGAGGGCTACGACGAGCGGACGGTGCAAGCGGAGCAGCAACTTCAAGTCCTCTCGGTTGGAGCGAATGCTGCGAATATTCCAGTGAATAAGTGCCATCGTAAGAAAGGGAAGGTAAAAAAAGGGGTCACCTCGAAGGCCGCGGAGGGCCTGGCTTCGAGCGAGCACTGCCGCCGCTATCAGTAGGCGGACAGTCTTCGTCCATTGGGTCAATAGGTTCATCGGCCATCTTGGGAAGATGGCCGGGAGGGGGAGCTTCCTCTGCCGGTGGACGGCCAGATGTTCGGCTACCAGCGGTGCGGCCAGGCGAAACGGATGACGGCCTGGGGCGGCAACCGCTGGGTGGCGCAGGAGAAGAAATGCGCCGTGGCAGAGAAGGAGAACTGTGCTTCCTATGAGCCTTCTTGGAAGGACGTTTGGTGGAAATACCGGTCGAAGGCTGGGAGGTCGAGGTACGCAGGAAGTCTGCACAGGACGGTTCCTTCTTAAAGGCCCGTGCATCTGACTTCTGGGTCTTCGTCTTGGCAGAAGCTGATGAAGGTGCTTGTGTCTGAGGGGTGACGGGAGGAAGAGGAGACGTCGACCGGGCGATCTTAGCACTGGCCGAACGGACGACCGTGGTGCTGAAGGTCAGATCGCATGTCTGGGTTGCCACCTCCCTGGTAGTCCGAGAAGAGGCGAGGACAGTACTGTATTTCCCCGCTGGGAGCAGCGTGGGCTTCCTACTAGCCAATAGCTTGCGAGCAGCCGAGGTGGACACTTTCTCTTTGACCCGAATTTCTTGTATACAGCGTTCTTCCTTATAGACAGGACAGTCGCGGGAGGATGCGGCATGGTCACCCTGACAGTTCACACAACGAGGAGACGGAGGTGGACAGTCACCCTCATGGGCATCCCTGCCGCAAGTGACACATTTAGCCGCATTGGAACAAGACTGTCGAGTGTGATTGAAACGCTGACACTGGTAACAGCGCGTAGGTGTCGGGACATAGGGGCGAACAGAAATAACCTCATAGCCCGCCTTGATGCGCGATGGCAGCTTAACACTATCGAAGGTCAAGAAAAGTGTCCGGGTCGGTACAAGGTCACTGTTGACCTTTTTCATGACCCTATGGACAGCCGTCACGCCCTGCTCAGCGAGGAAAGATTGAATCTCCTCGTCAGTCAGTCCGTCGAGGGAGCTAGTATAGACCACACCACGAGACGAATTCAAAGTGCGGTGAGCCTCCACCCGCACAGGGAACGTGTACAGGAGTGTGGCCCGAAGCAGTTTTTGTGCCTGAAAGGCGCTCTCAGTTTCTAGTAATAAGGTACCGTTACGCAACCTGGTACAAGATTTGACAGATCCGGCTATGGCATCTACACCCTTCTGGATAACGAAAGGGTTGACAGAGGAAAAATCCTTTCCGTCCTCAGATCGAGAAACGACGAGGAACTGTGGGGCAGGCGGTAGTACTTTAGTCACTGATGGCTGGTCACGTTTCCGTTTTTGGGCAGAAGTCGAGACAGGTGGAGTGAAATCCATTGCGGAGGAACCCCCATGATTGCCAGCGTCTCCGATGGCGCGCTCCTTCCTTGTGGGGACCCTCTCAGAGGGCACTCCCGCCTTAGGTGAATGTTTACACCTCAGGTCACACCTCCCGAGAACCAGACGGAGGGACCAATCGGCATGGTCAGAAGGTATCAGCTCAGGCAATCACCCCTCCCCGGACCTGGCCTTTACCAGGGGGTACGCGCGTGCCTTACATGTCTACCCAGGGCGGGGAATTACGCGTTACCCCGTCACCGGCTACGCGTGTGAACGCGTGGGTCGGCCTTCAGGCACGCACAGGGAGGAAGGAAGAAGAGGAAAAGGAGGAGAGAAAGGGAGAGAGAGGACTGACTGTCTCAAACGCCGAGGCGGAGACCAGAGAAGGCAAGGAGAAGAAGGTAATGAGAAGGCAAGGAGAAGAAGGTAATGAGAAGGCAAGGAGAAGAAGGCAATGAGAAGGCAAGGAGAAGAAGGCAATGAGAAGGCAAGGAGAAGAAGGCACGGAAACAGTAAGGAAGACATTGAGGTGGAAAAGAGCAAAGAAAGGAACCAACCAAAGGAAGGAAGAAACGAGAAGGGAAAAAGCAAAATGACCGCAAATAGTGGTCGTGGAACCGTCCGTCTCCGGACGCAGGCGCTAACGACCCCCTTGAGGGGGTGGGACTCCTTTTAGTCGCCTCTTACGACAGGCAGGAATACCTCGGGCCTATTCTAATCCCCGGACCCGCAGGGGGGACTAGCGCCATTCGACGGCCAACACCGCAGTTCCTGGTGTGTCCACTGTGCCGTGCGTGTGATCATTGCTTGTACAGCCCTCTCGCAGTGTCCGGAGCAAGTATGGTGGGTCTGACACACCGGTGTCAATGTGTTCTTTTTTCCATTTCCAGGAGTGTATTTTGTCATTGACACTCGAGGTCATGTCAGGGTCTATAGATGGGCACATGATCCTCCAGTTCAGTTTTAACCTTTTCTTAGGATGGTTAACTCCACTGACTTAATTCACTGGTTGGTTAATAACTGGGGTGTTCAACTTAACTGAATTTTCTTTTGCACTTACCTTTTTTTACTCCGTATCATTATTTCTTATCCGTTACTAAGACAGAAGTAAGAAACAAAAATGAAAAAGAAGCCACCACAAAACAGTACCAAAATTGACAGAAAAATAATGTGAGAATTTTCTACGAAAATAACACAGAAAGTGGTCATTTTTTCCTGCTTCTTTATTAATTAACTTCATCTTTAAAAATAAAATAAAAATGACGAATTGCACTGACATTCTATGATTACTTCAAAGGAAGACAATGACAATGGAGATTACCACATAATGTTAAAGATACATATTTTCCCAACCATTTCTGGTAAATGCTAGAATGGTTACTTCATCAAAGCTACAGCAGTCCACCTGTCTTATCGTCACAAAAATACATTGTATATCCTGTGTGTTTGTATATTTTGAGCTATTTGTTTTCATTGTATTATGGCGGCAAATCATACATCATTGTGTGATGATCTCCGTTTGAATACATTGTGTGATGATGTCCAAATCAAATCAATAGCAGAAATAGAAACTAGTTCCAAAACACCCTTTAGGTGGAAAACAGCATTTTTGGGTGAAGTTGAAAATAGCAACGCCCATACTGATCAAATGTTGGTTCATGTAAGCTCTACTTGGAAAAAAAAAAGTTTTTATTTTTTGTTGTTTCAAACAAAATTTTGGACTTCTGGCATTAAAAGTATATGGGACATTAACAACAGATCAATAATCAAAATAAATACCTATATTTTTCCAATGACACTTCTTTGCCATGAATATCATTCGCTGTGAATTCATAGATGGATGTGGCATTTTTCCAATTGTCCATTTTTGAAACTGCCTCAACCTGTATGAGAGAGAAATGCATTCCCATAACTATGTCTATAAAAATACCAAGTTGTAGGTGATAATACGTGAAAGAAAGTGTTTCTACAAAATATTTCACAAGAACACTTCTATTTCACAAACTTTCACAGTTAGACTAGCAAACATTAATGGTAAAGCATGGCCAACTCCATAACAGACATTATTGTTATCTTTTGTTGCACTTTAAACAACTTGCTGCCTTGTTCCACAGCTGTGAGCAAATAATTAAAAAGCAATTGCATCTATACATAAAACGTGAGAGAGAGTGCAGTAATTTATTCCTGGTGGATAAATTTGTAATGAACTGCTAAAAGCATTCTGGTTATATGGCACACATCATATCTGCCAATCTCTACAGTAAGTGGAAAAGAAGCTGGAACTTTAATATTACAGGTACTGCTGAGAACACAGGTAGTCGTGTGGCTTTGGTGTCACTTCTGACTTCAAGGTTGCAACATCAAGCAATCTCTCAGGAACATCATCACTTGAAATTAAGGGAGGGGGGAAATGCATACATGCTTTTGTAGTGATAGTTACCACTTACATCCCCACCAAAGCAGATCTATTAAATGTATCAATATTAGTCAGCAATCAGGTGAGCTACCCGTCTGTCATGGTTTACATTCAGTTTTTACTGGGCATGCATTTGCAACTTTCTTTATGTCTAAAAGTTCATGCCGATACTAATAGACGTTTGCGAGTAATTTAAAGGCCGTCCACATTGACTAGTCCTAAATCTGCATCCACAAGACTTCAATTCATATCATCAGTTATTAAAACTTTGTAAATTATTTCACCGTTTCATGCATCTTGTAGCGGACATCAATTGTTTTTCTTTGTTGAAGCCCACACACTCAACTTTGAAGCTATGGTGTTAATCAATGGCTGGAGTTATATTACCAATCCTCACATAAAAATTCATTTCATTTTGTGTCTAAATAGTTGCATACCATTTTTTTTTTTTTTTTAATATGGCACTGTTGAAAAAAAATTATAATCAGCTTGGCAAGTTTTGCAGACAAACATCCTAATTTATATTCTGCAAAATTAAAATGTACAGCAAGTTTAAGATCAAATTTTAATACAACATAATCGGCATATTTTGCAGGTTATAAGATTCTGTCATTACTGAAACAGCATTTTGTGGTATTTGTTATGGGACATGTGCAACAATAGGAAGCCAAATGACATTGTGTAACAAACTGTCATCACATGTTACATGTTGTAAAGTGTTGTCATATGGTCCATTTATCACATGCATGTCAATTCACCATAGCCTATAGTTAATTATATCATCATGATACACTCACCTCTACAATAACTATTGTTAAGAGTGTAGTTATGCTTGACACATACTCAGACAGACTCACTGATTTCTTACTGTATATTTTTGTCACATGTGATCCACAGACATGAAATGAAGAAGATAACGACGTAAATGTCTTAGAACAGCCTACACATCACTTTCTGACAGTTTCTGTAAAACTCTCCTTTATTGCAAACAAAACACATGGCTTAAGCATAAGGCAGTTGCTGGTAGGATGGAAAATAGTATGCTTCAGTAACTGCTATTTGTGAATAGCTGCGAGATCCCAGCTACAGATATCTTCATGAATAGGCTTCAAAGTCCAGGATTTGAAGTTCTCATCACTTCAAAAGTTCTCATACTTATTTTCTTACTATTGTCTTACTATT
This sequence comes from Schistocerca serialis cubense, assembly GCF_023864345.2. Lineage (NCBI taxonomy): Eukaryota > Metazoa > Arthropoda > Insecta > Orthoptera > Acrididae > Schistocerca > Schistocerca serialis. Next base: position 327,409,970 of record NC_064643.1, on the reverse strand, counting down.
GGCTTTATTACTATAACTTGTACAGGAACCAGATTACAATTTATTATAGAAGAGTAACTGATTGTAGTCAAATTAAATTAGGAAATGCTGAGGGCGTTAGATTAGAAAACTAGGATTACCAGGCAAATTTTGCTACATGGGCTGCAAGGTAGCAGATGACAGCATAGGTAAAGAAGATAATGCAGTCTAGCGGTAGGAAGAAAAGGTTTTCTGGACAATAAATAGATGTTAACATTTAATAAAAATTTAAGTATTCTGAAGTGTTTTCTGAAAGTACTTGTCTGGAGTGTACCTAAGTAAAAAGCAGACAAACAGTACAAGCAAGAAGAGTATAGAAGCCTGGCAAATGTGGTACTACAAAAGTTGACTAATAACGAGGTACTGACTGGTACAATGCTACTAAAAGAATGATACTCACAAAACAAAACTGTTATGTCATTCATGGCCACTTGTTGACAAATTGCCTATTGGCTCCTATTTCTGGTTCTTTGGCCGACATTTGTTCGATATTTTTCTGACGTTTTGACAGCACGAGTGGCTTGCGATGTCAAAGCTCCATCCTCCATTGCTGTTGGTGGACTGTAGTCCAGCTTGTGGCTGTAGATTATATGTACCTGGCACACAAACTTCCAAGAGCTTTTCCATGGTCATTACCACTGTGGTACTTCCCTTGCTACCTGCAATGTCACAGGAATCTACGATCCAGTCATCTTGAGGCTTTCTCTTTTTTGTCGGAGCTATCGTCGTGTTTGTATATTTTTATAGCTGTCCTGAACAAGTGGGTGTAATAGCTCTTCTCTATGTTGGCTAATTTCACTATGTGGTCAGTCCCATACAGTGTGTGCTCCACCACATCAGATTGCTCTACATGCCCCAATCTGCAATGGCGCTTATGTTTGGTGCTCCCAGTGTTGATTCATCGTCCAGTCATTCCAACATAGACTTTTCTACATGTACATGATATTTGGTACATTTCCAACACTGCAAGTGGTCCCTTCTCTCCTGTGCTGATATGGGACAATCTTTGACCTTCTTTGTCACTTATTAATACCCTTATGTCATGTTCGCACAATACATGGCCAATTCTGTACAATACATGGCCAATTCTGTCAGTCACTCTGTAATCGACATTTCTGTTTCTGAATGTTTGAGTCTGTGACACTTATGTAACTTGTGTAGTACCCTGTGCTCCTCAGATCTGAGGTGCTGCAGCTCACATATTCCGTCTTGCTCACGTCAAGAGCATCTTTATCATGCCTCTTTTCTGGCCCAGGTGGCGATTTGATAGTCTGTGCAGGTGTGTGTGTGTGTGTGTGTGTGTGTGTGTGTGTGTGTGTGTCGGTTTTTGATATGCACTGTGTCCCAAGTTTTCACCATTCCTCATGGCCAGCACATCTAGAAAGTGTAGCTGTTCATCTGCTTCTACCCCCTACCATTTCTAGGTGTGCAGATCACAAGGGATGGTAAAAATGTAGGCCACAGCGTGTTTCAAAAACTGACTGACACACACAGACAGACGCACGCACGCGCGCACAGACACACAGATACCGACACAACCTATCAAACCCGAGCCAGAAAAGGAGCCACATTTAACACACTCACAACACAAGCAAGGCAAACATGTGAGCCGCAGCACCTCAGATGCGAGATGCAACACCTGGAAAGTGTTCTGCATAGCAATTGGTGCTTCACCAGTTACATAAGACTTGTCACAGAATCACTCTGCGAAGTAACATCAGAAAAAGCAGTGCCAGGGACAGCCTTTCTGCCATACAATTCCAGAGTGACCACCAGAATTAGCCGTATATTGCACATATACGCTGTAAAGATTATTTATAAACCAACAAATTGTATCATAGAGTGTCTCAAATGGCAAAGGAGAGAAGGGGCCCACTTGCAACATTGAGAATGTACCAAATACTACGTAAATGTAGAAAAGTCTATGTTATAATGACTGCATGATCAATTAACACCAAGAGCCTTGAACGCAAGTGGCACTCCATGTTGGAGCAGACAGAAAAATCGACCATGGAGGAGCACGTGCTGTGTGGGACCTACTGCATAGTGAAATTTGCCGACATTGTAGTTCTTGCTGTAGAGAAGAGCTATTACACTTGCTTGTTCAGGGAAGCTATAGAAATACACAAATATGACAAAGCCCCAACGTGAACAGATCCTGGATTCCTGTGCTGCAGAGAACAACAGTCGCAGTTAGCAAGTGGAGAACTGACCATGGAGAAACCCCTGATGACGCACCAGATACATATAATCTGCACCCGCAAACTCCGCTCCAGTCCACCACCAGTAATTGAGGGTGAAGCTCTGACGATGCCAGCAGCCACTGGTGCTGGTGGAAATTTCAGAAAAATTATGAAACAAGTGTTGGCCGAAAAACCCGAGACAGAAGCCAACAGGCAGTTTCTCAATCATAGAACGCTCCAAACAGGTCAAATAAGAATAAATTTTGTAATACTGGGAAAAATTATAGATGGAGACTGAAGCTTGATGAAATTAAACAGGTTCAAGTGGATGTAGGTTGTAGCAGTTATTGACATGTAAGGTAAGAAAACAGTTATCAGTCTGTAGCACTGACAGAATCTTTTAAGAAAAAGAATTTGGGTATATGATATGTGGCCATGTTGTTATGTGCCAATTTTTCATGTTCTAGAGACCAATACTGCAGCCATTTTCCGGACTTTGTCTATAAAACAACACGGATGCAGCAGCAGAAGCAGATTTTCAGGTATGCACCCACAGATATTTGCTTCAGTGCAGACTTTTACCTACAAAGTCATTATTACTGTGGACTTAAGCATTTATGACAACCTGATAATAATGTTATGAATATAACAGAGGGAAACATTCCACGTGGGAAAAATATATCTAAAAACAAAGATGTGACTTACCAAACGAAAGCGCTGGCATGTCGATAGACACACAAACAAACACAAACATACACACAAAATTCAAGCTTTCGCAACCAACAGTTGCTTTGTCAGGAAAGAGGGAAGGTCGGGGAAAGACAAAAGGATGTGGGTTTTAAGGGAGAAGGTAAGGAGTCATTCCAATGTGCGGATGGATGTGTGTGTGTGTGTGTGTGTGTGTGTGTGTGTGTGTGTGTGTGTGTGTTTGGAATGACTCCTTACCCTCTCCCTTAAAACCCACATCCTTTCGTCTCTCCCCCTCCTTCCCTCTTTCCTGACAAAGCAACCATTGGTTGTGAAAGCTTGAATTTTTCGTGTGTGTATGTGTTTGTGTGTCTATCGACATTGCCAGTGCTTTCGTTTGGTAAGTCACATCATCTTTGTTTTTTGATAATAATGTTAATATGACATAAAATACTACAGTAAATTCTGAATGATCACTTCTTTCACATGGTTCAGTTGCATAAATTATAAACAGAGAATGGTCTAAAATAGTCCTGTACTCTATGAGAGCTCAACTAAAGTGAAAGTAACACTGACCTCAAGGTATTTCCTGTAATGGAAACTTCTGAAATATGATTCAATGGAAAGGTAACTGAGAAAAAATGTCAACACAAGGATGAGAAGATTGAGTTTTAAAAGTCTGGGGGGAAGCTGGACACTGACTGGAAAGATAAACACTAACAGACACAAAGCCTTCCACCATACCCAATATCTGAACATTTTAGTAAGATGTAAATTAAGTCATAAGTCAGAAAAATCACAGTTTCAAAAACTTACGACAGGTGCTGCTCTAGATGAAAGAAGTCTTAAGGCACAAAAAGCTGTTCCAAACACTTGCAAACTTGGAATGAGCATTTTACACTACTTCCTGCCTAAGGCCACTGTACTAGAGATGGTTGAGCTTTGTACAATTTCCTGTATAAAATACAAAAACGAAGAGTCAAATATGTCTACTTTTCAGGATGTGCAATTCCGTAAAAAATGGCAATAAATAAAATACAATAAAAAAATGGACAGCAAATTAAAACTTTACTTACGAGGCAGTTAAACAAGAATAAAATTAATTTCCAAATGTATGAGTGTCTAAGAATTACAGTTCTGTAACCTGGACATAAGTAAATGATGTATAAGTACTAGTTTTTTGCAAAGTGCTAACATTAAATCTGTCACATTTCTAGAGGTGTACAGCTTTACAAAAGGCAACTTCATGTCCAGTTCTGTGCAGAGGCAAATAACACTAAAAAGATATATATCTAAAAACAAAGATGATGTGACTTACCAAATGAAAGCGCTGACAGGACGACAGACACACAAACAAACACAAACATACACACAAAATTCAAGCTTTCGCAACCAATGGTTGCTTCGTCAGGAAAGAGGGAAGGAGAGGGAAAGACGAAAGGATGTGGGTTTTATGGGAGAGGGTAAGGAGTCATTCCAATCCCGGGAGCGGAAAGACTTACCTTAGGGGGAAAAAAGGACGGGTATACACTCGCGTGTGCGCACACACACACACACACACACACACACACACACACACACACACACACACACACATATCCATCCACACATATATAGACACTAGCAGACATATTTAAAGAAAAAGATATATATCATCAGATGCCTCTCATTAACTGCAAGTGTCCTCTCCTTCACACATACATAAATTCATTCATGCATAGTATTCTATAGATCCCACCAAGAAAAAGAATTTTCAGGAATGTGGAACGAATCAAGATAGACATTAACAAAAAATTATCTGCATATTGCATCAACAGCAAATTATCACTGCACTGCTTAATGCTATTCATTCTTCAGACAGTTAACTTTAATCAAGTAGATCACAAAAAGCTGCTACTTTGAAAACAGCTGCTGCTTCCTCAGTTATACTAGACAGCTGCTGTTTGCCTTTATTGGGACTGCAATATTACTTGATCATAATGGCATTTTCAAAGAAAAGAGCCCAATTTACTATATATTAGTACTTGTCATGCAGCTAATAAAATTTTTCAATCTCTGAATCTTGATACTCTAATATTTTGGAGAAAGAGTTGCTAAGGAGATACATTTTCATTTTTATTTTGAATTGGTAGCAATATCCATTTTCTTGCTTTATGTTAGACAGGAGGTTACTGAATACCTTTCCACCATAATATATGACAGCATTCTGAATCCCAGACAAGGGGGCGAAGCCTACATGAAAATTATTTTTGTGTCTATCAAACAATGGAAAATCCAGGATGGAATGAAACAATACCAGAGAAGGAAAGTTTCTACTCACCATATAGCAGAGATGCTGAGTCACGATAGGCACAACAAAAAGATTCACACAATTGTAGCTTCCGGCCATAAAGGCCTTTGTCAGCAGTAGACACATGCACACGCACTGGTTTCAGCTCTCCGAGACTGCAGGTGTGTGTGTGTGTGTGTGTGTGTGTGTGTGTGTGTGTGTGTGTGTGCGCGCGCACGCGCGCTGCTGACAAAGGCCTTTATGGCCAGAAGCTACAATTGTGTGAATCTTTTTCTTGTGCCTATCACGACTCAGCATCTCCACCATATGGTGGAACGAATCAAGTTGCAACTCAACTTTCCTTCTCTGGTATTGTTATTTTTGTGTCTACTATTGTGGTTGTATAAAACAAAGTTCACCTGAAACTGATTTTAACTATCAGCAACAAAAACCATTCAGGGAAGTTAACATTCTAGATTTCTTAAATAATGTGCATTATTGGTGGCTGAACTGTGATATTTAACAATACACATGGTGAGTCTTATAAACTCCGCAGCACACCATTGCTCTGTTACTTATTGTGTCAATATACTGAAACTGAATGAAAAACACTGTTGAGGAGAGTGAAGCTAATATAGTTAGTTTTCGACATGACGGAGGTAACAGTGGCTGTCTTGGTGAGGAATTGCTGTACCATTAATACTCCAGTACTTTTACACAAGTCTCTCATGCCCCCTCTGTGATGCAGCATTGAATGGTACGGGAATGTCGCACCAATCAGCCCACCATGGCACAGGCAGTGAACTTGCATGGGGCTCACTGAGTAGGACAGTGGGATGAGAAGTAGGTAATGGGGAGGGAACAGAATACAGGATGTGGCAGACAATGGAGATAGCACTCCCATCTTGGGAGTGTCAAATCAATAAAAAGGAATAAGAGGGATGATATGTTTGTCTCGGATGGAAGAACGAGGGGAGGAGGATAAAAACAGTTATAAAGGAAAGCTATAGTACTGTAGGTTTGGCGAAGTATGCCAGCCAAGAACAACCGAATGTCCTCCTGGTCACATCAAGGAGATGAGGGGCACATCTCCAATCATTATGAAACACTGGTGACATAATCAAGTCAATAAAATGGTAGTAGTAAATAAGGTAACACCTTTAGGTTAAAACAACGAAGGGTGCAGAATTTAATTAAAATGTGGAGTCAGGCCAATCCATCCGCCAGGTGCAACCAGAAATACTCCGGAGCTGAGATTCCACTGGGAAATGACCAGCCACCGCCACTCAGGGTCCACCAAGACCATACTGCCTGACCTCCAAATAAAATTATACAACACAATGTTTGATAAATGTAGAACTGGATTTGCTGCTTGGACACCAATAGCTAAAATTAAGGGTAATGTGTCAATTAGATTCAGTGTTTGTCTTATTGTGGCAAAAGTGGCGCACATAACTAAAATGTGCATCACTGATAAAGGGACACCACTACTACTGTACGGTGGAGCAGATTGTTAAACAATGTATTCAAAGGGGCCAGGCTAGTATGGCTGCTGCAGAGTTGGCAAATAATCTTACATTCTTGAGGGGACATTCTGCATAGAGACATCCACACAGTTGTAAAAGGTTTCACTATGTGCAGCTTGTTAAACTAGATGCTTTCTGTGCAGAGAAAGGAAGAAAGAGAGAGAGAGAGAGAGAGAGAGAGAGAGAGAGAGAGAGAGCTAGCTCTGCAGTGTTGTTGGTGTGCTCTCTGTGCCTCTCCCACACCTCATGCTTCAGCTGTTGTCTGCCCTCATAACTGGCAATGCTGGGGTTGGAACTACACCAGACCATTGCTGCTGCTGCTTCTGACTCTGCTGGTAAAAAGTACATACTCTGAAAACATACCCCACCTGTCCTTACATTACTTGTGTTTGCTTTATGTCAACCGTAATTAACACTACAGTGGCTAGGCAACACAACTATACCTAAACCAACATGAAAAACAACAATGACTCTTCTGCATGCACCTCAAAGTGCATATAATCATGGCGGAATGACACTATTGGCTGGAGCATCAAACAGTACACTGCTCCTGACCCGTGTACATCGGCCCACTACCCGCCTCCTCCTGTACACGCCACTGTAGTGGTCACTGCTGCAGGGGACTCAATGTTCCATGATGCTACAAGTTGTTGTGATAGGATCCTCTGTAAGTCGGTGTCTTTTAATTCTAGGGCATCCATTTTTTGTAGCCTATGGCCAAATGATGTATGCTTTCATTGGGTCCAAGTAACACAACTGGCCTTCCAGTGTTTTGACGTTCAGAGAAAAGGTCAGACAGGCAATACCAATAGGTGTCAAGGGTAGCAGTGAGTTATGGCTTGTGAATCACTCAGTCACTGCAAATTCACAAAGACTACTGTGACCACACTTCCAAAATGGCTACTAGTCACGCAGGCATGGTACTAGGTTACTGTCACTGCCACCTCCTGTGTGTAAAGCAACAGCCTGTTTGGCCATAAACAGGTCATCCAGTGTAAATGATTTCCACACTATTTCATTCACCACAAATCAAAGCAGTTATCATAAAACAGTTGAGTCATTATACTCCTTCAAGAGGAGGTAAAAGAAATACGCAGCATGCCCTTGGACACCCTCATATGCTGCTGTTTATTACCCATCAAGATAAAACCTTCACAGCTACCAAAGATCCTAGGCACTTCTGTCTGGTTCACTTATGATGTCTTCAATATGTGAATCCCCCTCTGCTCTCCCCCCCCCCCCCCCCCCTCAGTTTTTTTTTTTTTTTTTTTTTTTTTTTTTTTTTAGTTCAGTATGCTACCTTCTTGGATTCTGACCTCCACCTCTCTTATAGCTTCATAAAAAATCTCCATGCACACAACGCTCACCAACCACCAACTGTACCTTCACTTCAATAGCTGCCACCCCTTCCACTCTAAAAAAAAATCCCTCCCAAAATACACATGCATGTGAAAGGATCAAAGTGAATAATGAACAGTTGAAAGTTTTCCTGTGGGAATCTGTACAGTTACAAAAATAACTGCCAGTTTTCTACTTTCGGCTTACAAGCATACGCTTATATGTTGTTCTCCTTCCAATTTTACTAAACTTGTAACCTGCCTTTATGCATATGGAAACTCTCACCGTTTCCAAATTTATCCCACAACAGGAACGTGTCAATCCCTGTGGTTATATGGAGTGCAGAGGCAAAAATTATATTTTCACGACTTTGTATTATCTCCAAACAAACAAGTCGATCTTCTAACTTATCTCTCAAATTCCTGATGAAATACGCCAATACTACCACTTTTCAGCGATTTCTTTCATAATTTGTTAGGGTCTTCTGCTATTGTAAATTACTTAAAACTGCCGGTCTGAATCCCGAATTTAAACAAAACGGGTACTTTGCTGCATAGTGCGGGAATGTTTTGCGAATGCACGATTGCAATGAAAAACATTTTCAATAAATTTCTTTGTACCACAAACAAACGAAGTAAGTACTTAGGGCGAGATGTAAACAGTGACTGCCGCAATAATTATAACTCTCGAATCCACATTTGCCGCAAAACACAAGTACCTAAGAATTTGTTTTTGAATTATAGTAAACTCCGATCTTATGATAAACACAATGACAGCAAAATGAGACTTCTACAATGTTGCGACTGATATATTGAGCACAAAACTAATCTGCAACTTGTCAACATTCAGTCGTGTCATTACACAATTTTTTAACGTCTGCAAACAGCGTTATTGCAGCACACGGTGATATTCGAGCAACACGGCCCAGAATTAATACAAGCAGACAAAGTACACTTACAACTCTGTTTTAGTCAATGTCGGAACCCTCAAACTAGTTAGCTTCACCCGTCATGCTCCAGTTCACAAGTCCTTTAACAGTTTAACTCATCTGAGCTGTTCTTATGACGAAGGTTGCTGGTTTCCATAACCTATGAGCAAAGATGCTACTGTATATATTCGTTACATTTTCGTAAGGGAATAACATTTTTTTTTTGTATTTAAAGTGTTTTTAGTTTTCCTGGTTTCATATAGTTTGATTTTCAGTATTTTATGCGCCCATAAAATGACGAACGTGGTAATAGTAACTCTGCAAAAGAGCGGTTAATTTGAACTCGACTTTAAGTGCGATGAGCAGTGGCTATAGTTTGAAGCATAAAAACATGTTTTAGAGAACGTAAGATTACTGACAGGCTTCCTAGTTATTGAGTTTTTTAACGTCTTTGTGGTGTTACACACATTACCCTGATAATATTCTCGCCATTTAACTACTGCCTTTCTGAGAAAAAAAAAGTATTTTCATTTTACATGTGTTTGAAACCAGCATTTCATGGATGTAACTAATAGATGAACAGAAAGACAAAAAAATACCAACTCCTGAATCAGTGATCAAACTAGTATGTCTTACTCTTCCTCTCTGTGTATTTTATTCAAGGTAAGTAACGAGTGGCAAATATATTACTGTAAATCAGTATCAATCACGATCAGTTTTATGTCACATGCAAGTTTGTGTCAACTAACAACCTTGTATTTTGCGTGTTCTCTCTGAGAAAGGAATTTGTAGAAATCATTGATTAAATATATAATACATATATAAATGAGAAGCGGATTTTTTAAATTTTTATAGAAGCTATCTCTCTAAATTACTAACAGTTTGCTGATATAAAAACAAATATTAATAAACAGGATAATGACAATTTGTTATTAAAACAATGTGTAGATTAAGTTTCCCCAAGTTGCTTATCTTTTCTTGACGTACTATATACCCTAAATTGTTCCACATCCCTCAAATTTATTTTTCTTTATGATTCTAAGGTATGAATGAATAAAAATGTGGATAGATGAAGTTTCTTCTCTATCAGATATATATAACACTTTCTGATTCCCTGTCAAAGAAGATATTTGTACAAGAAAGGGCCACAAATTTTAGTTGTGAAAATATTGCTGCAGTAGGCCTACACCTTGTTATATAATATTTCATTTGCCTTCCACTGCACGGCAGCTTACAGACATAAGCTGGAGATTTTTAATTAATGGAATGAAATATTTCTTACACACTATGCCTCTCACAAATGTCCTCAGTGCGGGGTCACCAATACTCTGATCTATATTCTCTTTTCTCTGTGAGGTACTGGATGGCCTAAACAAAAAGTTTCGAACGCTTGGCGTCTTTTTTTATTTAACAAAGGTATTTGACTGTGTTGATCTCACAATATTGCTCCAGAAGTTGGATCATTACGGAATAAGGGGAGTAGCTCACAATTGGTTCACCTCTTACTTTAACAACAGGCAGCAAAAGGTCATTATTCACAATGTTGATAACGGCTGTGATGTGGGATCTGAGTGGGGTACTGTCAGGTGGGGGGTGCCCCAGGGATCAGTGTTGGGGCCGCTCCTGTTCCTTGTTTATATGAATGATATGCCGTCTAGTATTATGGGTAACTCTAAAATATTTCTGTTTGCTGATGACACTAGCTTGGTAGTAAAGGGTGTTGTGTGCAACATTGACTCGGTTTCAAGTAGTGCAGTACATGACCTCAGTTCATGGCTTGTAGAAAATAAACTAACATTAAATCACAGTAAGACTCAGTTTTTACAGGTTCTAACACACAATTCTACAAAACCTGACGTTTTAATCTCACAGAACGGGCATATGATTAGTGAAACTGAACAGTTCAAATTCCCAGTTCAGATAGATAGTAAGCTGTCATGGAAAGCCCACGTTCAGGATCTTGTTCAAAGACTTAATACTGTCATTTTCACTATTCAAACAGTATTGAAAGTGAGTGATACTTCGACACGTAAATTAGTCTACTTTGCATATTTTCATTCACTTATGTCATATGGTATTATGTTTTGGGGTAACTCTTCCCATTCTAGAAGGATATTTTTGGCTCAGAAATGGGCGGTTCGGGCAATAAGTGGTGTGTGTTCACGAAGCTCTTGTCAACCCCTGTTCACGAGTCTGGGTATTTTGACATTGGCCTCTCAATATGTATATTCCTTATTGTTGTTTCTTGTTACCAATATTAGTTTATTTCCAACAATAAGTAGCTTTCACTCGGTTAATACTCGGCAGAAATCAAACCTCCATTTGGATCGGACTTCCTTAACTCTTGTGCAAAAAGGTGTGCAGTATACTGCTGCATCCATTTTTAATAAGCTGCCACTCGAATTCAAAAATCTTAGCAGTATTCCACGCGCTTTCAAATCAAAACTGAAGAGTTTCCTCATGGGTCACTCCTTCTACTCTGTCGAGGAGTTCCTTGAAAAATTAAGCTGATTCTCATTGTAATGCTGATAGCATTTGCTTAAACTTATGGACTGATTTTCTTTCAGGTTCATGAACATTTATTTTTATCTGTTATTACTTTTATGTTGTAAGTTCATGTACTGACACGTTCCATGACCTTGGAGATTTTCTCTTCAATTTGGTCCTACGGAGCTTGACATGTAAATAAAAAAAAAAATAAATAAATAAATAAAAAATAAAAAAATATAGAATACTCTACATGTAAATATGGAATGTTGTCTACAGTGATGCCTCTTAGAATACCCAGGTTTGCAGTTAGTCACAGCAAACTTTCCAGATTTGGCAACAACAATACTGTGTGTCGCACTGTATTAGTCATTATACAGCGAATATCTTACAAAGTTGTTGAGGCTTTCATGGCTAGTTGTTAATATATTGCCTGTTGGTACCTGTCCTGGGATCTTCAGTTGTTGGTATCTGTCCTAGGATCTTCAGTTGTTTAGTGATTTTCCTGACATTTTGCCAGCCATTCATGATGACAAAACATCAGGAAAATCATTGAACAAAGGCTGGCAAAAATTCCCAAGACAGATGTTAACAGGTAATACGTCAGTGAATATCATGGTTTGCTGTCAGTTTCTTTGTTCCAACATGTTTCATGAAGCAATTTTGGTTCCATTATGGATGCTACCTACCTGATTTTTGGACTGTTTGAGAAGGATGCTTGCAATAGGTAGTTTCCAAGATGCTTTGCTTATGTTGTCAGACTGTTCTATTGTTTTGCTGTTAATCTGCTTCCTTAGGTTAACAATTTCAGTTTTAAAAGTTTGCTTAGCCCTATTGTATTTTTCCTTGAAAACCTGCATAGTAGTAGCTTTATAAAGCTGGTTTATCTCATATACTTGCTGCCTGAGCATAATCAGATTTGTTGGGAGTTTTAGTCTAGGATTACTTCCATTTTGACAGTGTTTAACTACCTTCTGGATTTCTCTGACTGGACAACTATGTTCATAATGATGCAGTAGGGTTGAGTAGAATTCATTCCATTTATCATCTGACCCTTTTACCTGGTACACAGAATCTCATTTCTCATTCGCTAGTTTGTCTTTAAGAGCATTAATATTTGAGGTATTCAGCATTTGTTTCAGAAGCACAATTTTTGATATTTTAGGCACAATTGAGTTGTTGTATTCTATCACCTGACAGAAGTGGTCAGAATAAAGAAAATCTAAGTTACTGTAATTTATCTTATCTATAACATCTTTGTTGATTGCAGCATAATCTATTCTAGTGGAACATGGTCTGTCACTCTGGGGTCAGAGTTCACTATATTTACAAGATTGTATGAGGTCAGTACATCATTGAGTTTCAAGTTTACTATGCTATTTGAGTTTGCATCTATGTTAAAGTCACCTAATATAGTAAGGTCATTAGAACCGGCCTGACAAATAACACTACAAAGTTTATCCATAAACAGCATTAAATCACCATTTGGTGGCCTATATACTCCAATCACTTTATGCTTTGGTAACTTAAGATCATTACTGTGGAGTACAATACCTGTCATTTCAATTGATCCTTCTTTGGTGTGGTGTTCAAGAAAGGAAATTTTTTTAGCTTCTGTATCCTTATTCACATAAACTGCCACACCACCACCTTTATGGTTTTACCTACAATAACTATTTGCTAGTATGTAACCTTCTAATCTATAATATATTATTTTACTGCATTTTAGCCCATGTTCCGTTATTACTAGTACATGTGGCAAGTATTCCTCTACGAATATTTGTAGAATGTCTAGTTTGTTTCTGAGATATTCTACATCTACATCTACATCTACATTGATACTCCGCAAGCCACCCAACGGTGTGTGGCGGAGGGCACTTTACGTGCCACTGTCATTACCTCCCTTTCCTGTTCCAGTCGCGTATGGTTCGCGGGAAGAACGACTGTCTGAAAGCCTCCGTGCGCGCTCTAATCTCTCTAATTTTACATTCGTGATCTCCTCGGGAAGTATAAGTAGGGGGAAGCAATATATTCGATACCTCATCCAGAAACGCACCCTCTCGAAACCTGGCGAGCAAGCTACACCGCGATGCAGAACGCCTCTCTTGCAGAGTCTGCCACTTGAGTTTATTAAACATCTCCGTAACGCTATCACGGTTACCAAATAACCCGGTGACGAAACGCGCCGCTCTTCTTTGGATCTTCTCTATCTCCTCCGTCAACCCGACCTGGTACGGATCCCACACTGATGAGCAATACTCAAGTATAGGTCGAACGAGTGTTTTGTAAGCCACCTCCTTTGTTGATGGACTACATTTTCTAAGCACTCTCCCAATGAATCTCAACCTGGTACCCGCCTTACCAACAATTAATTTTATATGATCATTCCACTTCAAGTCGTTCCGTACACATACTCCCAGATATTTTACAGAAGTAACTGCTACCAGTGTTTGTTCCGCTATCATATAATCATACAATAAAGGATCCTTCTTTCTATGTATTCGCAATACATTACATTTGTCTATGTTAAGGGTCAGTTGCCACTCCCTGCACTAAGTGCCTATCCGCTGCAGATCTTCCTGTATTTCGCTACAATTTTCTAATTGCTTACTTTCGCGAAAACGTTTGGATAGATCTTTTGCATGACTGTCGGCATACAGAAGGAGCCCTTTTGTGCATCTTAAGGTTGGCAAGTTCTTTTTTGGTTCTTTAGCGGGAGTTTTGTGATTACTTTCTGGTTCGTTTATGTCTGTTGTGTTACCACAATCCGCTACTAGTGCTGAGAATTTGTTAGATAATGGTATCACTGGGGCTGTACTTACATGTAGTTCTTGCTTGTTTGTTTTTTTCGGCACATGATGTCACCCACTACAGCAGCACATTTAAGTGCATTAACTTTAAGGCTGTTATCCCTTCTTGTTTATTTACCATCTTGAACGAATCAAAATTGTTTGAGTTACACTTTTTACAACATTTTGCATACACTGGCTTTTTAGAACTGACCTGCAATGACTGATCACTTATTTTACACCCTGGATTTTCTTTGTGCGAACGGGACTCCGTAATATCTTAAATACATTCCTGAAAACTATTATTATGGTCCTTTATTCGAAAAAAGTCTCGTAGTTGTAGCCCAGAGCAATTGGAGCTTTCTCCACACTGTCTCTCTCGCACAGTTTGCTTATGTGGAAACTACCTTGGCCTTCCCTTTCCTATTTAAGTGGAATCCGTGTTCTGTATTTTCATCACGACCCATCTTACTTAAGTCTATCAAATGTCCATGGCTAAATTTATCACACAGTTTCTTTAGCTCGGAATTGTAGTGCCGATTCTCCTTGTTTACACACGACCACAGTGGTAAATCATGTCGCACTGGCACGTTTGTGATGACAATGTTCATTTGAAATAGTTTTGGTAATATGTTACAGAAGCATCGCAGGGCTGTCTTGCTTTCATTTTTGTATACGTTGTTGCCGCCGCTAATAATCACTATGTGAGCGTCTTTATTCAATTGACTTGTTTCTGTTGAAATATTCTCCACCACTGCATTTAACATTGCACCAGGCTTGATTTTCACGAAAACTGAATGCTTTGAAGGCTTACTTTCGCGAAAACGTTTGGATAGATCTTTTGCATGACTGTCGGCATACAGAAGGAGCCCTTTTGTGCATCTTAAGGTTGGCAAGTTCTTTTTTGGTTCTTTAGCGGGAGTTTTGTGATTACTTTCTGGTTCGTTTATGTCTGTTGTGTTACCACAATCCGCTACTAGTGCTGAGAATTTGTTAGATAATGGTATCACTGGGGCTGTACTTACATGTAGTTCTTGCTTGTTTGTTTTTTTCGGCACATGATGTCACCCACTACAGCAGCACCCTTACATCATGGGTGGGATGAACGCCTCTGTTGACCCCTAATGTGTATGTAATTGGGTTCATTCTACATTCCAGAATGCTCTCCTTTATTGTGGTATTTACAGAACATAATGTGTGAATGAATGAATGAAATGACTGTAACTATTCTGTTAGTGATCACAAAAAGTTTGACAAATGCCATATGCTTCACAGACTTTTACATGTTCCGTTTGTAAATCTATGCCATTTTATCAGCAGATTTTCATTCCTGTATCGTTATTTCAATTATATTCTACGGCACACTATAAACTGTGTGGCAGGGTATTCTGTTTATTGAACAATAAATTAATATTTCTGCTTGTTACAGTTATTGGTGGGAAGCAAAGTTGTTTGTGTGCTTCATTGAAAAACATTACTATTCAAATATTATGCTCCTGTTTTTCAGTAGATGATGTGTTACGGGTATAAGAATTTTTATAGTTCCCATAATTAAAACTGATTCTTAAAATTTTCTAAATGTGTTTTAATAAAACATTAACCATCTTTCTCTGACCATCTGCCATTTGAGATTTTTTAACATTTCTCTTACAGTCACCCAACTTCAATCAAGCTTGTTACTGTTTGCACCACTCTTCATTTTGTACTTTGCCCCCTGGTAATTCAGCTTGATATGGACCAATACCACAGAAGAGAACTCTTTTACATACACTGTAGAATATGAGACCATCTCATGCCACATATTTCTTAAATATGTGAGCCAGTTATTATTAGCCTTGATCATTTGATTTGATGCAATAATGAGCTTTGTGGCATAAATGAGATGATGATGTCGTGGTATTCAGTCCAAAGATTGGTTTAATGCAGCTCTCCACATTAATCTATCACGTGCCAGACTCTTCATCTTCGAATAACTGCTGCAACCTACATCCATTTGAACCTGCTTACTGTATTCATCCTTTGGTTTCTCTCTACAATTTTTAGCTCATACACTTCTCTCCAATATTAGATTGACAAAACCTTGATGCCTCAGAATGTGTCCCATCAACTGATCCCATCTTTTAACCAAGTTGTGTCATAAATTTCTTTTCTCCCCAGTTTTATTCAGCACCTTATTAGTTATGTGATCTCCCCATTTGACCTTCTATATTCTTCTATAATACCACATTTTGAAGAAAGCATCTATTCTCTTCTTATATGAACTGCTTATTGTTCACATTTCACTTCCGTACAAGATTACACATCAGAAAAATACCTTTAGTAAAGATTTCCTGACTAATCTGATAGTAGATGTTAATGAAATCCTGTTTTTCATAAATTCTTTCCTTGCTATTGCCAGTCTGCATTTTATATCCTCTCTACTGCCAACAATCAAGGTGCAATTGATACACCAGTTGTTGCCTGATCATCAAAGTTCAGGAATGTCAAGCCGGTTAGTACTTGGATGAGTGGCTGTCTGGGAACACCAGGTGGTGTTGGCTCAGGGACATGGATGTCACTGAATTGGCTTCCAATTGAAACACTTGCAAACCCCCCCCAGCCATTGAGCCCTACAACACTGTTATTATTACCCTGTCTGCTTCAGCTGTCATCAATTATTTTCCTTTTTCCTGCTTAAATATCAAAACTCTTCTACTTATTTTAATGCATTTTTCCCTAATCTAATTCCCTCAGCGGTGCCTCATTTAATCTAATGACATTTCATTATCCTTGTTTCAATTTTGTTGATCCTCATCTTATAACCTCTTTTCAAGACACTATGCATTCCTTCACTGCCTCTGACAGAATAACAATGTCTTTGGCAATTCTCAATTTTTTTCTTTGGTTTAATTTACTGCTTGCTCAGTGTTCAGATTGAATAACATAGGGGATAGTTCACAATCCTGTCTCAGTGCCTTGTCAACTTCTGCTTTTCTTTCCTCTCCTTTGGTTCTTATAACGATTGCCTTATTTTGTATAAGCTATGTATAACCTTTCGCTCCCTGTATTTTATCTCAACTACCTTCAAAATTTTCAAAGAGTGTATTCCACCCAACACTGTCAAAAGCTTCCTCTAAGTCTACAAACACTATTAATGTACACATACCTTTCTTTAATGTACCTGGTACGATAAGGTGTGTGATCAGTATTGCCTCGCGTGTTCTTGTTTTTCTCTAGGACCTAAACTGATCTCCCATCACAGCTGCCAGCATCTGCATTCTTTGGAAATTGAATTATTAAATTGTTCCTGAACTCTGAGGGTATTTCAACTGTCTCTGATGTCTTGCACATCAGATGAAATAATTTTTTTCATGGCTGGATCTCCCAAGGATCTCAAAAATTCTGAGGGAATGTCATCTACTCCAGGGGCCTTGTTTTGACTTAGTTCTTTCCATGCTCTGTCAAATTCTTCTTGCATATCACACTTCCCAAGCCATCTTCATCTACTTTTCACTTTCTGTAATATTGGCCTCAGGTTTATTTCCCTTATATAGACCCTTTTTATATTCCTTTCAACTTTCAGCTTTCCCTTCTTTACTTAGTACTTGCTTGCTATCTGAACTCATGATACTCATATAACTGCTTCCTTTTTCTTCAGAGGTCTCTTTAATCCTCCTACAGGTGGTATGTATCTTTCTCTTCTACAGCCTTGCATTTGTCATATAACCATTCATGCTTGATAATTTTGCAATTTCTGCCAATCTCATTCTTTAGATGTTTCTAGTCCCTGTCACCTCTTCATTTGCTGCATTTTCATATTTTCTCCTTTTGTCAATTAAATTCAATATTTCCCGTGTTGTTCAAGGATTTCTACTAGTTCTCATCATTTAACTATTTGATCCTCTGCTGCTGCTGCTGCCCCTCAAAATGTCTTGCAGTTTAAAATTTGATTTCAAAATCTGTGCCTTACTGTTATATAATCAGTCTGAAACCTTCCATTGTCTCCAAGTCTCTGTTTCATTATCTTTCATACAACTGGCTTTGTCAAAGTTTACAGTGGTGTCAAGTTTCATACAATAATCATTTACATATACAGAAAACAACTAGGTTATTTAAGGACTAAAAGATTTTCTTTATCACTCAGGAAAAACATATATTACAATAATTATTTTCCATGAATTCTGCAATTGAATAGAATTCACTGTATTTCAACCAAGTTTGTAATATTCTCTTATATTTATGTAGCAGCACTGTATGAGCTGAGTGTGGTAGCTTAGTGAAAAATTCTCTTCCACATATATGACATACTCTTAAATCAAGTATTAACAATGATTAAATTATGCTGTATGCAAAATGTATGAGCTGCAGTTAGTTGGCACTGATTCAAATGCTTTTCAGAAATCAAGACTTACTGCATCCACATGATTGTCTTAATTCATGGTGTTCAGTATGCCATGCAACAAAAGCATAAGTGGGTTTCGCATGATGAATGTTTTTGGAATCTGTGCTGGTTCTCATGGTGAAGGTCACTAGGTTTGACATACCTCATTACATTTGAGCTTAGAGCATGTTTCAAGATTCTTTAATAGGATATTGGACTACAGTTTGGTGATCACTTCCACTACCCTTCTTGTAAATGGGAGTGATATGTCCTTTTTTCAGCTATTGAGCACAGGTTTTTGTTCAATGGATCTACAATATTATGGTTAAAAGAAAGGCTATGTCAGTTGCAAATTGTGTATAGAATGTGACAGAGTCTTCTTCTTCTTCTTCTTCTTCTTCTCCCCTCTCTCTCTCTCTCTCTCTCTCTCTCTCTCTCTCTCTCTCTCTCTCTCTTCTTTTTTTTGTCTCCACAGATGCCGTAAATTTCCAAAAGAAGTAATTTTCACTTTAGTGGGCATGCTAATGTATTTTAATGTGTTATGTATGCTGGTATAATGATAAACCCAGCACCCAGCATAAGAGTTGCACTTCTTCCATTTTACATATCATCTTTATATCAGTGATATTGTGCTCATAAATAATAAGGTTGTGATAAACTCTATCAGGGACACCATCACATGTTACTTTTACCCCCTACTGATATGAGGAATATAATATGCTAAATTAACTAATTACTAAATAACAAAATATTTATTTCAAAATAAAACAACAGAGAATGTAGGAAAATGTTTTTTTTAAAAAGAAATGAGATAGGATTCCATTGGACCCAGTATCTTGTTCAATTTCTCAGCGCTGCCAAAAATAATATCAACACTATTCGTCTTTTGAATGGTGCAAGAATGTACCTAGGGGTGGTATCGTATGTTCCTTTGTAGAGTAACATTTGAGAACCAGTTCACCACTTCTGCTTTTGTTTTGCTACCCTCAGTTTCAGTTCCTGTGTCATCTGTGAGTCTGTGGGGACTAAGTTGGGTGGCACTGACTGCCTTTACATATGACCAGTATTTTCTTGGGTTTTGTGGGTGGTCTTTCAATAAGATTCTGATATGATAGGCTTAATGAATTATCCTTCTGACCAGTCAAATGCATTTCATATAACATCTATCTATAACTTATATGCTTTAGTTTACACATAATGTGCAGCAGTCACAGTTTCTGTAGCAATTTCTTTACAGAGATTGTATACCTTAGAGGAACCCTCCAATATCAAATTCTCTACTGGGTACATACTTATCCAGTGCTTGGTCAACTATTTTTCTAAGCTTAAGTCAGATTTCCTCTACATGCATGTGTTCAGAGCTAAATGTTTCGAGGTCTTCCTTGTGATATACAAAACAACTTTTTATCTACTTTACTAAACAATTAAACAATGGAGAATCCAGGATGAAATGCAACAATATTATGAGAAGGAAAGTTGCTGCTCACCATATAGCGAAGATGGTGGGTAGCAGATAGGCACAACAAAAAGACTCTCACATTTAAGGCTTTAGGCCATTGGCCTTCATCAACAATAGACACACACACACACACACACACACACACACACACACACACACACACACACACACACACCTCACACACATGACTGCAGTTTTTTGTGTGTGTGTGTGTGTGTGTGTGTGTGTGTGTGTGTGTGTCGATAAAAGTCAATGGCCGAAAGCTTTAATTGTGCGAGTCTTTTTGTTGTGCCTATCTGCGACTCAGAATCTCCGCTATGTGGTGATTAGCAACTTTCCTTCTCATAATATTGTTACTGAACAAGTAAATCTTTCTACTTGTTTTATTTCCCCATTGTTCTTTAGTAATCATGGTTGTTGTAACTGCCTCATGGTCATTAATATCAGTTTAAGAGTGGACATCCTCAGTTATATCGAGTCTGTTTGTTACATTAGATGTAGCATACTTCTGTCATGTATAGTCTTCTGAACTAACTGTTCTAAGCAATTTTCAGGGAAAGCATTTAGTACTGTTTCACTATCATCATGCCCAACATTTACAAAACTGTATGCTTCATATCACAGTCTGAAGTTTATAGCTGAGAATAGTTGTAAGAAGTTTGTAAAGAGACACTCTATCAGAATGTTTGGAAATTTTACTGTGAAATTTATGAATAAAATACAGGCTTGGAGAAATGGAATCTAACAATGAAATCGTACAATAATTTATCTTAAGCTAGCCTAATTTCACAGTTAATAGAGAATATAGAAGTTATAATATGTACATAATCTTTTGATGTTTGGTAAATAATTGTCCCTTTCATCTATATCAATAGAACTTTTATTTTCTAAGATGCTAAACTTGTTGCTAAGTTTAATTTAGTAAGACGTACCTGCTCATTCCTGAATAAATTATCATAATTTATGATTTCTGACTTCCTACCTGATAAGTCTACTTATTTCTGGATTTTTATAGATGTTTACTCTGTTTTTTATGAGCCTATGATCACTTATAATTCAGAGTGGTTCAAGACTGTTTCCAAATGTGGCGAAAAATCATTGAATACTGTATAATTTCTTTATACCTCAGTGGAATGTAATAATGAATATTTATGAAGTTTCAACATACTTTAGCAGTGAGGACCAGTAACTTGGATTACTAAATTTTATTTTGTCCAGTTGCTGTCAAAAATTTGTCTGTGTGGTTACTAGTTTTGGACTACATTGTCTATTCTCAAACTATGGCTTGTAGTCCAAAACCAGTCACCACAAATGCAATCTTTTGAATGCAATTGTGACTGACTGAAACTGTAAAAAATAAAGTAATTTGGTCTTTTACATGTCCATTTTCTATTTATTTGCTTCTGGAGAATCATTTTAATTACCAACATTATGTTTCTCTTGGTAAATTTCTACTAACACACAACCCCTGTCATTTCTGAAATCATGCCTAATCTTTCTCACTAACAAATCATTCCTTATTTTATGTAGAATATCTTGTGCTTACTTCTAAGCAATTTTTTTCTATTCTGCATGAGACTCCATCAACATTTTGAGTAGGCTGCCTTATGCCCACACCTGCCACTAACCAATTCCTCTTCCCTGCCTTAAGAAGAAACATATGGTTCTAAATACTTGGAGTAAAATATCTATTTTGATGTGTTGTATCGGGAGATACATTCTTTAATAGCAATTACTCATTAGCCAGGTTTCCTCTTTGTGAAATGAATAGTTCCTTGATAACCAGTTGTAGGCACGTTTGCTAATCAGCTTTGTTGTGTCTGATATGACTGAGTTTGAGATCTTGATCAGTACTTCTGTGTCATCAAAAAACATTACAGTTATCAAACTTTCTTTTAACGTCCCTGGAACAGAAATTACAGAATTGGATGTTTTGTACCAATTGTGTAACTGAAAGGAGCCCACAATGCTGTAAGTAATTTTCACCGTTGCCCATATTGCTTTAATAGTGATGTTATGACAGAAGTGATAAACCAAACTGCTACTCTGCTCATTACTGCTTGCAACTCAAAACTCAATATTCTGTCTTAATTCTTAGAGTGTTCCGGAGTATTGGTAAATCTGTGCTTTACTGCAGCTAATATCTTAATTCCTTGCATGCTAAGTACGTTACAGTCTCAAAGTTAACTCTGTTTCCTAAGCACCACGTGTTATCTTTGGACTGAAATTTAATGATGCAGTAATTTGTGCTCTTGTGTTCGGCAGGGTCTCGAATTTGTTATGGTAAAGGAGTTGGTACCACTTGAAGGAGACTATGTATGTGAACTTGTAATTAAGTTGGTACAAACTACTGAAGAGGATCAGTATGATCTCAACCGTTCCTTAGCCATTGAAGGTATTGAAAACTTGAATCTTTTACATAAGCAGAAACTGAGCAACACTGTATTGACTTCTCTTTCTTTCTTACACAGCTACTTATAAAAACAATAAAGGATTGTGTTTCGATATTTATGAGTTCATGGGTATTTTACGTGGGACAGAGCATTTCATGACGGTTCTCCAAGCCAAGGTTTGTTTTAATGTGTGTATAAACTAAAAGCAAGATTGACCATCACCATGGACATTTTTGAGAATATAAGTTGATTTTATTAATTGAAACATGTTATGAATTTATGATTTCAATGTATCTTCATTAAATTTTAAATATTTACTCTTTGCAGTAAAATGTGTTATGTTATAATTTTCTGTTCAAGATTGGAGGTCCTTGCATCATTATCCACCTCACAGATGACTCAGGACAGTCAGTTACTTATTCTTGTACATATTGCACGGACAAAGGAAAATGGATTACAAATAACATGTCTCAACTGATCTTTCATCCATGCAAGCTGTTGTTTCAACTTCCAGTAAGCAAAAATAATTACTGAATAAAATCATTCACTTAACCCTAGAGTGTATATTTAATTAAATAAATGGGGGTTAGAAGCTTTATACTGGAAATCAAAATACAAATTCTCTCCACGTTATAAAATCTCAGGCTTCCAACTGTGCTGAGTGGTCATAAATCCATCAGGTTTCTTCCAATTACTTCTCGGCCATTGTCAAGTGGTAACTGATGGTCATGTGGTTGCTGCTTTCAACTGTATACTGGATGCAATGTCACCAATACTCAGTCCATTACTGTGGAAGTCAGTGTTTCCGTACCACATCTACTGCACCTGCTTCAACCTCATGATGGTTGAATTCAAAGCTCAATACTTTGCTCAACTGCAAACTACCATCTTTGTTGATGATGTTATCCAGTATTTTCACCTTTTAGCTTCTTTAACTATACTATTGCTGAACCCATTAGATTTTCTAATGATAGAGGTGTTGTTGACGGCAATTTCATGTTTGTTTTCAATGCATTTTTCTGGTGATATTGAATACAATTTTATGACCATTTTCAATACATTCTTCTGTGTAACACGGATGCAAACACATCTTAAGTTCAATCAGCATTGTTCTATTGTGAACATGTTCCACCCAATTTAATACTGTCCATATTCTTGTGGTATTTTGTAAATTCAAGGAGTTGCGAGACCTACATTATCTTTCACAGGACTCATGAGTTGATGTAGTCTAGTTGGAGCTTTGAAGCTTGACCTGTTATGTCTCTTTAGTAGCCATCTAACCTTCCCAGTCACTGAACCATAAAATGGCAAAACCTCAGACTTTTTAATTTCCTCATTGATGATGCTGTTTTTGGATAGCTCTTAAAATTGCTTGCAATATTTGTTTGTTGTTGTAGCCATTCTCACAAATATCTTTTTGTCAGTGGTTTAATTCTTGTGTTAAAAGGTCAGAGATAGCTTCTATTTGACGAACCAAGGTCCTTAGAACTGTCTGCTTTTGAGGTAAGTGGTGGTGGTTGAAAGTGTGACAATGCTAGTACACATAAGTTGGTTTTCTATTCATACTGTAGCCAAGACATCTATCAGAACCTCCATCATGGACTTCTACATCTACATCTATATCTATACCCTGCAAACCACCACGAGGCACATGGTAGAGGATACGGTCCACTGTACCAATTATTATGGTTTCTTCCTGTTCCGTTCATGTATGGAGTATGGAACAAATGATTGTCTGGATGCCTCTGTGCATGTAGTAATTATTATAATAATACCCTCATAATCCCTATGTGAGTGAGAAACAGGAAATTGTAATATACAGGGTGATTATAGTTAAAGTTAAACTTACGAACTGCTGTAGAAATAACACCACTGGTCAGAATGACATCAAATTGCAACGGAATACTACCGGAGGAGGAGGAAAAGGTATGGCAGAAGAAAAATAAACAGTTACAAAATGTAGCAATAGATGGTGTTGTAAGCATTAAAATTTAATAGTGGTTGACTACAAATGACAAATGAATCATACAACCATGTGTAAGGTGTACATTTGATATTAAACAAACTGTACTACTCAGTGTTCATGGGCGTACAGTTGTGATACTGATAGTTATGAAAGTCCAGCCACTACGGTAAGGTCATATCACAATGTATGGGAAAAATCAGCTTTTAACTGCCCTGAGGCCAAAAACTGCAAATAAAGCATCACTCACATCAGTTTTTAATTATCCTGAGGCCAGAAACAACATAAAAATCATCAATCATATCGGTAATTAATTGTCCTGAGGCCAAAAACTGCATAAAAAGCATCAGTCAAAACCAAATCAGATTATTAATTTCTGTGTGGCTGGTGTAAAAACATGTTCAATATGTTGTCCACCATTTTCTGCAACAAGTTGAAATCAAGAAACAGCATGTTCCACAACTAACTGAAGTGTTTCCAGGGTCACGTTCAGAATGTGTTACGCAATGCATGCTTTCAATGCACCTCAGTTTGCAGCTGGAACACTGAACACAACATCTGTCAGATAGCCCCACAGCCAGGAGTCACACATTAAGATCAGGTGATCAGGATGGCCAGGCTGTAGGGAAATGGTGGCTGGTAATTATAGCATTTCCAGTATGGTGCTTCAGCAGCTGCTTAACTGGATTTGCAATGCGTGGAGCTGTGCCATCTTGCATAAAAATGATCCAATCCACACATCCACACTGTTGGAGAGCTGGAATGATGTGGGTGCACAAAAGACACTCATAGCACTTACCAGTGACGGTACAGGTAACAGGACCGAAAGCACCTGTCTCTTGAAAAAAATATGGCCCTATGATAAAATGCCATAAACCCACACCACACAGTGACCTTTTCAGGATGAAGTGGTACTGGTTGATTTGCATGTGGATTTTCCGTTGCCCATATCCGACAATACTGTGTATTGACATATCCTGTCAGATGGAAGTGGGCTTCGTCTGTCCACAAAATCTTCCACGGCCAATCATTGTCCACTTCCAAGTGAGCAAGATATTCTAAAGCAAAGGTCTCTCTTGCTGGCAAGTCAACATGAAGCAACTCGTGCACATGGGTAATTTTGAATGGATAGCAAAGAAGGGTGTTTCGTAGGATTTTATGCACCGTGCTCATGGGTATGTCCAATGTTCAGGCAATTCTCCGTGCACTGTATGATTGCCCACCACCACTCATCTCCTCTGAGGCCACTGATTCCACTGAAATCAAATCAATTCGTTTTCTCCCTCTACCAGGTTGCACACCAAAGGAACTCATCTTTTCGAATTTCCGAATCATTTTCTCCAGACCCAAGGCAGTCATCAGACCAATCCTTTTTTGAAACCCTTCAGTGTCTGGAACTTCTGCAGAGCGACATGTGCACAGTCATCATTCTTGTAATACAGTTTTACAAGCAGAGCATGATTCTGCATTGAGACTCTCAAGGCGAACATCGCAGATGCAAAAGGAGGAGAAGCTGTGTACCCGGTGTGTTTATACCAACTTCAATGGGTCGTGCGCATGACAGGTGTTTTCATTTACATATTCTGACACATACAACGCCATCTATTAATCAATTTTCACACTTTTTTTTTTCCTTCTGCCACATATTCCCCCTTCTCCGATAATATTCCATTGCAATTTGACGGCATTCTGACCAATGGTGTTATTTCCACAGCGTTTTGAATATTTAACTTAAATTATAATCTCCCTGTATTCCTAGAGTCATCATTTAAAGCCGGTTCTTGAAACTTTGTTAACAGACTTTCTCAGGATAGTTTACATCTATCTTCACAAGTCTTCCAGTTCAGTTCCTTCAGTATCTCTGTGACTTTCTCCCACAGATTAACAAACCTGTGACCATTCATGCTGCCCTTCTCTGTACACATTCAGTATCCCCTGTTAGTCCTATTTGGCATGGGTCCCACACACATGAGCAATATTCTATAACTGGTCACTCGAGTTATTTGTAAGCAATCTCCTTTGTACACAGATTGGACTTCCCCAGTATTCTATCAGTAAACCAAAGTGTACCACCTGCCTCACCCAAGATTGAATCTATGGGATTATTCCATTTCACATTCCCACAAAGTGTTTTGGGGAGCAAAATAACTGATGATGGTCAAAGTAAGGATATAAAATGTAGAATGGCAATGGCAAGGAAAGTGTTTCTGAAGGAGAGAAATTTGTTAACATCGAGTATAGATTTAAGTGTCAGAAAGTCATTTCTGAAAGTATTTGCATTAAGTGTAGCCATGTATGGAAGTGAAACATGAATGATAACTAGTTTAGATAAGAAGAGAATAGAAGCTTTCGAAATGTGGTGCTACAGAAGAATGCTGAAGATTAGATGAGTAGATCACGTAACTAATGAGGAGGTACTGAATAGAATTGGGGAGAAGAGGAATTTGTGTCACAACTTGACTAGAAGAAGGGACAGGGTGGTAGGACATGTTCTGAGGCATCAAGGGATCACCAATTTAGTATTGGAGGACAGTGTGGAGGGTAAAAACCATAGAGGGAGATGAAGAGATGAATACACTAAGCACATTTAAGAGGATGTAGGTCGCAGTAGTTCCTTGGAGATGAAAAAGCTTGTGCATGATAGAGTAGCATGGAGGGCTGCATCAAACCAGCCTCTGGACTGAAGACCACAAGAACAACAAAGTGTTGCTTTATGTGGTCATGGATGCTACTGAGGTTTTCCAAGAACTCTCCCCATTTTCCATACCCATATGAGCAGATAATGACTGTGTTGTCAATAAAGTGGTAAAAACAACTTGGCTATGTGGTAACCATGTCTAAGGCAGTACCCTTAACAGTCTCCTTGGACAGGATACTTATGGTTGGAGCTTATTTGTTTATTTGCTCACCATATAACAGTCAGTTTTTGGACATTGTCGCCATGCAGGATTAGCCGAGTGGTCTAAGGCGCTGCAGTCATGGACGGTGCGGTTGGTCCCGGCGGAGGTTCGAGTCCTCCCTCGGTCATGGGTGTGTTATCCTTAGGATAATTTAGGTTAAGTAGTGTGTAAGCTTAGGGACTGATGACCTTAGCAGTTGAGTCCCATAAGATTTCCCACACATTTGCTTTTTTTTGGACATTGTCATAGATTTTAATTCACATATACAAAGGCTTAGTTAACAAACATAAGTGCACACATCAATATAAATAGTGAAGGTCAGAAATTATCATTTTTTGTTGAAAAAACAAACTTATGCTATATACACTGTTTTACAGAGAAAACTTTAAAACTAGAAATATAAACCCATACATTGATATAGTGTTTCAAGATCAGAAATTATCATTTTTATGTTGCAGAAACAAACTTATGTTATATACACTGTTATACAAAGGGATATTACAGCTTGAAATCTTCTACTGAATAACAACTTTTTCCTATTAATAAATGCATAAGTTTATTCTTTAAAGTATTTAAATTAGCTGTCTGGAGGCCAAATGGAAATCTGTTATAAAAATTGTTTCCTATAATATGTGGACTACAGTCTGCAGCCTATGTGAAAGTTTTTCCTTTCCGGCATATTGTACCTATGTACATTATTGTTTGTTACATTATGTTCTGGATTTTGTTTCACAAACATTATTGCCTGCATGATGTACATAGAGTAGATGGTTAGTATTTTATATTTTCTGAAGATTCCTCCTCAAGGCTCTCTCCTGCTTACCTTAGCTACTACTTTTACAGCCTGTTTTTGTAGTCTGAAGTGCCTGTCTGTACAGGCAGCTGGTTCCCCATCCCGTATCTCAATATTAAGATGTGGATGTATCACTCCGAAGTATACACTACTGGCCATTAAAATTGCTACACCAAAAAGAAATGCAGATGATAAACGGGTATTCATTCAACAAATATAATATACCAGAACTGACACGTGATTACATTTTCACTCAATTTGGGTGCATAGATCCTGAGAAATCAGTACCCAGAACAACCACCTCTGGCCATAATAATGGCCTTGATACGCCTGGGCATTGAGTCAAACAGAGCTCGGATGGCGTGTACAGGTACAGCTGCCCATGCAGCTTCAACACGATACCATAGTTCATCAAGAGTAGTGACTAACAGTTGCTCGGCCACCATTGACCAGAAGTTTTCAGTTGGTGAGAGATCTGGAGAATGTGCTGGCCAGGGCAGCAGTTGAACATTTTCTGTATCCAGAAAGGCCCGTACAGGACCTGCAACATGCGTTCGTGCATTATCCTGCTGAAATGTAGGGTTTCGCAGGGATCTAATGACGGGTAGAGCCACGGGTCGTAACACATCTGAAATGTAACGTCCACTGTTCAAAGTGTCGTCAATGCGAACAAGAGGTGACCGAGACGTGTAACCAATGGCACCCCATACCATCACGCTGGGTGATACGCCAGTATGGCGATGACGAATACACGCTCCCAATGTGCGTTCACCGTGATGTCGCCAAACAGGGATGCGACCATCATGATGCTGTAAACAGAACCTGGATTCATCCGAAAAAATGACGTTTTGCCATTCGTGCACCCAGGTCCATCATTAGGCACACCATCACAGGCGCTCCTGCTTGTGATGCAGCATCAAGGGTAACCGCAGCCATGGTCTCCGAGCTGATAGTCCATGCTGCTGCAAACGTTGTCGAACTGTTCGTGCAGATGGTTGTTGTCTTGCAAACGTCCCCATCTGTTGACTCAGGGATTGAGATGTGGCTGCACGATCCGTTACAGCCAAGCAGATAAGATGCCTGTCATCTCGACTGCTAGCGATACGAGGCCATTGGGATCCAGAACGGCGTTCCATATTACCCTCCTGAACCCACCAATTCCATATTCTGCTGACAGTCATTGGATCTCGACCAACACGAGCAGCAATGTCACGATACGATAAACCGCAATTGTGATAGGCTACAATCTGGCCTTTATCAAAGTCGGAAACATGATGGTATGCATTTCTCCTCCTTACACGAGGCATCACAACAATGTTTCACCAGGCAATGCTGGTCAACTGCTGTTTGTGTATGAGAAATCAGTTGGAAACTTTCCTCGTGTCAGCACGTTGTAGGTGTCGCCACCGGCACCAACCTTGTGTGAATGCTCTGAAAAGTTAACCATTTGCATATCACAGCACCTTCTTCCTGTTTGTTAAATTTCACGTCTGTAGCACGTCATCTTCGTGGTGTAGCAATTTTAATGGCCAGTAGTGTATTTATCTCAAGCTATCATGGTCCAGGAAGGCTGAGACCCTTTTCAGTAGATACATATTGTACTGATTTTCTTACAGACATGGTCTCCATGTTCTTTCCATTACAAGTGTTCAACAATTATACACAAAAATTTGTGTTTGTTTGAGCTAACTGGCTCCTCATCACATCATCATATATTTGGCTAAAATACACTCCGTTGCATAAAAATAAAACTACATAAAGTGTTCTAGAGCAGAGCCAACTCTATACTTTCAAAAAAATGGGAAAGCGGATGTATCGAGTCATGTCAGGAACAGACATGAATAATAAACTGTGTATTGTGGTTTATTCACATCATGGTGGCAATCCATATGGTTTGCATACAGGAAACACGTAAAAAATTTACATTACAATTACAATGAGTTTAAAAACTTATAAATAATAATATAACACTAAAATGATATTTATATAAATAGCTATTCTCTCTCTCTCTCTCTCTCTCTCTCTCTCTCTCTCTCTCTCTCTCTCTCTCTCTTTTTATCTCTTTGTGGGATATGTAACATATGTAACAAACTGTATCCACCTGAGATTATTAGTTCATCCTACATGAAATCATTCACTGAGTAATAGGGTTTCAGCATCAGTGCCTCACATAGTTTTATTTTCAGTGCATCCACATTAACTGGATCTCTTTTAATTTATTATAAGTTTTCATTTCTACTGAGGTGGCTGGAAATACAGTTTGAGGTGGCAGGTGGGAAGCATAAAGTTTCTTTTTGTTTCTGGTATCATGTGTGTGAGCAAAATTGTTCATCCTCAAATAATTCCTGTTTGGTACAAAAGAAGATAATAATCTCATAAATACACACAGATGGAAGTATCAGTATTTTAAGCTTTCTAAATAATGGATGATTTGGTTCAGTACAAACATTTCAAATGATTTTTTTTCTATACCAGCATCTTTAGATTCTGGACTATGTTAGCTGAACTTCCCCAAAAAACAACACCATATCTAATAATGGTTGGTTGGTTGGGGAAGGAGACCAGACAGCGAGGTCATCGGTCTATTCGAATTAGGGAAGGACGGGGAAGGAAGTCAGCCGTGCCCTTTGAAAGGAACCATCCCGACATTTGCCTGGAGCGATTTAGGGAAATCACGGAAAACCTAAATCAGGATGGCCGGACGCGGGATTGAACCGTCGTCCTCCCGAATGCGAGTCCAGTGTCTTACCACTGCGCCACCTCGCTCGGTCTAATAATGGATTCAAAGTAGTTTGTGTGATGCTACATTTGGTTTGTGCATGTGAGTTGCAATACATAATATTTACACTGAAAATATAAAGATGCTCAATTTATTAGCTTGATACTCAGTGTGTGACTACCAGCTCCAATTGTTATTCTAATTTAATCTTAAGAATTTAATTGAGTCAATGTTTTCTATGCCTCCGTTGTTGTCAATAACTATATTCTGCTACCATTTAGACTGTTTGGTTTCAAACTGCATTATGTGAGTCTTGGATTTAAGCCATTTAGCTGAAACCAAGTTTCTAAGGTACTGAGGCTAACGATCAAAGATTTGTTACTTTTTTCTGCATCTTGATTTTCAGCTAACAGCAAATTTTTATCCAGGAAAAGAGCTAATGGGGAGCCAACATTCAATGGTAAATCATTAACAGTGATGGGAAATGGGACTGGGCCTACTATAGAGCCTTATGGAAAATCCTGAGCTCTTTGCTTTCTGTTTGATATGTGATATTTAAGCCACTGTATGGCACTGCCCCTAATGCGACACTCATCAAGTCTGTAAATAAGCGTGATATGGTTCACAAAATCAAATGCCTTTGTGAAGCTGCCGCCTTATTGCTCCTGTCTAATGATGTGCTTATTTTCTCAACAAAGTAGTGTACAGTGTCTATGGTGTTTTCCCCTTGTTGAAAACCAAAATGATTCTTTAAGATAATGAAATATTTTGCAGTGAATTTTTGGATTTGAGTAACATCAATGTTTTCAAATAAGTATTTTAAATATGACTGGGAGTATTGAGGTAAGATTAAATTTCCCATGACCTTTCATGATTCCTTTTCGAAAAGTAGTTTAATATTGCTATATTTCAGTGCCTCTGGGAAGCAGCTCTCTTCAGAACATTGATTTATTGCTTGAGCTAGTGGCTTTGTAATAATGTTGTGTACTTCTTTAGCATATCAACTGCCATTTGGCTGCCGGCTCTGCTGTGCCACCTGCATCTTTTTGGCAGTCAACTTATTAACCCTATGATGCACGAGTGGCTGGATTTGCAAAATTGCATGAGAGGGGTCGGTAAGACCCCTACCTTGGAACAAATACTAAATGTTGTTATTAAAAGAGATATTATCAAAATTTGAAGAGGCTGGTGATACAGAATTGATAAGAAAGTATTTATTATGATATTGTGACCTTTAATTTTAGTATAATATGAAATGCACTATTATAAATTACATTATAATTTCCCTGAATTGAGTAACTAACTCTCAATTTTATTGATAACACAACAGAAGATATGCTCATGTAAAGTACCACGCCTCACAAAGAATTTCGTTTTGTTCATTGCAATTAGTTTTTATGCATTTTTAGAATAATTGGCCACTTTTTCTGTCTAATCAATGTGGGAACACGAGGCATCTTCTTTTTGATGATCTTCCCTTTTCTGCAATCTTCATCTGTTGGCAAGTAGCTTTATTCTGGATGTTTCAGTAGTTGATTCTCATCTCTATATGATAATTTTTTTCCTTTTATCAGATCTGCCTTCCAGGTGGGTTGGGATGTTGTGAAAATAAGCACAAGATATTTATTGCTACTACAGCCAATAAATTTGTCCGCAAGACAAAATACCTTCTTTTTGATTGTCCTTTTCAGGTATTCATGCCTTCTGGTCAACAAGATCAATTCTTGATTTATATTCATCATAGAATAAAAATCTCTCTCACTTGTTTTTACTTCCTTTGTCTATAGAGGTGCTGTGATGCAGAGAACTTTCACAATTTCACACTTTTGTTCTTTTTGGCCACAGAAAGTACAATTGTCAAGTTGTCTTTCAAACAAAACAATAATTATAAAACTTCTCTGGATGTGGATAGAATTTCCTATTTGCTCTGTTACAACTACCTGTTACTGGGGCAGGTGGAGTTTTGATGATATGTGAACTCACTGGTGGCAGTGATTTACTCTATTGAGTTCCACCATGACTGTTGGAAATAAGTAGTTCTCTACTTGGTATCATCTAATCCATCACTGTTTGCTTCATTCGGGATGCTAGAAGACATGGGTTCGTTATCCTGGAGACTGTCTATATCCTAACATCTACTACCTCCTTTTTCATATTCAAGCCATTCAGTAATAGCTGAGTCAAAATTTCAATCAGTTTTCTGAGTTCAGATAACACAGGTACTATGGCATCCATGTTCTTAGTAAAAATTAAAAGTTAGTTGACTAATTATTCCATTTATTTAAAAAAAAAAAAACATTTGTTCATCTGAAAGTATTTTGACACTGGCAATGTGGAGTATAACCAACTCAGCAGGCATTAGAAAAATGACTTTTAAACAGTTGCCACTAATTATGAGCCACCGGCTATTAACTATACACCAAAAGTACAGGTTTTTTTTTTTAATTAAAGTCACCTACAGTTAACAAAATTCACTGAGAAATTCTTTTTAATTAAATGACCTTTAAACAACTGCCATTCCACTGTCACTCAATAAACAGGTGCAGAGCTTTAAAAACAATTAACAGTCCCTGAATAGTTAGCTACAGTTAACCAAAGTTCCCTGATCACATTTTAAGCAAATTACCTTTAAACAGCTGTTATTAATTACAAACTCACTGTCATCCAGTAGACGGCAAAATAAAAAAGTAAATAATTAACAGTCACTGAATAAGCAGCTACAGTTAGTCAAAATTTGCTTATCTGATTTTAAGCAAATGACTTACAAAGACCTGCTATTAATTATGAACCCACTGTCATTCAGGACACACAGAAGGTTCAGACTTATAAAAACAATTAACAGACATTGACTAGGTAGCTACAGTACCCAAAATTTGCTGGTTAGAAAGTAAGTGAATGATTTTAAAACAACTGCTATTAATTTTGAACCCAGTGTCATTCAGGACACATACATGGCACATAATTTTAAAACAATTAACAGCCACTGTACAGACTGCTATGGTTAGCCAAAATTCACTAACCAGTTTTAAACAAATGACATTTAAACAGATGCTATTAATTATAAATGATGATTGCATAAATGCAACAAGGTGGCAGGGGGTGGGGAGAGAAGAAGGAAGGGGGAGGGGGGAGAAAGGGAAGAGTGAGAGGTAAAGACATACATGTCAGTGTGCTGAGCTGCCCAAGCACCCTGGTGGTCAGGCAGCAGTCAAAGCTTCAAGATGATGGTGGTAGTATGGCCCAGCTTTTCAACAATGACAGGCTGGCCCAAGTGGGTTTAAAAACAGCTGTACAGGTCTGATCATCCAAAAGAAGTCACATTTCTATGTTACGTGGAACCTCTTGAAGCGGGACCACTACCATAGCCTTTCTGCTGTTACACAGCAATGGGTAGTCTTGTAGACACACCTCCTCCTGCTGTGTGCTGTGCCAGTAGATCAGTGCCTAAGGCTGATGGAGATGGATACTAATGTCCTAGACATGATTCTTGGCTGTAGCTGTGGCCTGTGCCACAACAAAGTCATCTAGAAAGCTATTTAGAAATTTTTCAAAGTTTTCATTGCTTGAAGTACAATGATCAAAAGGTCAT
Source organism: Schistocerca serialis cubense (assembly GCF_023864345.2). Classification (NCBI taxonomy): domain Eukaryota; kingdom Metazoa; phylum Arthropoda; class Insecta; order Orthoptera; family Acrididae; genus Schistocerca; species Schistocerca serialis. Next base: position 327,375,569 of record NC_064643.1, on the reverse strand, counting down.
TTTTCTCTCTTTCAGATTATTATTAAACATTAACAAGTTTTCTTTGCCAAAGGTACTTCTCATATGGGTTTCCAAACTTGTAATGTTTTTGTCTGCCTGTGGAAATTTGTGGATACTGTCTTCCACAAAGCCAAGTTGTTTTTATCAGTACGTAAATGACACATTTGTTGTCTCACCACATAGGTGTCAAAAACTGAGAAAGTGTTTGAGACATCTCACTAGCATCCATGATCAAATGACATTCACAATGATCAAAATTGAAAATGACAGCACTTTGCTGTTCCTTTATGTCCTCATCTGCTGAAAACCCAGTGGACATGTCAGCCTGCAATGTTACAAGTAGCTGGTTTGAGTGCTGCAGGATGGATTGAATGTGACAGGTCAGCTGTGGCCTGGCATGAATGTTTTGTGGGGTGACAAGCAGTCAGACAGACTGTGATAGGCGAGCTGAGTCGAAATAAAGCTGGCTAGCAAGCCACGAGGCCCAGCAGACATTAGGGTTTTCCCAGGCAGAAAGAGGGGTGTGTTCCAATGACACGGTCATGGGATGAGCTATGATGGAGGGATCTGTCACTTGAGAAGTCATCATTAATATAACATTAAGGAACATATGTAAAATTTGTAGCAAGTATGGTAGGGAAAAAACCAACCCACCAGTTTTGGAATCACAGCAATGGGATGAGCTCACTGAACATAAATTCATGTTCATGTTAATATTTAAAATGTTCTTAACATTATACCATTATTGTTTATAAAACGTTGTACCAACTGAACCCATCATGAAAGTCACACTTGCAATACATCAGATGAAAGGGGTAATGCTTGCAATGAAATGAACATGTTATTTTTCAAATTAAACAAATGTAAAAATATTTATAAAGAATTTAGTTTATTTACATAAATAGTGCTGTAACTAAGAAATCTTCCTCAGAGACACAAATGATCTTATCAGCACAAGTTTCCTTGTCTAATATTCCAGTAACTTTTAATGTGTATTGGAAACACTTCCTTTTCACCAATTGCTCCAACGAAAGCTAACCTAATCCCAACATTGAACCCTGCCTCTCCCAGTTCATACTACCATCCAACTGTGATCCTCCCTCCCTCCCCCATCTAACCACCCCCTGGTCACCTTCCAGGAATTCCTCCTTACCTCCATCTTGGCCTCATCACCTTTCCCCAGGTTCCCTCCTCAGAATACCAACCTTACAGAACCTCAAAACAAATCCTGAGCTAATCATCCTACCTGCAGACACTGTTGTTATGAGTCACAGTGACTACCTGGCAGAAGGTCTCTGCCAATTATCTGACTCCTCCACTTATAAACTCTGCCAGAGTGATCCCATCCCAGAAGTCCAACGTAGCCTCCAATCTCTGCTTAATGCATGAGGTCCTTCTCAGAGCCTCTCGCCTGAGTCCATTTCTCTCTTCACCTCTATGACACCCTGCACCCCAATCTTCTCTATACTCCCCAAACTCTACAGACCCAACAATCCTAGATGCCCCATCTAGCTGGTTATTGTGCCCCACTGAAGGAATTTTAGCCTCCATTGACGAGCAGCTCCTACCAACTATGCATAAGGTAGCCTCCCATGTCAAAGATACCAACCACTTCCTTCACTGACTCTCCACCACCCCCACCCCTTTACGTCCTGGATACCAACTCGTCACTGTTGACACCACCTCCCTATATACCAACATCCCTCGTGCCCATGGTCTTACTGCTACTGAAGACTACTTTGCCCTTCAGACACCAAACCTACTACCTCATTTCTCATACACCATCAGCACCCACATGGCACTCTCCTTTGCCAACCTGTTTATGAGCCATCTAGAGCAGACCTTCCTAGCCTGCCAAATTGCCAAACCCCTAGTCTTTTTCATGTTCATTGATGATATCATCATGATGTGAACTCAGGGCCAAGACACCCTATCTTCATCCCTTCACAGCCTCAAAAACTTCCCTCCCATCCGCTTCAACTAGTCCTTCTCAACACAGCATCCCACCTTCCTGGACGTTGACCTCCTCATCCCAGATGGCTCCATCCACACCTCTGTCCACATTAAACTGACCAACCACCAACGTTTCCTACATTTTGACAGCTGTCACCTCTTCCATGCCAAAAAAGCCCTCCTGACAAGAACTCCCATGCTCAGTATGCTGAGGGTCTCACCAAGGCCTTCACAGATAAGTACTATCCCTCATATCTAGTCTGCAAACAGATCTCCTGTACCATTTAACCACACACCACCAATCCTCCCGCACCCTCAAGAACCAGCTACAAAGGAGTGCCTCCTTCATCATCCAATGCCCCCCCCCCCCCCCCCCCCAATCCCAAGGACAGAAACAACTGAACCACATCCTTCGTCAGAACTTTGATTAGCTGTAACCATGCCCACCCAACCTCCACAACATCCTGTTCCATTCATTTGCTACTCTAAATCCCAACCCCTTGCCACAAGGATCATATCCCAGCAGAAGACCCAGGTGCAACATCTTCCCAATCCACCCACCCAGCACTTTCTACCCCAGTCCTGTCATACACTTATCATACTCCATCAGAGGACAGGCCACCTGTGAAAGCAGCAATGTCATACACCATATCTGCTGCAATCATCACCCAGCTTTTTATATTGATATGATCCCTAACCAGCTGTTCACCAGGATGAACGGCCACTGCCAAACTGTGGCAAAGAGCAAAGCAGTCCACCCTGTGGAACAACATAGAGCTGAATATAACATGCTTGATTTCAATGGCTGCTTCACTACCCAAACCATCTGCATCCTCTCCTCTACCAACAGCTTTTCTGACGTGAACAGATGGGAGTTATCTTTACTTCACATTCTCTACTCCTGAAATTATCCCAGCCCCAACCTATGGTAAACCCCTGCTCTCACATTCTCCACCCATCAGTTTCCACCCCCTCTGTCCTATCACCTCTTACCTATTCTCATCTCCCATCCTCTTTGTGTGCCATTCTGTATCAACTCACCCTCCTGTCTTCCCCCTTCCCTGCTCCTCTCTTTTAATGTTCCCTGTTCTCCCCTCCCCCAACCCCTCTTCCCCACCTCTTTGCGTCTCAGCCTGCCAATGCTGTGCCTGTTGCCAGTCTAGCCTTCCATGATCCATCCTACAGCACTCTTATTCCCCCCCTCCCCCCCACCACTTGTACCCTGCTATCCCTTCCCCTTCCCCACCCCCTCCAGATTGCTGCTTCTTCACTATGACAGTTGCATTGTGGTCCGAGCTGTCAGAGATGGTTGTCATGTGTGTGCGAATGAAAGTTGTGTGTTTGTTTTATTGAAGAAGGCTTTGGCCGAAGGATATGTGTAAGTGTCTTTCCATTGTGCCTGTCTACAAATCAGCAGGTAAGGTGGGCAGCAATCTATCTTATTCTCATACTGTTAAGCTTGCATTTTTTGCAATTTTTTGGTCCAATGTGACTGGCTAGATTAGTTGCTTCATGGAGAAATGTGACATTAAGTCTATCTCTTGGCTCAGTCTCATACACATAAACTCATGAGGCCTGTGAAAGATAATGTAGTCCTCAGAACTCCTGGTGATAACAGAACATCTTATGTGTGAAGACAATTTTATGTCGGACAAACCATTCACAAGCTGAAACAATGCTGGAAAGAACATAACAGTTGTCTGTGACTGTAATGTCCAGAGAAACCTCTGGTACCTGAACATGCATTGGAAAACTCACAACACCTCTATCATCATGGGATTCTGACTAGCATGCTCACAGAAGCTAGAAAAACTGAAGTATCTGATAACACCATCAATAAAGATGGCATTTTATAGCAGAGCACTGCAAGGAAAATGTCCATTGGAAGGTTAAGGCATAAGTGGCAGATGAGGGTCCTAAACAGTCAGTTACTACTTAATGGTCAAGGGACACTCCACCAAAAACTAATGAATGTGTAACTCATTCATGTGGCAGGAAGCCCAGAACAGTCACATCTTGGTGAGTCCATGAATATCACTAAAATATTTGTTAAAACAATGTCCAGGATAGAACAACAACAATGTAGAAATGGTAGATCACTAATCACCACCTAAAGGAGGCATTGAATTGCAGGCAGGCACAACAAAAAAGAGTGCTAAAATATTTAAGCTTTCAAACAAAGTCCTTCTTCTGAAGCAGAAAACACACACACACTAAAAGCACAAATGACACATACATGGCCATTGTCTCCAGGCTCTGTGAGCTGTCTGTGATTGCACCTGATGTGAGCAGCAATCTGCTTCAATATTTTTGATTGTGCCTGTCTGCAATTCAGTGCCTCCTCTAACTGATGAGTAGCAATCTATCCTTTCCATATCACTGTTATTCCATGCCTCACTTCCTATTGTTTGATTCTGCCCAGTGGCTTTCCTTCCATTCCACAGCCCAGTGCTGTTTCCCTTTGTTACCATTTTCTCTAGCCCATTATTGTACTCAGGGTCCATCCTCTTCTTTCTCTTCTTTCGTATGTTTTATTGTGACATTCGAAACAGCATCTGCTCTGATGAGAGCAGATTGCAGCTTACATCAGATGGAGTCATAGTCAGGCCACAGCACCTGGAGACAGTGGTCATGTGCTTGTGTGAATGTGTGTGTGTTTTCTACATCAGAAGGAGGACTTCGTCTAAAAGCCTAAATATTTTATCAGTCATTTAGTCATTTACATTGTACCTGCATGAGACTCAACAACTCCTCTATAAGGTGAGTAGCAATCTATCCTTTCCATAATGTTATTAAAATAGTTCTTAAATTTCACTTACCAATTACAAAATAGCAGTACGTGGGTCTAAAAATCTATTTTGTCACACTTTATTCCATAGGTTCTGATACAGGAAGAGAATGTTAAAGAAATGGAGTACAAAATCATTAATTACTTGCAGAAGCTTTGCATCTTTAAGCAACACATTCTAGTATCATTCATTTTAGATGGAAGAACAATAACCAGGTAACTAACTACATAACCTATGACTTAGAGTAAGTATGGCATGATTGAAATATTCATTGCACTCACACAAAGCCAGTCAGAAATGCAGTCCTATGAAGGAACACCCAGAAGCACATCAGACTATATACGTAGATAGCCACATAATTTTCACACACACAAACAAAGAGTTTCAATACAATAATTCAGTGATTTAAAAACTTTCTTCAACAAATAATTGCTTATGTGATGTCTGTTCAGTTCATTGAGAATTAATTGGAACTGAGTCAAGTGTCACTGAACCAAGCCTTTGCTTACCATTATTTGTCAGTGTGTGAGTGTGTGTCTGATGGGGAGAAGGGGAGGGATTTGAGAATTCATTCAGCATCAAGTTATTTCAAGTTTTTGATTAGTAGTGCTGGTCATGGAAACATTAAGGAAAACATTTAATGAACACAATCTGTTTATGACCAGACAGTGATCTGCTTATAAAAAATAATACTTGTAATATGCTACAAATGGTACTTACATGAATGTCAAAAACATTTTCCTGTTGAAGATTTTATTATGTGCCTGTATTGAGTGTGAGGGGAAAGAACAAAATACCATGTTAAAATGTTTAGTAATAATAGAGAATCTGTCTAAAGATCAAGGAATGCTTTCACAACAGACTTTAGGCTCCACATATGCCATAACGAATTACCAGGACACATTGTATAACAGTCTCAGGTCATCTAATTCTACAGAAGATAATCAGCTTTCAACAATAGTATCCATATAATTTTTGCTTTTCTTGGAAAAGTTTCATGGGGTGCAGTGACAAGTAGATGAGGTATTTTCCCTGGTAATATAACAGTGCAAATAAGAGAAACTCATATTTTGTGCAGCTTGCAAGGGAACTATGGAGTTTAAGACTAATATTCAAAGGTAATGAATGAGTAAATATTTTGCATCATCATCTCCAGTGCCTTGTAAACTGAAAGATGTGCGCAACAGTAAGTTCTGCTGCAATAAAAATTTCACAACTCATAACATTAAAAATAAAGAACATGACAATGGTCCTGTGGTAACTTCTGGGTTTTTTCATTCGTTTATTTGAATATTGTGTTCTATATATTCCATCATGGAGGAGAGGCTTAAGGATGTGGAATGAGTTAAGTATTACAGTAACAAGCAGAAGCAGCCACTACAGACTACTACCTATTCCTGTTGCTGAGATATGATTCCAACCTTGCAGAAGGACTACCTTTTAACACCATAATGTCTTAGTTTTCCTATAGAAACTTATGATCTATGCAATCTAAAGCCTTGGCAAGATCACAAAAATGTCAACACGGTAATTTATCTAATTAAGTTCTACTATATCTGTGTTCGTGAGATCATACATTGTTTTCTCTGTAGAGAAGCATTTACAGAACACAGACTGAGATGTTAGTGTCAGAAAATTGATTCTATATCCTGGTATAAATGACCTTCTCAGAAATTTTTAGAACATAGAAAGGGCCAAGATGGGTCTATAATTAATCACCACTTGTTTATTCCCATTTTTATAAATGGATATTACTGCTACATACACCATGTGATCAGAAGTGTCCGGACACCTGGCTGAAAATGACTTACAAGTTCATGGTGCCCTCCATCGGTAATGCTGGAATTCAGTATGGTATTGGCCCACCCTTAGCCTTGATGACAGCTTCCAGTCTCACAGGCAAATGTTCAATCAGGTGCTGGAAGGTTTCTTGGAGAATGGCCGCCCATTTTTCACAGAATGCTGCACTGAGGAGAGGTATCGATGTCGATCAGTGAGGCCTGGCATGAAGTAGGCTTTCCAAAACATCCCAAATGTGTTCTATAGGATTCAGGTCAGGACTCTGTGCAGGCCAGTCCATTAAAGGGATGTTATTGTAGTATAACCACTCTGCCACAGGCCCTGCTTTATGAACGGGTGCTCGATCATGTTGAAAGATGCAATCACCATCCCCGAATTGCTTTTCAATAGTGGGAAGCAAGAAGGCACTTAAAACATCAATGTAGGCCTGTTCTGTGATAGTGCCACACAAAACAATGAGGGGTGCAAGACCCCTCCATGAAAAACACAACCACACCATAAAACCACAGCCTCCGAATTTTGCTGTTGACACTACACATGCTGGCAGATGACATTCACTGGGCATTCACCATACTCACACACTGCCATCGGACTGCCACATTGTGTACTGTTATTCGTCACTCCACACAACGTTTTTCCACTGTTAAATTGTTCAATGTTTATGCTCCTTACACCAAGCGAGGCGTCGTTTGGCATTTACCGGCGTGATGTGTGGATTATTAGCAGTCACTTAACCATGAAATCCAATTTCTCTCACCTCCCGCCTAACTGTCATAGTACTTGCAGTGGATCCTGATGCAGTTTGGAATTCCTGTGTGATGGTCTGAATAGATGTTTGCCTATTACACATTTCGACCCTCTTCAACTGTCAGTAGGCTCTGTCAGTCAACAGATGAGGTCGGCCTGTATGCTTTTGTGCTGTATCTGTCCCCTTCACATTTCCACTTCACTATCATATCAGAAACAGTGGATGTAGGGATGTTTAGGAGTGTGGAAATCTTGCGTACAGATGTATGACACAAGTGACACCCAATCACCTGACCATGTTCGAAGTCCATGAGTTCTGTGGAGCACCCCATTCTGCTTTCTCACGATGTCTAATGACAACTGAGGTCGCTGATATGGAGTACCTGTCAGTAGGTGGCAGCACAATTCACCTAATATGAGTAAAGTTATCGTTTTGGGGGTGTCTGGATTCTTGTGATCACAAAGTGTATTTCAGTCTTTCAGGGATTACACATTGATGCATATTGACTGATAGTGATGGTAACTCAAAAGGAGCACCATCAAGAAAGCACAAGATTTTAGTACTTTGATTGACATACCACCATAACCAGAAGAGTTACTGTTTACAATAACCTAATGATTTCTGCAATCTCTTGAAAAGTTGATATGACAAGGCTGATGTCTGCAGGTGGAATATGCAGCACCTGTTGAAGTAAATCTAATGGATTTGATTTCAGTAGCCAGTTCTTTTCTCCTTGTGTTTTCAGCTACTATTAGGAAGATTTCATTGATTTGAACTCAGTGTCATCTGTCTCACTGCTACTTTTTTCATAGACTTTAATATCATTTGTCTCAACAAATTTAGTCATTTCTGTCCTGTTAGTGCTCCTGACTGCCTTTACTTCATTCTTGAAATTTGAATTTTTTGTGCATAATGCATGATGAGTGGTCATCCTGTGAATCAAATAAAGCTTTGAAGCATTATTGACAATAAGGTTGGTAGTTCCTGATGTTTACCCACTAATCAGTTAAAGTCTTTTGCCATTTAGAGATAGTGAATTTGGAGGCAATGAAGAGATGTGTGTATAAGATGTATCACCCAAGTCAACGTTCTAAGTACTCTAAAATCCATATGGGGTTTCAGTTCTTGAGTATAACATATTTCCTTATGAGATCATAGTCTCCAAATTATAGCACTGGTTGTTGTACCACAAGCATTTTACCCCCAATAAATAGTACCAATGCCTATTATGACACTTATTGATGTTGAACAACATCCACGCATAAAATATTTTTGTAGCACTACAGTCACATCCAGTTTGACTTGTTGTTCAAGCTTTCAAAAGGGATTGATATTGCTCTAGTCAGCTGCAAATAGAATGTAACAAATCTATACTAATAATAGTATACAAAGGGACAACTTTGTTTAATGTTCGCAGAATGAAATTTTCACTCTGTATCGAAGTGCACACTGATATGAAATTTTCTGGAAGATTAAAACTGTGAGCCATACTGAAACTCAATCTCAGGATATTTGTCTTTCATAGGCAAGCGATCTTGCCCACAAAAGGCAAAGGTCCCAAGTTCGAGTTATAGTTTGGCAAACGGTTTTAATCTGCCAGAAAGTTTTACTTAACACTGTTTCCAAAAATTTCAAAAACTTCTTGAGTGATCTACTTTAAATTTTTACAAGATACTCTAGCAGATTATTTGAATAATTAGTTTTCTATTTTTCACTGTTAGAATGGAACAGTTACCCTATTTCTGTGAATTTGTTGAGGTAAATTTCAAATAAGTCCTATCTCATGTGAAAACTAGTTGGTTGTCTCTTTTACCAGCCAGTGAAAGGGTACTGGAAATGTATTCTGCTTTGAAATCTTAACTTTCTGTTTGAAAGCAAGCCACCAAAGGTTTTGTTGCAATTTTTTGAGAACAGCTTAAGTGAAGCCTGCTTATGGCATTTGCATTTGTTGATGTTTATGTTCAATCTTGTGCTTGAACTGACTGAAATTTTATACTCTGTATGTAAGGTGTCTGAGGACTGATTAAATGATAAATTCATTTCCCTAGAGGTTAAACAGAAGCTGAAAATTGCAACACAAGAAAGCTTTGATAAAAAAGTTGAACTTTTTATGGAGGAAGCTATATTGCTGTATCAATTGTGCCATGAATATTTAAAATGATGGCTCTGGATGTCTCTTAAGAAAGATGTTAACATCAGTGATGTTGAAAAAAGCCCTTTGTATTTGAAAGATAAATGTAAAGCATTTGAAATCAAAGATGAAAAACTTTTTGACCAGTTCTGCAATTTTAGGCAATTTCTGAAACAGAATAGTAATGATCCTTTGCTCGATACTCGATACTGTTTCAACATGTCAGGGCACAATGCAGATGCAGAAAGAGTATTTTTTCCCATTGCAACACAGTGGAGTGATGACAAGAATACATTGAATATTAAATTTGTTAAAGATATGTTGATGGGCCAGTATAATTTAAAAGCATTTTCAGGTGTATCTTTTTGCAGATATTTGCTAAGCAAGTCTACACTTCTACAGAAAATTGTATCTTCAGATAAGAACCAGTGAAAGTTAAGGAATGTATGTTGTGTCTGTTAATTAATTCATGTATTAAATTTGAATGTATGTTTCCATCTAACTTTGTACTAACTTTGTCCTCCTTTTTGAAGCTGTTTGTCCTCCTTTTTATTAGTCTCCATCTGGTCGCCCAATACTCTGATAAACATTAAAATGGACATGGGTTTTATATTTCTTTAAACAACAATGTATGTGTTTGCTTTTAAAGCCAACAGTAAGAAAAAAAATGCTGTGCTGTAAAACTGTGAAAATGTGCTCTTTAATTTTCTTCCACAAAGTCAGATTTAGCAGAAAACTGTAGTAAACAGAAATCTATCCTCTCCATAATATTACTGTTATTCGCTCCTGGACTTTCCATTGTTTTTATATTAGGAAAGTTGTATTTATGGCTTATCGGATGATTGGCCAGTCGAATGCATTGGAACTGATTTTCAATCAGAGTGTTTTTACCCTGATGAACTGTATGTATAGTTTAAAAACAAAGATGATGTGACTTACCAAACGAAAGCGCTGGCAGGTCGATAGACACACAAACAAACACAAACATACACACAAAATTCAAGCTTTCGCAACCAACGGTTGCTTCATCAGGAAAGAGGGAAGGAGAGGGAAAGACAAAAGGATGTGGGTTTTAAGGGAGAGGGTAAGGCGTCATTCCAATCCCGGGAGCCGAAAGACTTACCTTAGGGGGGAAAAAAGGACAGGTATACACTCGCACACACACCCATATCCATCCGCACATACACAGACACAAGCAGACATATGTTTAGTTTGGAAGACAAGTCCATAGTCTTATCACACAGTATTCAAAAAATGAAAAATGGTGTATATTCTTAAGTGTTGTAACATTTTTTTTAAAAAAAAAAAACATCATTAAAAACAAAAACAAAAAAACTTTTTCGTTCATATTCTGTGTCATTTATTATAATTTTGAGTTTCATACATTCAAACTTTGCAAAGTCACAATGAGGAGCCAAAATTTAGTCCTGACACAGTTCCAGGGCTACACAAACTAGGAACTGTATCCAATTCCCATACATATTTAGTGACTGGGGGGCATTTTTGGGTTCACTAATTGACATCTATAGTGGTTTTCTTAGTGTTAGCACAGAGTGTGGCAGTGTTCAATAATAGCCCTATCAATTGTAACAGTACATCATAGTATGTATAATAATGCCTTCAGCTTCTTGTTCTTTGCTGTCACTTTGCAGACTTATCATCCACTTAAAGAATGATCTTCATTAGTCCCTAGTCCACTATGCATGTAAGCATACTCCCATAATGAGCAGTATGCTCAAGATCAATCCTCTTACATACAGATCTCCTTCATGAAGCTTTCCATGCATAGTATTGTTATTGTGTAAACCAATCACTGTTTATTTGTACATCAAATACAGAAACAGACACTGTTAGAGTTACAATGAAGTATGCAATCAGAATCAAGGGTACTCATGGGTCAGAGTTCACTTCATCACTACTCACTGGGGCAATTGTAGACACTTCAGGACCAATCATAAATGTTTGATAGGCAGCTAGGAAACTTTCAAAAGAACAAGCTATACATAGTGCCTCTCCTAACAACCCATCTGTCTGTCATAATGTCTAAGTGCATACATCTCTATCAGGAGCAAGATGAATTATGACATCCCTAATTAAAGTTTCTGCTTATGATAGGCTACAGCAATATGTAAATTTGTACTTCATGCTCACTCCTTGAAAATCCGTGAAGTATAGCTTTCAAAGTCTGATATTAGATAATGCAAAAATTCTTACTGAGCTGCAATGACTTGCATTTTTGTAGATAAATGTTTATGTCAATGGAGCATAAATGTCTCAAAAAGGTATTTCTGAGATTTTTCACAGTAGAATCAATTTGTGCACTATATAATACAGTTGAGGGTTGATGGATAGCAAAAATCCTACTGCTGTTTTGGGCACTGAATATCACTTGTCTGTAACTGTAATTGTACCAGTTTTTGGTAAACGTCCCAGCCATATTCAGTGTCATTAAATGGCTAGAAAGATAGAATAGTTGCAGGGATTACAGCCCATCATGATCCTAGCTGGAGAAATGTTGCAGAAATTCCTGATACTGATTAAGCTGCTGTTGTCAAAATTCGAATAATTTCATGTCCATGGTAGCTCTCCTATCCAATTTAATGGAGCCTCCTCATTGCCAATTTTGTAGTTCCCAGTGTAGAGCACAAAAGTAATTTATTAACACTCACTGAACACACTGCAACACAGGATAAATTATACATAATTTATTAAAGTTACTGCTACTGTGGATTTTCCTGGATTATAAATGCAAACAATTGGAACTGAGACCACTTGAATTATAGTGATGGAATCAACCCATAAGTGAAACTGAAATTAATCACTTAGCCAGATGAGACCACACTCCATTGAAATGGAATTCAATAGCAGTAGGCAGAACATTACTACACTCTGATCCCAAGCAGCCCCAGTCAGGACACAAACAGTCCAAATTATATCTGGTTTAGGGTAGAGTTATTGTCTGTACTTCAGTCAGCTGTGCAGAGGAGAATATTAGTTGAACAGGAGTTAGAGTGAACTTGTGGTCACTTGGCTTTAAGTCAGCCAGGTGATGGCCTATGTGATTTTCTGGCTGTTAATGCTGTCTGTTTCTCACTCACAGCAACCTTGTGACATGTACATGTAATGAGGCATGTCGATAGTATGGCATCATCTAGCAATACTACCAGCAGGGTTATGAGACAGATGATATCTGGAATAGCCTAAAACAGGTTCACAGCCAACTGTTCAAGTTTTTTATCTTATAAACGTTCATGTTGTGCAATTTCGAATAAGCAAGTCCAGAAGTAGAGCCCGCCTGGCTAGCCACGCAGTCTAACACCCTGCTTTCCAAGAGGGAAGGCATGCCGGTCCCCGGGGTGGATCCACCCGGTGGATTAGTGTCGAGGTCCGGTGTGCCGGCCAACCTGTGGATGGATTTTAAAGTGGTTTTCCATCTATCTCAGCAAATGTGTGCTGGTTCCCCTTATTCCGCCTCAATTGCACTATGTCAGCAACTGCTGCACAAACACTATCTCTGCATAAGCGTACACAATAATTACTCTACCACACAAACATTTGGGGTTACACTCGTCTGGTATGAGACATTCACAGAGGGGATCCACTGGGGCCAAACTGCACAATAACCCTGAGTTTGGTGTGGCGGTGGTAGGGTGGGTGAACTGCTGTGGCCTGTTGTGGGGTTGTGAATCACTGAGGGCTACGGCGGGCGAAGCCTCTCCATCGTTTCTTGGTCCCCCTTTTAATACACACAATACACACACCAGAAGAAGATATCAATGGCAAATCACTAAATGTAACAGTTTGTGTATATGTCCCTGGGCTCCAGCTGGATATTTATTTCAAGTGTAATCAACACAGAACTAAAGCTAATCAAGAAGCTCAGTTCAGCATGTTTTGCTCGTAAAAGTACAGTATGTCTCATTTCATATTATTTATTTGTCACCGATCATTTTAAATGAAATAAGATTTATCAGCTGTACATAACAGTAGTATAGTCCAATCCAAGGATACAGCTAAAATCTTAAATACTTTTTTGTTAAAATCTTAAATACTTTTTTGTTTCTTTATACTAAGATCAACATTGCCCATAACAAATGAAAGTGTGTAGCCCCAATCGTAAATACTGAAATCAACATTACCCATATCACAGAACGCTTTTACGAGGGAACTTCAAAAAGTTAGTTACAGATCAATTAACTTTAATTGAATGCTTCACTTTACTTCAAGGTGACACAGATACATTACAATAGTTTTCGTGCTAGTGTCTGTAAACATTGGTCAGAACATTCCACCAGTCATTCAGCTCTTCAATGATAGAAACCTGCTCCATGGTCACAGAGCCATTTGAGAACTAGTGTTGAATGCCATCATTGTTGTAAAATCTCTTTCCCTCCAAATGTTCTTTCGGCTTGCCAAAAGAATGGAATTCAAATGGTGTAAGGTTGGGACTTCCTGATCAGCATCACCAATGGATGTGTGTACTTGGTGAAATTATTGGCAATTTGACTATAGCTGGACAAAATTACATTTGGTTCATATACCAACAGAATTTCACTGTAAATCTGTGGGCAATTTCGACATTTTGCCCATACTGGCTTATGATTTTCAGATTTGGAGTATGCTTCCAGTTGCTGGGTCATTTGAATTGCAATCTGTGACACACCTATTGTCCTTAAGAGGAAATTTACTAAACATTTTGAACACCCTGTTCTTGCTTGCCTGCGCCTCATGATGTCAATGTTTGCGTTATGTCTGGTATTGTGCCTGTGAATTGCTTTTGTAGCAACATATTTTTTAATATCGTTCCTGATAAAAGAGCAGAAATAAAGATACAGATATTCACAATTGTTAGTATTCAAAGCCTGGTAGAAAGAGGGCCACAATGTTCCATAAATAAGCCTTTCACATAATATGGGAAATATATTTTTATTTTTAAAATGTTACTGATATGGCTTAAATGCAAGCCTGTTAGCTTATTTTCCACATTTTAACTCCCTTTCGACTTATGGAATTACCTTCTGGAGCAGTGTAGTTAAAGTACATAAAGAAAGAACCACAGTCCACCATCTAAAAACTGATCCTGACCTTATAATCGTACCTGCTGACAAAGGCTCCATCACCATTGTTTTGAACCACAAGGATTACGTGGCAGAAGGACTCCATCAGCTGTCAGATACTTCCACCTACAAACCATGCCACAGTGATCCCATTCCAGTAATCCAGCAGGATCTCCAGTCACTACTCAAATCCTTAGGCCCATCCCAGAACCTCTCCCCAGAGCCCATCTCTCTACTTACCCCTACCACTCCCCGCACTCCCACCTTCTACATGCTCCCGAAAGTCCATAAATCCAACCACGCAGGACGCCCCATTGTTGCCGGTTACTGTGCCCCCACTGAGAGAATCTCCATGCTCCCACTGAGAGAATCTCTGCTCTCGTAGACCAACACCTTCAACCCATTACCGGGAACCTATCCTCCTATATAAAAGATACCAACCGTTTCCTCGACCGACTCTCCACAGTTCCTGTCCCTATACCACATGGTGCCCTGCTCATCACCATTGATGCCACGTCCCTGTACACTAACGTTCCTAATGCCCATGGCCTTACTGCTGTTGAACACTACCTTCCCAGATGCCCTATGGATTCCACACCAACAACCTCCTTTCTAGTCTCCATGACCAACTATATCCTCACCCACAATTACTTCTCCTTTGAAGGCATTACCTACAAAAAAAATCCATGGTACGGCTATGGGCACCCACATGGCACCATCCTATGCTAACCTATTCATGGGCCATCTAGAGGAATCCTTCCTAAAAACCCAGAATCCTAAACCCCTCACCTGTTTCAGATTCATTAATAACATCTTTGCTATCTGGATTGAAGGTGTGGACACCTTATTCACATTCCTCCAGAACCTCAACAACTTCTCCTCCATTTGCTTCATCTGGTCCTACTCAACCCAACAAGCCACCTTCCTAGATGTTGACCATCACCTCAGAGATGGCTACATCAGTACCTCCGTCCATATCAAACCTACTAACCACCAGCAATACCTCCACTTCGACAGCTTCCATACATTCCATACCAAGAAGTCCGTTCCATACAGCCTAGCCACCCGCAGTCGTCGCATCTGCAGTGACGAGCAGTCCCTCTCAAAATATACCGAGGGTCTCACTGAAGCCTTCACTGACCATAATTATCCTCCCATCCTTGTACAAAAACAAATCTCCCATTCCTTATTTTTCCAGTCTCCCACCACCTCCCAAAGTCCCACAGTCCGGCCACAGAGGATCATTCCCTCGTAACTCAGTACCATCCGGGACTGGAGCAACTGAATTACATACTCCGCCAGGGTTTCGATTACCTCTTGTCATGCCCTGCAATGAGAAATGTCCTGCCCACTATCCTTCCCACCGCTCCTACCAAGGTATTCCGCTGTCCACCGAACCTACACAATATACTCGTCCATCTTTACACAACCCCCAATCCCTTACCTCATGGCTCATACACCTGTAATAGACATAGATGCAAGACCTGTCCCATACATCCTCCTACCACCACCCACTCCAGTCCGATCACTAACATCACCTATCCCATCAAAGGCAGGGCTACCTGTGAAACCAGTCATATGATTTATGAGCTAAGCTGCAACCTCTGTGCTGCATTCTATATAGGCATGACAACCAACAAGCTGTCTGTCCGCATGAACAGCCACCGACAAACTGTGGCCAAGAAACAAGTGGACCACCTTGTTGCTGAACACGCTGCCAAACATGATATCCCTCATCTTAATGACTGCTTCACAGCCTGTGCCATCTGGATCCTCCCCACCAACACCAGCTTTTCTGAATTGTGCAGGTGGGAATTGCCCCTGACCTCAACCTTCGTTAGTCATTGTCCTCATCCATCCAGCCCCCACCCTGTTCCTATTCCAGCACTACACAGCTGTCATTTCACCGCCACACCCACTCTATTAATTTCTTTTATTTCTCTCCTTTCCGATACTTCCCCCCCCCCTCCCCCGCCCCCCTCACCCCCACCCCCCCCCTCGCCTACATACCTTCTCTCCTGCCCTCCGTCTAAACTGCGCCACTTGACTGTCCGCCTTTCCCACCATACTATCCCTCCCACTCCCCACCCCAGCCTCCTCCTTACCCCCACCCAGTCACCACTCCCATCATGCACTGGTGCTGCTGTTCGTAGTGTGGTCTCAGCTCTCTGATACTGCAGATGTGTGTGCAAGTTGCGTTTATGTGAGTGTGTGTGTGTGTGTGTGTGTGTGTGTGTGTGTGTGTGTGTATGTGTGTCTACTGCTGACGAAGGCCTTAATGGCCGAAAGCTTTAATTGTGTGAATCTTTTTATTGTGCCTATCGCAACTCAGCATCTCCGCTATATGGTGAGTAGCAACTTTCCTTCTCTGGTATTGTAAAGTACATAAATTATTTATTCAGCAGATGTGAGCTTTAAGAATACTGCATAAAGTAGATAACCACACATTTTACAGATGTCTCTTTAAAGATCTTGGAATTCTACATACTGCAGACGGGGGAGGGAAGGGGGGAGCTTCCCAATGGATTTACTCCTTAATGGTTTTTGTTGCTGAAAATAAAAACGGTTTCAGCTGAACAGTGATTTGTACAAAATGAAAATGTGTATATTGTGTTTTTGGCTGGGAGTTCCCTTCTGGGAAGCTTGGCCCCATGGTGCAAGACTGTTTATTTGATGCCACTTGCATGTCAATGAGAATGAAATGATTAGGAGGACAACACACACACTCAGTCCCAGGTGGATAAAATCCCTTATGCGGCCAGGAATTGTACCCAGAGTGTCATTACTGAGAGTCAGCAAAGCTAACTGCTAGGGCAAGAGCTGCTGAATGGGATTTTCAGAATTGCAGTACAAGAAAAGAACAAATTTCCTGTAGAGTTTGCCTCATTGTTTAGGGTTCGGAGTGGAGTTTCATACTCCAGTGCAAATGCATTCAACAACTGCCCATTCATGGCAGCTACAAGACAGCAGTGGGGTTCAGTGTATAAACAATAGCTTATTGTACCCTGGTATATATCGTTAAAAAATGTGGATAACTATTTTACAGTATTATGAGAAGTTAACTTGCTACTCACCATAAGAGGAGATGCTGAGTCACAGATCACTACAGCAAAAAGACTCTCACAATTATAGCTTTCAGCCAGTAAGGTCTTCATCAACAATAGACACACACACACACACACACACACACACACACACACACACACACACACAAAGAGTAGTGGAAGAGGAGGAGGAGGAGTTCAGAAAGTTGGGTAGAGTGAATGAAAAGGAAATAGTGAACAATTGGAGAAATGGATAGAAGCCAAGGTTAGACGAGTGTCAGAATAACTAATACTGAGGTACCAATAGAAGATAAATGGAATCTACTTAACATAACTGAGACAGCAGTAACATTTGTCAAACTAGTGGCATTTCTGATAATTTACTAGGTCAAATTTAACTAGCACAGGCACAAATCGTACTAACAAGGGAACCTCCCCATCGCACCCCCCTCAGATTTAGTTATAAGTTGGCACAGTGGACAGGCCTTGAAAAACTAAACACAGATCAATCGAGAAAACAGGAAGAAGTTGTGTGGAACTATGAAAAAAAAAGCAAAATATACAAACTGAGTAGTCCATGCTCAGGACAGGCAACATCAAAGTGAATCTGCGTTCAGGGGCGCCGTGGTCTCGTGGTTAGCGTGAGCAACTCCGGAACGAGAAGTCCTTGGTTCAAGTCTTCCCTCTGGTGAAAAGTTTAATTTTTGTGGTGTCACCGCCAGATACCACACTTGCTAGGTGGTAGCCTTTAAATCGGCCGCAGTCCGTTAGTAGACGTCGGACCCGCGTGTCGCCACTATCAGTGATTGCAGACCGAGCGCCGCCACACGGCAGGTCTAGAGAGATTTCCTAGCACTCGCCCCAGTTGTACAGCCAACTTTGCTAGCGATGGTTCACTGACAAATTACGCTCTCATTTGCGAGACGATAGTTAGCATAGCCTTCAGCAACGTCATTTGCTACGACCTAGCAAGGCGCCATTACCAGTTACTATTGATGCTGTAAAACATGTACCGTCAAGAGTGATGTTCACCAATTATGGATTAAAGTTAAGTATTCCAGCAGCTACGTACGTTTTTTGTTAGTCTCATTTCCTTGACCTGTTCCAGACCTCACGCAAGCCTGCGTGAGCTAAAACGCGTGCCTTTCGGCTTCCTCTCATACTGGGTTGGCTGTCTTGCCAATCCACAACAATTTTTTATTTTCAGACAATTATTATCTGTCCGTTCGATGTGATCAATTTTTTTGAGAATGATTATCACATCCACAAGAAAACCTAAATCAGGCAAGGTAGAAGAATCTTTTTACCCATTCGCCAAGTGTACAAGGTAGGTGGGTCGACAACATATTCCTGTCATGTGACGCACATGCCATCACCAGTGTCGAATAGAATACATCACACATGTTTTCCTGTAGAGGAATCGGTTGACTTATGACCTTGCGATCAAATGTTTACGGTTCCCATTGGAGAGGCACGTCCTTTCGTCTACTAATCGCACAGTTTTGCGGTGCGGTCGCAAAACACAGACACTAAACTTATTACAGTGAACAGAGACGTCAATGAACGAACAGACAGATCATAACTTTGCGAAAATAAAAAAAGTAAAATTTTCAGTCTAGGGAAGACTTGAACCAAGGACCTCGCATTCCACAGCTGCTCACGCTAACCACGGGACCATTGCGCTCCTGAGCTCAGACATGCCTTGATGTTGCATATCTTGCACATGGGCTACTCAGTTTGTATATTTTGCTTATTTTTTTCATAGTTCCACACAACTTCTTCCTGTTTTCTCGATTGATCTGTGTTCAGTTTTTCAAGATCTATCCACTGTGCCAACTTGTAACTAAATCTGAGGGGGGTGCGATGGGGAGGTTCCCTTGTAAGCAGTATAGCAATAGTTTATTGTTAATGTAGTGTATAGTTTAAGAGCCTGTGAGATGCTTGTTTTTTATGTATACCTTCAGTTATTTCATATTTATGAAAGACCTCCTTCTTGGGGATCTGTAAAATATGATGAATGATTGAGTTAAAGAGCAAATGTATAACTTGGCTTGTTCACATTCCTGAGAGCGTTCCTTGAAGATGGGATTTATGGAAAAATGTGAATTATGAATGGATGCCATATAAGAGGAAAGAGGAAGCTGGAAAAAATGAAAAAAAATTAAGTTGACCAGTTATGTGAAGGGGGGAATAAAGATAAAAAATATACAGAGAGTCAGGATGGGGGTTGTTAGAAAAATGGGCAAAGTGAGTGAAAAGAAGTAGTGAGTGACTGGATAAATGATTGCAGGCTGAGGTTAGGTGAGTACAGGAAATGAAACACATGCTATGCAGCAAGTTTTCACTTAAAATTCCTTAGTTAGTAACATTGCAAGTAAGTATTTAATCACTAGGATGATAAACCATTACCATAATACCCAATACTGTCCTGCAAAGCATAGTTACTTCAGACTTTTGTTTTGCATATTAATATTTGCAAAGCTAAAGACACCCAGTTATTGACCTTCCCACTTCCTCCCACCCACACTCATTTCTATATCCTGATAAAAAATAGTTAAATAAATAAAAAAAAATATAGGTTGATATCTAATAGCCTTAAGAATAATGATTTTGAGATTTTAAAAACAAGTAACACTGGTCCAGATACGGTTTAGAATCCGGTACATTTCAGGGGATCAATACAAATGTTAAGGTTTGATTTGTGATAAGGGTGTTATTATTGCTGTTTACTCATGTAACTGTGTATTTAGAAGAAATGTGTTTTTTTTCTTTTTACTTGTTCACACATTTCTTAAGACTCTTTGTTAATTATGGTAACTATGGATCCATTATCTTCCATTTTCTGGCATTTTTGCAAATTTCTAAAATAATTTTGGAATCCAGATGCTTTTACTAATTCAGATAACTTCATTCATTGATTTTCAGTACTCAGTTTTCTGCTGTTAGAGATGCTGCTTTGAGATTAGGTGAATCAAGCCTCCATTTACATGTTCCACAATTAAATGTGAGTTTTAGTGTGACAATGGCAGTCAGTGCCTACTCCATTTGCAGAGGTATGTTAATAACTTTATAAAACGTGGGGCACTCAGAGCGTGGTGTATAAAATTTTCAATTTATAAACAATGTTATCAACCAAGTTAACTTTCATGTTTTTTAAATATTATCAGCTAAGCTAATTTCATTTAACTGAGTAAGTCTGACAGCACTATCAACAATGAAAAATCATTAATTTTAATGAGTGATTCTGAAAATACAATAGACTCTTTCTGGTAAAGTTAGTTTTTTTACAAGTCTATGAAACTTACACTGTATATTATTTATATTAATCAGAATTCAAAGCCCTTTTCAGGCTTTCTGCACTCTCTACATTTTAATTCTTTTTCCCTAATGCTAACTAGTTGCCTGACAACTCTTATTGCATGTGAATAAAGACAGACTGCTACTTGCCAAATGAAAGTATAGTAGGCTACAGGTATATTTGATACACTCGAACTTATTGCAACTGCAATAAGAGAGCAGAAAAGTATTGTGTGCATCAAGTGCAAGAGTGTTCACCTTTATAGTTGTGTGAAAGGCAGTCTGAGCCAAAAATCTGAGTTATTAGAAGAGACAGGAATATTAAAGTGCAAATATGACTCACTGATGCACAACAATTTAAAGATGGCAGTTTTAAGACATAAACACAATTTGCAGATGGAACGAAAACAGAGAGACTGTGGATGAAACAAGAACAAGTGTAATTACAATTGTGATAACTCCATACCAGTTAGCAAAAAGTGTAAGAAATGTATAAACACAGTGAAAAATTGCATTCTTCGTATGAAGTGCAACACTGTACTTTACTAGCAGTGTGCAAAAATTGATTTCATTAAAAGAAGAGAGACAATTTATACTAGTATGGAAATGCATACAGTGCCACCCCTGAAATGCATGAACTATGAATTTTGTAACTGCTGTGTGTCAGGAAATATTCATCACTGGTGAAAAGACTGAGCAATGAAAATGTATTTCTGAACACAGAAATTCAACAGCTGAAAGAACAAATAATAAATATTCCACAGGAGGCTTGTAGAAACTCAGAACTACTTTGTGTTTGTGTGCAATGTCTACAAACAAGAAGTGCCATCAGTTAAGTTCTGAGTTGCACACAAACAGGAGGAAAAAACAAACCAAGACAAAAATAATTACAGTTCCTTGTGCAATGAAGAAAGCAGCAATGTATAACATTCAGATACAAGTGGAAAAGATGCTGCAAGTAGTGACAGTCCAAGAAGAGAGTAGAAAAACCCCAGAACAACTTAACTTCATTAACATATTCATTGACAGTTTCGAGAGAGGAATAGCTTAAAAATCTCAAGACACCAGACACCACAGGCCACCCAAAAACTCAAGTAACAGTGATGCCAAGAGCTAGGCTATGCCAGACAGTGACTACCCAGGACATTACGGGCCTCACAGGTGGTGTTAACAATTTCTGCCACTGTGAAACAGCTGCAGCAGCATTGGCTCTGGAGAAGACATTGAGCAAGTTAACACATATATGAGGTCTGTCCAAAAAACTCCGGAACTTTGCCCACAAAATTTTTCTACACTTACCTTCCACTTATTGTGCATGATCTCCTTCAAAATACTCTCCTCCACGATTGATACACTGCTCCAAATGCAATTTCCACTTCTGGAAGCAGTCTTGGTACATCTTGTGCTGGGAAGCACTGTCTGCGAATTTTCCTTTACCTCATCTATCGTTACAAATCTTCATCTTTTCAACAGGGTTTTCCACTTTGAAAATAAGAAATGTTCACAGTGGCCAGGTCTGGTGAGTATGGAGGATGAGACAGCACAGGAATTTCATTTTTTGGTGCAATAGTCATGCACCAACAGCGAAGAACAAGAAGTGAATTATCGTGATGCAATAGCCATGAATGTGTCACCACATTTCATGCTGTTTCCTTCTCACATTTTCTTGCAGACATCATAACTCATCCCAATAGTACCATTGACTGACAGTTTGTCGTTGTGACGTGGATTCATGATGAACTCCTTCAAAGTCAAAGAAAACTATCAACATGGCTTTGACATTTGACCTGACCTATGAGCTTCTTTTGGGTTTGGAGAAACTTCCCGACCCACTGTGAAGACTGAACCTTGGTCTCAACATCATAACTGTAGACCCATGTCTCATCACTAGATATGATTCACTTAAGGAACATTTCATTCCCATTTGCGCAATCCAAAAGCTCTTCGCAGATTGCGAGACAAAGGTCTTTCTGGTCTTGACTCTTGAGCCATGGGACGAACTGGGTGGCATTCCAAGATGCTGTGTCAGGATTTCATGACGTGATCCATCTGAAATGTTAAATTCTTCTGCAATCTCTCAGAAAGTCAGTCTTTGATTGGCATACACAATTACATTGTCGATCCTGACATAAGTGTTGTCAGTAAACGTCGAAGAGCATCCTGAACGAGGGTCATCTTAAACTTTCGTCTGGCCATTTTTAAACTATGTGAACCATTTGTAATACTGAGTATGGCTTAAGCACTCATCACTGTAGGCTTCCTGCATCATTTTTGTGAGACTGTAAAGGTTTTCTTGAGATTCAAGCAAAATTTAATGCAGGCGTGTTGGTCCTTTAACTTTGCCATCTCTAAATTCGCAAACTGTGTGACACGATGTTTTACTCAATACAGCACTGAATAATAACGAACAGCAATGAAACTTTTGGCAGTTACACATTAAATATGGGCATGTGCAGGGATGCCAACACACCACTGGTGTGAAATTACGAATGTTCTGGAATTTTTTGAACAGACCTCATATAAATTATCAAACTGTAAAAGAGTACGTGCCAGGAAGGGGGAATATAATTTTTACATCCCACTCCTGACACCAATTGTAAAAGAGTTCGTGGTTTGGGGATAGGGAGAGAAACTTCTGACATCAATGTTAATGTATAAAATGACAGGGAAGAGGGTTGTTAAATATGCCTCGTGGCGCAGGGTGCAGGAGGTCAAGCGGTCAGGATTTGATAGTGGACATCCAGGGCTGCCGTTAAATGACAAAGCAGGAAATTAAGTACAATGAAGAGGATATATTTCAATATACGAAGTACAAAGGGTGCACCTAGAGTCAGACGTTAGCAGGTTTAGGCCAGTCTAGGAGGTCGAACAATTAATTAAAATGGGCAACAGAAGGTGAAGCGGTTCATGTTAACTTACATTGGTGGCCAGTCGTGAAAAGCAGAGCCAGAGGTTCTGCCTTCCAAAAAGATGTCTGTTCTGCTTGAGGTCTGGATTACAAGAGAGAAAAGCAGGTGTGCTCTGCACTGCCGGATGCGCCATCGTCCACACACGTGATCGGTATCCTGTGCACGCTGTTGGCTAAAATCAATGGTGTGAATTTGCTGTCAGTTCCAGCAGAGGTCTCAGGGCATCTCGTGTCAGCAGCTTTAACTGGGTAGAACTGCCTCAGTTTTGAAAGACAAGTGACTTGTGCCACGTAGACACGGCATGAATTGCTCTGGGAGAAATCTTGTAAACATTCCACTGGGCCTTTGAAATAAATTTTTTTAAACTAATTCCCTAAAATATTCCTTCACTGGCTGCCATCCTGTACATTTCTTCCCCCTTCCAGAGAAGTGGTGACAAACATTGTTTACAAAAGGGTGTCGGTCACTCCCCAGAAAGAGGGTTTGCTGTGGTAGGGGCCTTAATACTATGGGAGGGATGTGTTGCAATTGTTTTCATTTTTTGTATGTATGTGAGATAGGACTTACATGCAGTCAAGTTTATAAAATTTCATGACTTAAGAAGATAATAAAATATTATTTGTTCAAATTTTGTGCAGATATCCAATGTCTTCTGTAATAACTGAAATCATTAGTATAACAAAATACAATAGAAAATCCACAATTATAACAAAATATTTAAGTCTATGGTAATCGAAGTATTTGGGTAAAAACATAATAAATCAGCTTAATGCAGTCGTTAAAATCTGACTTGCTGTATCCTCCACATATTAGTTATGGGTAATAGTTGCACAAAGTTTCACAGGCTACAAAATATTAACACATTCCACTAGAATGGAGGGTGCAGTAAGCAAGCTGAAGAGATGATGTTCCATAAATCATATGAAAATCTTTAACCACATTAACTCATGTTAAAATGCAAAGTACAAGGCCTTTCCTTATACTGGCAAAACACTGGAATTAAGGATGAAATCAGGGGACCGTCATATGGCATAAAATAAGCTTGTAAAACAAAGTTACAGGCATGGAGAACACACAGGCAAAACTCTACAAAAGGTAATTAAAAGGTGTGTTCGTAGTGAAAAGACAACTAGAAATATTCTCATCCTATTCATAAAAATTCATATGAAAAGGTTCACATCTAGAATGTGGTTCTGTGTGACATTAGCACACGCACTGTGTGTAAACAAACTTTGACTGACAGGAGAAGAGCACGTGGCTTGTCCGGCGGGGGAAGTGTGACATCGACAAACTTTAATGGCCATTCTCTCTAGCAGGGTGATGGAGAGGGTATCGTCTGTGGCGTAACACACATCTTGCAGGAGGGGAAAGAGTGGAGAGGTAAGTGCAAGGGACGAGAAAGGGCGAGAGAGGTGAAGGGGAAGTGGCAGTGGCACTTTCAGCATGCGGCACAGGTGGCGGCGTGTACCGGCAGTATAATGCAAAGTACGTGTAAAAACAGAGAAAGACAATGCTGGCTAACAGACGGTCTAACACCGGTAATGATCCTCACAGAGTGATACCAAATTTGTACACGAAGAGATCCTAACTGTTATAGGACAAAACCAAATGCATGGCGGTATAGTAAAAACATTTAAGGAGGCTCAGTTAAGATCGTTAGTACAATACTTGCATTAATTCTTAAACAGATAATGGACAACAGGGTGCATTTCAGTGTTGATTTTCAGCAAACACAAAATTCAGAAAACGCTGAAGTAACAGGGTGAGCTACGAAAAAAAAGGGCGCAAACTACTGCGACATTGTACAACAAAATTTTTATTAATTTGTGTGGAAGTCTCTTGCTACCTAAATTTTCAGCAAAATAGCGTGTTACTGCGCTTGGGCGATGATGTCACATTATGGGTGCTAAACATCAACAAACTAGTGCTTATTTCAGCAGGACCTTCAATCTTGTAACATCATGGGTGTGTTTGTGTGAATAAACAAACTGGTGTCTCTCATTTCCTAAACACACGTTGCGGCACTGTATCCAAATGGTAGCAGTGTCAAATTCTGTGCCCGCTCATAACATCCTCACTTCGTCAATAAATTACTTTGTAAGAAGTAGGGTGAATAATAATGAAACTTGTGTCCGTCTGGGTGAACTCTCTATCTCGCTTACTACTCTACAGAGAGAGGGTAGTGCACTTCTTCTCAACTTCAGGGACGCATTCAACTCTTCTCTATTGAGTAGATAACTCGGGTGCTTCATTTAGCAAGGATTTCCACAAAAATGCATATCGTAGTAGGCATGCTAATGGTTTACAGAAGGTGGTACTATACTTCGGAGGAGGCTCAGAAGTGCAAAGCACCGCCAAGCTAAATGGCGGTTCATGGGAAGACATCCCCATAACGGCCAGCTTTGTTATGGCAATGCATTTCCATTTCGCATTCCATCAGCTGATGTTCGCTTGCTTCTAAACTCCACTTGGAATTATAGTCTGATTAGCGGGCATGAGAGTGAAAAACTCACAATCATTTTTAATCTTAGGCAGCTTGAAAGAAAATAGGGAAATAAATGATTCTAAAAGGACAGTAGACTTAGCTCATCTGCAAAGCAGTGGAATAGTGGAGTATTAGTTGCAAAAGTTAGATGAAAATTTGAAGTATCACACTCTATTGAACAAGAAAATATAAATAGAATGGACAACGCAAGGAGGGGCTCCACATTCTAGGTTTGACAAAAAAACAAAATGTTCAATGATGTAGGCTTGTAAAAAGTAGTGTTGTAGAAAAACTTTAGTAGGGTAAACTTGATGCATTCTTTCAAAAGGCAAAACAGAATCGTTGTCAATAAAGGAGATCTAAAAGTGAAATACAGTACAATATAAAAATTCTACAACAAAGCTGAATATAATGCAAATAGCTTAATATCATCAAATAACAAATACTTATACAGTAGTTGGGAGAGGGTACCTTCAAACACTTAATATTCTCCGTACATGGTCACTCAAAACTTATACAATAAATGGCTTATTAATCAAATGAAGATTGGACTTAATTTATGACAAGCAAGACAAAGAATAGGGAGAGAAGTTGTAGCATTTGGGGCCATGACTGGCTTATCGCAAGGCGACAGTCATGCCAGTTCATGTGTTTGCGCCATGCGGTCTCTGCTTATAGTAAGCATTCACTGGGAACATAGGCTGCTATTTAGATTACTATAAAACTGTCTCAACTGGAAACTCGCTGCATGGTAAAGTGAATCATGGTTAACGGTTCTGCACTGACCCCTGGGGTGGCAGCATAAAACAGACCACTTAACATCACATAAAACGACACACACAGGACCTTTTGCCTGCTCACCAATAACCTCAATAAAACAACCTCATGCATCACTTCATTTCAACAAAACTTCACTGCCCTCTGGAGGATAACAGCTGGAAGTTGTCATATCCTCTCTTATAACCTTACAGGGGTGGAACAGATCAATTCTGTTCCATCGTCAACAAAACTTTGCTGCCCTCTGGGAGATAGCAGCCGGAAGTCATCTCGTAGCTTCATGCATTGAGTTAACCTATCAAGGAACTACCACTTACGAAAACAGAAGGCATGGACAGAAAAAGAATAAATAGTCAGGAAAGAGGATGCAGAGAGACAAGAAAGAAAAGAAAGAGAAGGTAGAAAAAGTTCGTTTAGGGCACCAATGATTTCAGATACCTTGCGGACGCAGTATGATGACACACGGCATTAGAGAGAGTCCTTAAGCACTCACATCTGTGGGGCAAGGATAGGGATCCTACTTTCATTATAGGGCAGAGAAATTATGCTTATAGAAAAGATGAAAGAAAAAAAGAGTTGATCATGACACGAAAATGAAACAGAAAAAAATGCCATGAACAGCTGGGAGACTCTGTATTTGCCAAACACATTGTGCAAGCTGCACATCCCTGGAAATTAACTAAAAGTAATAAAAAATAAATTTTAAAAAAATAAAAAATAAAAAAAGAACACTTAGACAACTTCTCATCGCAACAACTAAGCATTACCTACTTCTTCGAGAACCGGGTTGTGTTTTTTAAAATACACAGGCAGTAACTGTATTATGGATCCAAAATTATGCTATAAAGGAGATCTAAAAGTTCTCTGGATAAATGTCTGCAAGGTTTCAGTGCATATCAACACTCACAGTAAAGAAGAGACAGTGGCGGCGGCAGTGCGGCGGATGAGAGCCATATGCACATGGTACTTGTGCAGCTGTGGCGTGGGCGGCTGGCTGCACTGCAGCGAAATTACATGCCCCAGGCATTGATGCCAGGACCCAAACGCAGATGGCAGCGGAGGACTGATGGGCGGCGGAAGGTAGGCGGTGGCAGTAGCAGGGAAACCACCCTGACCGTGAATAGTGCGCCCGTGCGCTTTGTGTAGCCACGGGAGCAGCACGGATGCCTCGCACATTTTCCTCATGTCTTGGCGCCCAGCTCAGAGTTGGCAGGTGGCTACTGAGAAGCTGGGCTGACTGCAACCATCAAATGTGGCCAGAGCACACGCCGTATGCATGTGCACTGGGGAGAGCATCTCGGTGGACTCAGCGACCATATGTATGAGGGGCACGCTGTGAGAGGCAGGGAGTGAACTTTGCACCAGACACTGGTATGTGCGGACATAGCATCTGGCATGGCGTCGCACTCAGCATGCTGCAGCACCCAGGCTCGGCTCATAGCGGGAAAACAGCGGCGAATATTGACCAACCACACAATGTCAAACATGAACCAAAAGAAAACAGCCACCTTGTGGGCGGAATGGTGGGAACGAATCGCGATTCTGACACGCAATGTTAATGTATAAAATGACAGGGAAGGGGGAAGAGGGTTGTTAAATATGCCTCGTGGCGGCAGTGTGCCGGAGGTCGAGCGGTCAGGATTTGATAGTGGGCATCCAGGGCTGCCGTTAAATGACAAAGCAGGAAATTAAGTACAATGAAGAGGATATATTTCAATATACGGAGTACAAAGGGCGCACCTAGAGTCAGACATTAGCAGGTTTAGGCCAGTCTAGGAGGTCGAACAATTAAGTAAAATGGGCAATGGAAGGGGAAGCACTTCATGTTAACTTACACTGGTGGCCGGTCGTGAAAAGCAGAGCCAGAGGCTCTGCCTTCCAAAGAGACATCTGTTCTGTTCAAGGTCTGGATTACAAGAGAGAGAAGCAAGTGTGTTCTGCACCACAGGATGCTCCAGTGTCCACACACGTGATCGGTATCCCGCGCACACTATTGGCTAAAATCAGTGGCGTGAATTCACTAGCAGTTTCAGCAGAGGTCTCAGGGCATCTCCTGTCAGCAGCTTTAACTGGGCAGAACTGCCTTGGTTTTGAAAGCTTAGTGACTTGTGTCATGTAGACACAGCGGGAATTACTCTGGAGAAAACTTGTAAAGATTCCACTGGGCCTTTGAAATAAATTTTTTTAAACTAATTCCCTAAAATATTCCTTGACTAGCTGCCATCCTGTACAAAACAATGGAAAGCCCCGGTTGAAATATTAACACCTTCATGAAAAGGATAGATTGTTACTCACCAGAAAGATGACTTGTTGAGTTGTAGACAGGCACAATGAAAAGACTGTACACATTGAGATTTCAGCCAAAGTTTTCTTCGAAAAAGAAAACACACGCACAAGCAGACACACCTCACACACAAATGACCAATATCTCTGGCCCTGCGGCCAGAATGACGTAGCGACCCGAAATACCAGTCATGTGGGTGTGAAGTGTGCCTGCTTGTTTGTGTGTGTGTGTGTGTGTGTGTGTGTGTGTGTGTGTGTGTGTGTGTGTGTGTGTGTGTGTGTGTGCATTTTATTTTCTGAAGAAGGCTTTGGCTGAAAGTTCAATTTGTAACAGTCTTTTCATTGTGCCTGTCTCCTACTCAACATGTCATCTTTACAGTGACTAGCAATCTGTCCTTTACAAATAAAAGTTATGGCATTTAAATTTCCTCACCACTACAACTTAAACAAATAGTCATATGTATATGTGGAAATTTCAGGTGCTAACAAGATATATGATTCAATTTGCAAACCATTAAAAATATCACATTGGTCGATTGTATAATAGAACTGTCTGTAGACATGGAATTGAGTCACATGCGACTTCTTGTCAGCATAACAGAAGCTGACATAAATTACATGCACAGTATCTATGTAGGTTAGGAGAAATTCAGACAGTAAAAAATCCAGGATGGAATGTAACAACATTGTGAAAAGGAAAGTTGCTACTCACCATATAGTGGAGATGCTGAGTCGCAGATAGGCACAATAAAAAGACTGCTGCAATTAAAGCTTTCAGATAGTAAGATCTTTGTCAAAATAGACAACAGTCACACTCACACAAACACAACTCACACACATATGACTGTAATCTCAGGCAATTGAAGCCACACTGCGAGCAGCAGCACCAGTGCATAATGGGAGTAGCAACTGGGTGGTGGTAAGAAGGAAGCTGGGACAAAGGCTCCACCACTGTTGTTTTGAACCGCAAGGATTACCTGGCAGAAGGACTCCTCCAGCTGTCAGACATATCCACCTGCAAACCTTGCAGCCATGACCCCATTCCAGAAATCCAGCAGGATCTCCAGTCACTCCTCAAATCTTTAGGTCCATCCCAGAACCTCTCCCCAGAGTCCATCTCTCTGCTCACTCCTACCACTCCCCTCACTCCTACTTCTACATGCTTCCTAAAGTCCATAAACCACCCAGGAGGCCCCATTGTGGCTGGTTACTGTACCCCCCAAGTGAGAGAATCTGTGCTCTCATAGACCAACATTTTCAACCTATTACCTGGAACCTACCCTCCTACATAAAAGATACCAGCCATTTCCTCCACCGACCCCCTGCAGTTCCTGTCCCTTTACCACACAGTGCTCTGCTCTTCGCTATTGATGCCACCTCCCCTTACACTAACATACCTAATGCCCATGGCCTTACCCCTACTGAACACTACCTTTCCCAACACCTGATGGATTCCATGACAACAACCTCCTTCCTAGTCACCATGGCTAATGATATCTTCACCCACAGTTACTTCTCCTCTGAAGGCAATACCTATAAACAAATCCAGTGTACGGCTATGGGCACACGCATGGCACCATCCTATGTGAACCTATTCATGGGCCATCTAGAGGAATCCACATTTTCATGGCCATCTAGGGGATTCCTTCTTAAACACCCAGAATCCTAAACCCCTCACCTCGTTCAGATTCACTGATGACATCTTTGTGATCTGGATCGAGGATGAGGATGCCCTATTCACATTCCTCTTGAACCTCTACAACTTCTCCCCCATTTGCTTCGCCTGGTCCTACTCAAACCAGCAAGCCACCTTCATAGATGGTGCCTCCATCTCAAAGATGGCTACATCAGTACCTCCAGCCATACCAAGCCTAATAACCACCAGCAATACCTCCACTTCTACAGCTGCCACCCACTCCATACCAAGAAGTCCCTTCCTTACAGCCAGGCCACCCATAATCGATGCATCTGCAGTGATGAACGGTCCCTCTCAAAATATACTGAGGGTCTCACCGAAGCTTTCACAGACCATAATTATCCTCCCAACCATATACAAAAACAAATCTCCCATGTGAATTTTAAAATTTTCTCAGCAAATTGACTATTCAAACAAATTTCAGGCTTGCAGCCGGTCATCGTTCAGTAACTTGCATGATATTCCAACTGGACACCTGCTAGTTATCTTCAGGTGAGCCGTCGCATACTGGCGAAAACGTCCTCCGTTCTGCAATATATAGCGTGCTGTAACTATTCTGCGCATGCGTCAAAAACTTGATGGATGGACCACACTGCCCACCGGCAGTGCCCTCGCTGGTGGAATAGCCGAACTCAGTCCCCCTCTGTGTTGCTGTTAGCCACAGCTGTCAGCGCACTCTGTCATCTTCGATTTGAGGAAATCGTGGAGATGATGGGATTCCATGCACTGTCCAACTGGTAGCCGCTGTCACGGGTCAACAGATTTTCCACTAGGTGTATTTCTATGGATTCTTTAATAATGGAATCCCAGAAAGAGGTTGCTGTGGAAAAAACCATTGTTTTCTCATACTCCTTTGAATGTCCAGTGGAAATACAATGTTCAGCAATAGCGGACTTGCTTGAATGCAAAAGGTGGGTGTAACGTTGATGTTCAGTGCACCGTTCTTTCACGGGGCATGTGGTTTGACCTATGTAAGTCATACCACATTGGCATGGTATCTTGTAAATTCTGGCCTTACGTAGTAACAGATTGTCCCTTACTGATCCCACAAGGTCTGCAATCTTCGTGGTTGGGCGGAAAACCACTTGTACCTGAAATTTTCAGAGGGTTCTTTCTATTTTAAATGAAGTGTTGCCAACGAAAGGAAGAAAAGCTGAAGATTGTTCCAGCACGTTCTCCTCTTTATCCACTTCCTGCTTCTTAGTTTCAAGTGTTAGTGCCCTGTTAATCTGCTGGGTGGATGGACTGGTTCAAAGAAAGAATGATGGTTCTCTAGGGCATTCAGTTTATCAGAAGCCCACTCATATTGATTTGTACCTGCAAGCATCGAGTTGCCATCACCAGTCGCAACTCATGAGTGTGCTTAAAACACTTGTTCACAGAACTCATACTGTCTGAGATCTAGATAGCTTGCCTCAAGAACTGCCCATCTAAAGACAGTATTCAGTGAAAATGGCTATTCTATCTGGCAGATTAACATCATTGTTTCAGAACATGAAGTCCATGAATGGCTGCAAAAGGTCTTCAAGGAGCTGAACGTAGCCCATTTCCAGTCAATGATTGGTTCAGTTGGACCAGAGGACCCAATCCATTCTAAGTAAATATAGCCCACACCACTAATGGAGCCCCATCAGTTTGCACAGTGTCTTGTTGGCAACTTGGATCCACGTCTTTGTGGGGTCTGCGCCACACTCAAACCTCACCATTTGCTCTTACTAACTGAAATCAGGACTCATCTGATCAGCAACAGTTTTCCATTCATCTATAGTCCAACCAATATGGTCACAAGCCCAGGTGATGTCAGGCTTTTAGGCACTTGCATCAGGCATCTGCTGCAATAGCCCATTAGCGCCATATTTTGCCACACTGTCCTAATGGATACTTCCGTCAAATGTCCCGCATTGATTTAGCTTGTTATTTCATGCAGTGTTGCTTGTCTGTTAGCACTGACAACTCTACACAAATGCCGCTGCTCCCGGTCATTAAGTGAAGGTCATCTGTGTGAGAGGTAATGCCTCAAATTTGGTATTCTTGGCACACTCTTGACACTGTGGATCTCAGAATATTGAGTTCCCTAACAATTTCCAAAATGGAATGACCTATGCATCTAGCTCCAATTACTGTTCTGTTCAAAGTCTGTTAATTCCCATCGTGCTGCTATAATTACATCAGAAGCCTTCCACATGAATCACCTAAGTACAAATGACAGCTTCTCCAATTCGCTGCCCTTTTGTACCTTGTGTATGCAATACTACCACCACCTGGATATATGCACATCACTACCCCATGACTTTTTTCACCTCAGTGTGATTTCAGTATCCCTGCCTAGAACAGATATTGATAATGATTAAGTGATGCTGCACTTCTTTTCTACAACAGCTGCCATTTCTCACACAGATACAGGCTGGCCAGGTGGCCAGTAATCACTTTTTCCATGCTGCATGAAGTACTTATCATCTCATCATATCACAAAATACACAACAACCCTGCTTTTGTTCTGACTATCTGGTTTTTACTATTGGGATACACTCAGCATGCAGCTTATAGCTATTCTCCCTCTGTTTATGGATTATGCTTTTGTATCAGAAGTGGACCAAAAAATGGTGACAACGACTTACCACTTGTGCAGTTTGTGACTCATTTGTATCCACTGGGAGCACTTTGAACAGATGCTGCTATACTGTCACTTTTGTCTCAACAGCAAATGCAACATCAGTTAGTGATAACAGCATCAGCCTCACCACCATTTGCCTGCTCTGATAAGGCTTCAGAGGGCTAGAAGGTATAACATGATGTTTTCAATTTAATTTTTTTGCTTAGAGCATTTCTGATAAGCAATGAAATGCTTTACTCTTGTCTTCTAGAAGTCATTTGCATGAAGTTGGGCAAAAATTGTGACTACCGTGGGAATCTAGTGGTCTCCCTTTCAGTGAACTATGTGCTCTGTTAACCAAATACTAAGGCCAACAAATGCACCTTGCAGCTAGGGTGTAATCAGTGTCAGAAACAACATGGGCAGTCTTATACAGCATGTGCTGCTGACTTGCAGAATCTCGCACCTGAGTGCAATTTTATTTGCCAGAATTGTAAAGTTCCCTATGTAAAATCATTGTGTACCTAGTACCCAACAGGGAAGGCACAGTAAAGCATTAGCCACATCCAAACCTAGTCTCAGTGAAGTTCTTAAGATTTTTAAATCTTTTGAGGTAGTTTCTGCCAATCAGCATACTTTCACTAACGAAATTCAAGTTCCAAAAATTGATAGCCACTGTCACAAGGCACAGCCAGCTGATGATTCTGATTTGTCACCCACTTCTTACACCCCAAAATCTCACACACATTCACAGCATCTCTTGAGAGACTTAAGTTCATCAACCTTAAAGATCCTTCCCCCCCCCCCCTCCCTCTCCCCCTTCACTTTAATGTTGTGTGAATCCTTTTTCAAATACTAAAACAGGTCAGTAATAACTTCTCACCTATATGTCGAAGCATTCAGTACATATGCTGACAAAGCTCCCGTCATGCCCCAGTTGCAGCAGACATCATTCAAGGAGCAGTTGTCTGCACCACACTATACACTGTTTATTGTGTGGAAAATGGGCAACTGCTGGCTGTAGGTCAACGAGCTGTTCAACAGCATTAACTGTGCAGTTCTGCCACCACTGCAAAAGCTGATGTTGACTCTTGCTGTTTCTGGCCAGTCAGTGGAGTTCCAGCTGGACACCACAGCCACTGTGTCATTAATTAATGAAGATGTATCAACAGCTTGTTTCACCTTCACTGCAAAGGGCTCAATGACTGATCAACTCTTACTGCCAGAGGACCTCTCCTTGGAGAATTGTCATTTACAGCTACTTGCAAATATGTCAAACATGTACTAACATTCTTAGTAGTGAAGTCGTCTAATGCTGTTAGCATTTTTGACTTAGGTGCCTTTAAAACATTACATTTCAAAATAGTAGGCCTCATAAATTTAATGCCCAACTGACGTCATTTTCTGACCTTAATTCTCTTTGCAATAATGTAAAGATATTTTTGAACCATTTCTAAGCGGTGCAAACAATTTTACCGTCCATATCTCCATGAAATCATCAGCGGTACCAAAATTTTGTAGAGCTTGCCCATTGACATTTGCTGTTAGAGATGCTGTTCAGGTTGAGCTCGCAGGGCTCCAGGAACTAGGCATCCTTCACTGTTTGGAAACAGTCAGTGGTCGATGCTTGTAGATGTCATTACAAAGCCTGACTGGGCTTTAAGCATCTGTAGCAATTTCAAGGCAACTATCAATGCTCAGTCCAGTATTGATCTGTGGGCTATGCCTTGTCCAGAGGATTTATGAATGAAGCTAGCCAGAGTATAAAATGTGCTTATCTACAAGTTTCGTCAGATAGCAAATCAAAACAGTTTCCGGTCTTAAATAAAACATCTGGCTTGTACTAGTATAATTGTTTACCACTTACAACTTGTTAGTGCCTCCACCATATAACAAAAATACTTAGAGCCATTGCTTCAGGGTACTAAAAAGAAGATTACTGTTTAACGTTCCATCGACAGCTGGAGATGGAGACAAGCTCAGATAAGGAAAGGATGGAGAAAGATATCAGCTGTGCCTTTTTCAAAGGAACCATTTCAGCATTTGCCTTAAATGATTTGGGGATATCAGGGGAAACCTAAATTTGGATGGCCGGACAGGGATTTGAACCACTGTCCCCTGAATAGGAGTCCAGTGTGCTAACCACTACACCACCCCAGTAATTCAGGGGTTCCACATGGTTTTAATTATTTAAATAATCATCATAACAGGAGTGATGCATGTGGAACACCACAGGAACGTCAAATCACTTTTCACATCACTGTTGGAAAATGGCTTACATTATCTACTGGAAAAGCACAGTTTTTTCTCCCCCCACTATCAGATACCTGGGGCATATCTTCTATGGAAAAGGTAACAAGGCCACATGTGACCATGTTGATGCAATAATGAATATGCTAGAATCTGCAAATATCACACAATTCGTCTTTTCTCAACAAGATCACTTACTAAGCAAAATTTATTCCCCAAGCAGTGTAAATCACACACCCATTCTATTAGCTGTGGAAACAGAGCATCAGCTTTGTATGGTCAGCCTACTGGCATCAAGCTTTTCAGTCCCTTAAGGATTTTCCCAAAATAGCAAAATACTTGATGCCATATACACCGAGCTGCAGTTGATTCTTGCTAAAAATGCATCCCAGTAAGAGACTGCAGCAGTTTTTTTAGCATAAATTGTTGAATGGCTCTGAATGACAAATTGCCTACTCTTCCAAAACATTAACAGTGCCACAACTAAACTATTCCCAAATTGAGATGGAAACTTGCAATATTTCACTGCACGAAGAGCTGTCATGTGTATTTGTTTTGCAGCAAATTCAACTGTTTACTGGCCACAAACCATCAATACTGATTTTTGGGCATCATTCTAAGCTCCCAGTTAAGGCATCACATCATCAGTGGTGGTTACAATTAACTGCACCTGTGGTTAAGGGGTAGTGTCTTTGACTAGTTATCAAAACATCCTTACTCCCAGATTTGAATCTTGCCACTTCTTAAATTCTGAATAAAAATCATCAGCAATGGCATCCAAACACATCTGGCATAAGAAGTCACCATCACGCTGCCAATGGCAAAGAGGGCGGAGATGCAGACAGAGATTCAGGGCACACTTTTGCCCATGGAATGGAAAACTGCCTCTAAAAGGCAGAAGATTCAGCAATGATCAGTGACACAAAGATTCAGAAGGCAATGGAAACCACTGCATTAAAGGCACATAATGTGTATCTACAAGACACATGGCCTGTAATTGAAAAGGTGTCTTGATGATCTCTCTGTTGGCAAAAGATTCTGGACTAGTCCCCCATTCAAATCTCAGGGAAGGAGCTGCCAACGGGGAGGTGACCATGGGAAAAAGATTGAATAACTAATAAAGTATAATGTGCTACTAGTCAAGGCATGGAATATCAGATGTTTCAACAAGGTAGAGAAGCTAGAAAATCTCAAAAGAGAAATGCTAAGGCTCAATCTAGATATAGTGCGGGTAAGTGACATGAAATGGAAGAACAAGGATTTCTGGCCAGATGAGTACAGGGTAATACCAACAGCAGCAGAAAATGGTAGGTTGGTTGGTTGTTTTGTGGAGTGGATCAAACTGCAAGGTCGGTCCCATTGGATCAGGGAAGGATGGGATAGGAAGTTGTCCATGGTCTTTCACAGGAGCCATCCCAGAATTTACCCGAAGCAATTTATGGAAATCACGGAAGTTGGATTTGTTATGAATAGAAAGGTAGGACATAGAGTGAGTACTGTGAACAGTTCAGTGACAGGGTTGTTCTCTCCAGAATCAACAGTAAACCAACATCAACAGTTATAGGTTAGGTATATATGTCAACGTCACAAGCAGAAGAAGGAGAGACAGAGAAAGTAGTATATTAGGATATTCAATGGGTAATTCAGTACATAAAGGGAGATGAAAAGTTAATGACTGTGGAAGATTGGAATGTGGTTGTAGAGGAAGGAGTAGAAGAAATGGTTATGGGAGGATATGGGCTTGGTAGCAGGTATGAGAGAGGAGAAAGCCAGATTGAGTTCTGCAATAAATTTCAGCTAGTAATAGCGAATACTTTGTTCAAGAATTACAAGACGAGGAGTTATACTTGGAAAAGGCTGGGGGATATGGGAAGATTTTGATTAGATTACATCGTGGTCCGCCAGAGATTCTGAAATCAGATATTGGATTGTAAGGCATTCCTAGAAGCTGTTATAGAGTCAGATCTCAAATTAGCAATGATGAAGAGTAGGCTGATGTTTAACAGGCTAGTCTGGAAGAACCAAGCACAAAGAAGTGGAATACGGAAATACCAAAGAATGAAGAGATATTTTTGAAGTTCTCTGAGGCTATAGATACTGCAATAATGAATATCTCAGTAGGCAGTTCAATTGAAGAGGAATGGACATCTCTAAAAAGGACAATTACAGAAGTTGGAAAGAAAAGCATAGATACAAGGAAGATAACAACAGTTGATTGACAAAAGAAGGAAGTACAAAAATGTGCAGGGAAATTCAGTAATATAAGTAACTTAGAAATGAAATAAACAGGAAGTACAAGGAAGCTAAGTTGAAATGACTGCATGAAAAGTGTGAAGGAACTGAAAAATAAATTACTGTCAGAAGGACTGACTTAGCATACAGGAAGGCCAAAACAACCTTCAGTGAAACCAAAAGCAAGGACAGTAAAAATAAGAACGCAATGGGAATTCCGCTGTTAGAAGCAGAAGAGAGATTGGCGGAAAGAATACATTGAAGGCGTCGGCGGGGGGGGTGTCTCGTGTGATGATGTGACAGAAGAAGGAACAGGAGTCAAGATGGAAATGGAAAAGATAGAGATCCAGTATTAGAGTCAGAATTTAAAAGAGCTCTGGAGGACTTCCTGAAATCACAAGGGGAAGTGGCAACAAAACTCCTATTCATGCTGATGCATAGAATATATGAAACTGGCAGTATACCATCAGACTTTTGGAAAAACATCATCCATACAAGTCCAAAGACTGCAAGAGCTGACAAGTGCGTGAATTATCGCAATCAGCTTAACAGCTCATGCATCCATGTTGCTGACAAGAATGATATACAGAAAAATAGAAAAGAAAATTGATGATCTGTTACATGACGATTAATTTGACTTTAGGAAAGGTAGTGGCACCAAAGAGGCTGTTCTGATGTTTCAGTCGATAATGGAACCAAGACTTAAGAAAAATAAACAAATGTTCATAGGTTTTGTTGACCTGGAATAAAGATTCAACATTGTAAAATGGTGCAACAGATTTAAAACTCTGAGAAAAACAGGGGTAAGCTATAAGGAAAGACAGATAATATACTGTTTGTACAAGAACCACGAGTGAACAATAAGACTGGAAGAGCAAGAACAAAGTGACCAGATTAAAAACAGTGTAAGGCAGGGATGCAGTCTTTCACCTCTACTGCGCAATCTACACATCAAAGAAGCAATGACAGAAATAAAAGAAAGATTCAAGAGTTGGATCAAAATTCAAGGTGAAAGAATATAAACGATAAAATTTGCTGATCACATTGCTACCCTCAGTGGAAGTGAAGAAGAATTGCAGGATCTGTTAAATGGAACAAACAATTTAATGAGTACAGAGCACGGTTTGAGAGTACATCTGAGAAAGACTAAAGTAATGAGAAGTAGCAGAAATGAGAGCAGCAAGAAACTTAGCCTGTTGATCATGAAATACACTCCTGGAAATTGAAATAAGAACACCGTGAATTCATTGTCCCAGGAAGGGGAAACTTTATTGACACATTCCTGGGGTCAGATACATCACATGATCACACTGACAGAACCACAGGCACATAGACACAGGCAACAGAGCATGCACAATGTCGGCACTAGTACAGTGTATATCCACCTTTCGCAGCAATGCAGGCTGCTACTCTCCCATGGAGACGATCGTAGAGATGCTGGATGTAGTCCTGTGGAACGGCTTGCCATGCCATTTCCACCTGGCGCCTCAGTTGGACCAGCGTTCGTGCTGGACGTGCAGACCGCGTGAGACGACGCTTCATCCAGTCCCAAACATGCTCAATGGGGGACAGATCCGGAGATCTTGCTGGCCAGGGTAGTTGACTTACACCTTCTAGAGCACGTTGGGTGGCACAGGATACATGCGGACGTGCATTGTCCTGTTGGAACAGCAAGTTCCCTTGCCGGTCTAGGAATGGTAGAACGATGGGTTCGATGACGGTTTGGATGTACCGTGCACTATTCAGTGTCCCCTCGACGATCACCAGTGGTGTACGGCCAGTGTAGGAGATCGCTCCCCACATCATGATGCCGGGTGTTGGCCCTTTGTGCCTCGGTCGTATGCAGTCCTGATTGTGGCGCTCACCTGCACGGCGCCAAACACGCATACGACCATCATTAACACCAAGGTAGAAGCGACTCTCATCGCTGAAGACGACACGTCTCCATTCGTCCCTCCATTCACGCCTGTCGCGACACCACTGGAGGCGGGCTGCACGATGTTGGGGCGTGAGCGGAACACAGCTTAACGGTGTGCGGGACCGTAGCCCAGCTTCATGGAGACGGTTGCGAATGGTCCTCGCCGATACCCCAGGAGCAACAGTGTCCCTAATTTGCTGGGAAGTGGCGGTGCGGTCCCCTACGGCACTGCGTAGGATCCTACGGTCTTGGCGTGCATCCGTGCGTCGCTGCGGTCCGGTCCCAGGTCGACGGGCACGTGCACCTTCCGCCGACCACTGGCGACAACATCGATGTACTGTGGAGACCTCACGCC
This sequence comes from Schistocerca serialis cubense, assembly GCF_023864345.2. Classification (NCBI taxonomy): domain Eukaryota; kingdom Metazoa; phylum Arthropoda; class Insecta; order Orthoptera; family Acrididae; genus Schistocerca; species Schistocerca serialis. Next base: position 327,335,252 of record NC_064643.1, on the reverse strand, counting down.
CCACGTGTTGAGCAATTCGGCGGTACGTCCACCCGGCCTCCCGCATGCCCACTATACGCCTTCGCTCAAAGTCCGTCAACTGCACATACGGTTCACGTCCACGCTGTCGCGGCATGCTACCAGTGTTAAAGACTGCGATGGAGCTCCATATGCCACGGCAAACTGGCTGACACTGACGGCGGCGGTGCACAAATGCTGCGCAGCTAGCGCCATTCGACGGCCAACACCGCGGTTCCTGGTGTGTCCGCTGTGCCGTGCGTGTGATCATTGCTTGTACAGCCCTCTCGCAGTGTCCGGAGCAAGTATGGTGGGTCTGACACACCGGTGTCAATGTGTTCTTTTTTCCATTTCCAGGAGTGTAGATGAAGTTAAGGAATTCTGCTACCCTAACCCATAACAGACAGAGGAAGGAGGACGTCAAAAGCAGACTTGCATTGGCAAAAGGGCATTCTTGGCCAAGAGAAGTTTGCTACCATCAAACATAGGCCCTAATTTGAGGAAAAAATTTCTGAGAATGCATGTTTGGAGAACAGCATTATATGGTAGTGAAACATGGATTGTGGGAAAACTAGAACAGGTGAGAATCTAAGTATTTGAGATAAGCTGCTACAAATGAAGGCTGAAAATTAGGTGGACTGATCAAGTAAGTAATGTGAAGGTTCTCCACAGAATGAGTAAGGAAAGGAATATATAGATAACACTGACAAGAGAAAGGGACAGGAAGACCGGACAGTTGTTAAGGCATCAGGGAATAAATTGTGTTGTACTAGAGGGAGCTGTAGAGGGTAAAAATAATAAAGGAGGACATAGATTGGAAGACATCCAGCAAATAATTGAGGACATAGTCTGCAAGTGCTACTCTGAGATGAAAAGATTGGCACAGGAATTCGTAGAGGCCACATCAAACCAGTCACAAGACTAACGACTAACTTTTAAAAAAGCTACAATATGTATTTTCACCCCACTGCCATACATGGCAATGCAGATGGTCTGTCCTGCCTTAACACTAGACCCAGTGCATAGCAGTAAATGGTTTGTTTTGCTGTCAACCAGCAGCTGCAACAAATCCTTGATGAATTCCCATTGACAGCACATAAGGTAGCCACAGACACAACCCACTACGCAGTTCTGCGAGAAACTTTTCAGTGGTGCAATCAGGGTGGCCTGAGCACTTACCACAATAAGCAGGCCATGCATTTCGTAACTGTTTTGCAATGCAACACAGGCTCAATCCCACAAATAGTGTCTTTACATTGGCCACTGATGACCCTGAATGCCTGTATCCTCCAGCTACTTCATACCTCACACTGGGTGAAGGCATTAGCTCAGTGACACATGTACTGGCCCAATATTGATGCCAGAATTGACATGTGTGCTGCTCCTGTCATGCTTGCTCTTTAAACTAAAGCAGATTGTTTCTATATGTGGCCACCCCCAGACCATCTCTGGGAGAGAGTACACACTGACTATGCCAGGCCATTTCAGGGTGTTATGTGGATTCTGGTGGTGGACACTTTCTCCAACTTCCCTTGCAGCATGACCACCCATGCTACCATCCTTGCCCTTTGAAGCATCGCTATCTGGTCTTAGGTCGAAATTTGTAACAAGCTGCCATGGAGCACTGTGATAGCTGCTGCTGGCCAGTAACTGCTGTGTGGTGACATGACAGTTATAGCAACATGTATGCAAAAGGAATGCAAGATGGGCTAGCTGTGCTTGGCAAAACCCATACAGTGGTAATAGCTGGAGGAGAAAGAATGGTGTCATCACACCACAGCTAGAACTGTGTTATGAGCCATGTGACTGAGAGCTGAGCAGTAGGGCAACAAGTGCACCCTTGAGCAGTATAAATAACTGTGGATTTTGAGACAGATTCATTCAGAGCCAAGCAGTACTATCATGACACTAGGGCCACACTAGGTGCCATCAGCTGTAACTATGAGATCAAGACCAGGTTGAGGCAGCTGTTTCCTGCACTAAGTCCACCCTGGGGAACACGTTGCCACAGCACAGCGGACCTCCGTCTGTGGGAGCTGCTGGCTGGAGGCAGCAGGTCATGTCCCCATGCATGGCAGCCATCCTTTGTCACTGCAGAAGCCATGAGCCACCTGGGCACAGGCATTGGCCATCAGGAGGCAGATGCAGCAAGGAGGAGGGATGCACTGCCGATGTCAGGGCCTTAACCTACTGAAGGGCTTCCAGCTTGCCACCCAGGTCTGACATCACCACTGCAGGGTGCTGACACAAGTTCGTCCCACTGGAGCAGACGCCTGTCACCCAGTGACCATTGCCAGCCTGTCATGACAGAATGGGATGTGTCCATCTCTCATCATGCTGAAGGAATGTTGTAATTAAAAGCAACAAAGTGTTTTTTTTTATCAGTCAGTCTGTCACTGGACTCCACCTGCCCACCATTCAGCCTCCCCTTGGCCAGCTGGGCCACCACAGCATGGTGCACCCCAACACCTCACTACAATCATTTTGACTGAGGGAAAATCACACACAGTGGTGTCAGACAACAGTCGTCCCTTCCATGTTGTTTTTAGTTTGAGGTCTTCTGTCATCACAGCGGCACTGAGCACCTCACCACTGTCCCCTTCCACTCAGCCTCCTGCACAGAGGCCAAGAAGGTGGTCAGGACACTTACAAGTTCAAACCTACAAGGCCTTACTGATGGCACTGGCTGAGGAACTGCTCCACAGCTTCCTCACCACATATCGGTTTGCCCCCATCAACACCACTAGTCCAGCTGAAATCCCTCCAGGGTGTAGGCATCAAGCATTGCTAGACCTCCTGTTCCCCATGTAGCATACCCAGCCAAAACAGAGGTCTGCCTATAAGCATGGCACCTTTGTCTGGGTGCAGAGATTTGACAAGAACCCAGAACAGACCCAAAAAGTCATCATAGCATGCAGGGAGCATCAGCTGTTTGACATCATGAGTGGTCATAAGCTCATGACCCATAAGCAGAACCAGCTCTGGACGCAATTTCAGCCACAGTTAGTGCCCCAGCCCTCACCACTGCAGCTGCCTCTGACCCACAAACCTGACAATTCAGCAACCACCTGCTGTGCCACTAGCTGTAATCCTGCACCAACTACTCAACAGCTTTGAGAGCTTTGAGCCAAATGCTCAAATGTATAGCTGTCTTTTCATTGTGCCTGTCTACGACTCAGTGTCTCCTTTGGTTGGTGAGTAGCAATCTATCTTCTTCATAATATTGTCATTAATCCATCCTGGACTTTCCATAGTTTGATATGTAACTGCTTACATTTCAGTACAGAGTTAGAAATCAATCAGTCTTTATTTGCCAATGATGACGCATACAACAGAATAGGCTTCATATCATACACATAACTACAGACATACAAATTTACAGTACTAACATATCAATGAAAATAATCAATTTTTGAAAACATAATGCAATTAGATAGATTAAAAAAATCTACTCCCCAGGCAGTGGCAGGAGAACACACATATAAAGTTACTTAAATTTGTAAGCATTCAGAGCCAGTGGCTCCTTCTTCTGGAAGAAGGGTTGAAGGAGAAGAAAGTGGGATGAAGGATAAGGCTGATGTGAATTAGGAAATGAGGAGAATTCAGGAAAGTCATCCAGAAACCCAGGCCAGGGGAGGCGTACCAGATGGGATGGGAAGGAAAGTCTTTCCTTCTCATCTTGCCTGTTCAGTTTCCCCTGACCTGGGGTTCTGCATGACTTTTCCGAACTCTCCCATTTCCTAAACCACACCAGCCCTTTCCCTTCTCTTCCTTCTCCTCTCTTCCTTGCCCTTCAACCCTTCTGCCAGAGGAAGAAGCCACTGGCTCCAGAAGCTTGCTTATTTAAATATCTTTATATGTGTGTTTTCCTTCTACCATTTGATGGATAGGTTTTTTATCTATCAACTTACATTATGGTTAAGGTAGTGATATAATTAATTACAAACATAATTACAAACATTTTCTCATGCAGTTTATATTTTAACATGCCACTCTGTACATCAAAAAATTGTGTTATATCACAAAATGGCTTTTCAACCAATCAGCTATAGAATTTTCTTTGAAATAATTTCCAAGACATGGACCATGCTGAGGAGGGGAGTTATTTATTAAAGATTAGTAGTGAGCTGACTCTGGGTGATGGTGCTGCTTTTACCAATCTGTGTCTTGGCAAATCAACTTTTATTTCACCTCTAGTGATGTGCCAATGAATAGTCCCTCTTACCTGAAAGTCTTTTACATTCAGTTAAACATACAGTGATCAGACACATATGTATAGGTTTGCAATTGTATCTTTTTTTCCAATAGAGGTTGATAGTGATCTCCTGGGCCAACCCAACATACATTTCTCATACGACATTTTTTTGGGTTTTCAGTAAATCATTTATGTTGTAGAGTACCCCCATACCAACAATCTATAAGAAATCTGAGATTGAAGCAGTCAAAAATATGTCACTCTTATTCAGAAGAAACTACATCTCTCAGTTTCCACATTAATTTATATCTGAAGATTTCTTTCTATTATTACTATTAGTAGTAGTGGTAGTAGTTTTAGTAGTAGAACAGGCCATTGATTATATGAATACTGATCAATTGAAACATCAATTAACTAAAGGAGATCCAGTCAGAAAATTTCAATTTGCGTGCCATACACTTTCGCTAGTTCTTGGCACTGCAGCTCTTTTGCTCTCCCTGCCAACAATGAGCAATCAGGTGCTTCACATCAAGTCTCTAGTCATTACTCATAAGCAGCATGCAAGATTTTTCTTGTAACATCATACTATAGTTGTACTGTTCACAATGGCAAATAAACATAAATTTGTTGCTCTCAGTAATTTTGATAGAGTTAAAATAATAGACCAGTTAAAGAACAGTGCTATTGAATCAAATTTAGCTAGGGAATATGGAGTAGGTCAAGCCACAATATCTGATATAAAAAGGACAGTGATACCACTCTAAAATTTGTGAGTTGACTTGACAATGGAGATAACCATACACGTAAAAATATTGAAAATTGCAGAAAACCAGTATTTAGACGTTGCAGATTACACATGGTTCTTGCAGGTATATAACGAAGATCAACCAATAAGTGATCTTTTGAGTCATGAAAAAGTACTTGAAATGAAAAAGAAACTTGGAGGTAACACTGACTTTAAAGTGACTACCAGCTGGCTTTTTTATTTCAAATCTGGGCGTGGAATTAGGGAATTGAACACTCAAGATGCAAAACTGTCAGCTGATGCTGAAGCAGCTGAATATTTTATGCCAGCTGTTTCGTGGTTTGAGTGCACCATCTGCAGGCCTTAACTGACACTGAAGGGGTTAACTCCAATTCTGATTGATAAAGAGGGCTATAACAAAACCAATGTCTACAGTGCAGATAAAACTGGTTTGTATTGGAAGAAAATGCCAACAAAACCCTTAGTTTCCTGGGAAAAATATCAGCACCTGGTTATAAGGCAAGCAAATCTTGTATCACTTTCTATGGCATGTGGAAACGTTACTGGAATTCTTAGGCTGCCCTTGCTGATCATACGGAAGTTTAAGAATCTGCGGTGCTTTACGGCACTAAAAATTTGCCACTCATCTATAAGAATGAAAAGCATTCCTGGAGGGATACAAGCATTTTTCACAGAATGGTATGATGTAGATATCATTGAAGTCATAAAGTATCAGCATAGAACAGTTCATTCTGGAAATGTTTTGTTGTTGATTGATAATGTCCCAAGCCACCTCTCAAACCTTTGAATGGAAAGAGAAAATGGCAAGTTTAAATGTTTTTTTGTCTCACAGCATTATTTCAGTCTATCCAGTGAATCAGGGGATCACTGAAAGCTTCAAATGGTATTATAGATAGGCATTGCTGCATTTGGTTCTGATTGGGGAAGGATGTGAAAAAACAATCAGAAAGTGTACACCAGAATTATCTTGAAGTACACTGTGTACATAGCTGTGTACACTACCCTAGCAAAAGTTTGGAATAAGCTCCTTCCATCAGGTGAGCTTATCACTGCAACTGAAGACCCACCAAATACTGGCTATTTTTATCACAACTGGCTCGGGTAATTAAGGAACCTTTGGAATCTGGCAACTGTGACCAGGGAAACATTCAAGACTGGCTGGAATGTGAAGCCTATGGCATTGGTTATCAATTACTGATGGACGATGAAGTCACTGCTAAAGTCACCAGTGACCGAGTTCCTTGCAAAGACAAGAAAGAGCCTCGGGACAACAATACTGTAAAAGGACCATCCGGCAAGGAAGCCTATCACTGCCTTGAGATGGTTACAAGGTGGTTTGAAAAATAAGAAGAGTATAACGATGCCCCACTGCTGTGTTAAGATTTAGCAGCAAACAACCATGTCTCAACTCTGTAGTAAAAGTTAATTTTGCACTCTTTTCCTAAACTGTAGGACTACCTTAATAGTGAATGACGGCTTTATGTGAGATATGTGCAGTATTTGTAATATGAAATATATGCAGCTTTTTATTTACTAAATATGTCCATTTATTTCTTTCATGAACAATCAGTTTTCCAAAAAATTAGTTATCTGAACATCTCCAGCCTTGAATCATTTCAGACAATTGATGTTCTACTGTAGAAGTACTTGTATTACTGTTATCAGCAATGTTATGTTGACTACAAGACCCTTGATTGCATAAGACTGCTGTATTATTATTATTATTATTATTATTATTATTATTATTATTAGTGGTGGTAGTAGTAGTATTAGTTGTATTAGCAGCAGCAGCAACAGCAGCATTACTAGCATTAACAATGTTTTGTTCAGTATATAAGGGACAATCAAAAGGTCTCCACTTGAGGGTGTTGTGGCAGCATATATGCTATCCAGCATGACTTCAATGTGGATATATATGCACCAACATGTAGGTAAGAGATCACTGTGGCTTTCATGCCTTTTGGCATGAGTGCAGTGCGTAAGGAAATGTGAAGTATGGGGACATTATTACCAAATGAGTCCTAACAGGATGAATCTGCTATTACTCTTTCCTTGGCTGCCGAAGGAGAAACACCGGTAGACATCCAGCAGAGAGTGAAGGATGTATATTGGGCAGCATGTGTGTTCAAAACCAGAATTGTGGAAAGGTATGCCAAGTTCAGTGCTGGTCGCAATTGAACGCAAGACTCCAGTTGATCTGGAAGGACAACCTCATCCATTACGGACAAGTAAGCAGGTAGTTGATGACATAATTAGGGCAGACTGGTGCATAACCTTTCATCCACTATCAAAGGATCTCAACATCAGTTTTAGTAGCGTGCAACACATTATCATGCCTTTGATTTGTTTAAAAAGGTCTCAAAGAGTTGATGATTCCTGTCAGTCAAGGACATTCAGCAGGCAGTTAAGGATTCTTCATGCAGCAGGACACAGTATTTTGCAGTTGATATCTTCAATCTGGTGCATTGGTGGGATGATTGCCTCTGTGCTCACTGTGATTTTGCCTAATTGGCATAACGATTCTGGACTATACGGCCTTCAAACAGAACCTTTTTGATCCCTCCTTATACTATTGCAGGTGCATTGTTAAAGCTAAGTAATCTTTTATTATCATTCCCATATTCCAATTGAGTATTGTCTGATCATTGTACACATAAGTATGATATTTACAAAAGTCATTGCTTTGATGACTACATGTAAAAAATTATTTTAAAAAAAGACACTGAATAGAGATAGCCACATAGAAAAGGAGGAGTATTACATCTCATTTTTTCAGTCATTCAAAAAAAAAAAAAATTTACAGATTATGGGACACATCATTTGTGTATAATTAAGGTGTGTGCATGTGTGTACATGCTTGCACAAACACAAACGAATCATATTGGACCACCTGCTCGACATTTTCTGACAACATTTCAAAGTTGGCAAAGTACTATAAGCAAATGTGTGTTACAATTTGTAATGCCGTCATTAATTTTGGGCATTAATGTAAGAAAAGCAGCTCCATTGCAACAGTATGTAGAATGAGTAGGCAGGCACAGAGGTGCTAATATATGATTTCATAAACAAGCCCATTCACCTGCATCAAGGTGGGCTAGGCCAGGCCATGAAATCATGGTGACATCACAGATAAGCCATGTAACTGCCTGTCAAGAAAGCATAATGAGCCAATAGTGGATTTTGCAGACAGGATTTTTAAGGTGAATATGAAGACATTTGAGTTAGGGGAGAGTGAAAATGCAAACAAAATCGTACTCGAGGAAGCAGGACAGAAGGCATTTGGATGCATTTTTAAGGAGCTTGCCACTTGACACATCAAGAAGGGTGGGGCCAAGGGCACGGAAGGATTTGTTTTCTGTGATCAGATTAGCTACAGAGTTTGAAAAAATTGATGAAAAATATATGTTTTTATTAGTTAATTCCTTGGACATTCATTCCAGTGATGTTGACATTTCATTAGAAATTCTGAAAAAGCATTAGAAGAAACAGGAAATAGGCTCACTGGGACAATTCTGTGATCTTGGGTTCAAACTATGATTGTTTTGCTAATTTAAGTTCACAACAAAATGCTGTAAATCTTTTGGTTAAAAGAAGGAGGGAGAAAGTGCTTGAACTTAAGCAAACTAGCTTCATTTAGTTAAATCTGAATATGAATTGTGTAAATGGAAGAAAGGTTTACATGAAGCACAAAACAAGTGCTAATATGAAATGTGCAGAATGTGAAAGGAAAACTATTTTAAAGATTTAGAACTGCTCGTGAGAGTCAGTGCACCATAACAAGGGAGATCAACAGGACTGGGTGCTCCGAGTTGCAACGGAAATGAATGTTACTGATTTCCAGGCGTCTTTGATCTGGTTAAATGGATTCAGGAAATTATATGGAAAAGGAAATCACAAAATATAGAGGAGATGTTATTAATAAGTTAAACTATAGAGAAACTCCATAGTTGATGTGAAGACGAAGCTAGATATAATGCCGATCAGTCAGGTTTTGTGCAAACCGCACTTTATCATTTTGAACAAAAAGAAGAAGGAATTGCTTGTGCAATCAATGAGTGCAATGACACATTTGTATACAACAATGCCAAAGATTCATACCTCTGTCTTCAGGAACATCAAGACAAATTAGGATGATTATTTACGTGCAAAAGTCTTCTAATCAAAGTAGTAAAATCTGGAAAAATGGGGGAGAATAATTTTCAATGTTACATCCAAACATATTCTTACCATTTTCAGAAAATAATTCATTGCTTTTGTTGGGCTCTTGACTGGAAATAGTGACACCTCTTTAGAACGACAACAAAAATATTATTAATATAATTCAGATTTCACCTGGAACAAACAGTGTGATTCACCCTCTTGAAAAAAAAAATTCAACAGCATAAAGCATTTTTCAGAAAATTGTCAGACAATACAATTTCTAGTAACTCTTTGTCATTTTAGGTTTGTCATCGGAACAGCATTGTTAAACTTCAGTCATTTCTGCAACGTCAGTTTGCATCACTGCATACAGACGCACTGTATACACAGCACTGTTTACAGAACAATGGCCACAAGCATTTCTTACTCCATTCCACTTTTGTCTAAATAGAACTAGTACTTTCTGTGAAGTACTTGACTGCATAAATTTTATTTTTCTTATATTTGTTTCCTTCATCCGTTAGACACCTTGCATTTTTATGATGGCTACAGGGAATAAACAAGGAATTGTTTCATTGTTAGAAAACTGTATATTATTCACAAAATATCATAAGAACTGTGCTACAGGAATTGTAAAATATTTAATGCCAACAGATTAAAGTTCCAACTGACGGAAGTCATCTGTAATGTAACAACAGACACTGCCTTGATTGTCTTTCTTCTACTAGTTACTTGTTTAATAGCTGCAACTACAACAGTTTAGCTGTTGATATGAACTGTGAGCTATTCAAAAATTAATGATTTGAGACATCTTTGCTATGGTTTAAGTGCTTAAAATTCACATGTGTGCATTTTGGACTTTGCGCTACACAGTGCTACAACCACTTGTCACAGGTGCGTCTGCTTATCTGCCTAATTGTATTCTAGGGCTGTACAAATGCTGTTATAAGCAGTTCTTCATGCATCAAAAATGCATAACTTTAAATTTTTTTTAAATACTTGCATTCCTCCTTAGTGCTTAAAATTTTGACAGTGCATTTCTTTTGGTGCATTCTTCCCGTGTGCAAAATTTCAGGGTAGGTTTCAAAATCTTGAATTGGACCATTCCTTTGTCAGGCTCTGCACAGCAGGGTAGTATGAAAACTGATGATAAAACTGCATTGCATAATAAACTAGAATATCTTGAAGGTACGGAGGGATTGGAAATAGAAAAATTATTGTCCGAGTTTGTAGATTTGTTTTTCCCTCAAGGGCCTTTACCATCTACACCCATAATACAGCATAACATTCCTACAGGAAATATGTCACCTGGATACTGCACTAGTGATGGAAGGATTCATTAATCAACAACTAGCAAATGGAGTAATACCGGAGAGCAGTAGTCCATGGGGGAGGGGGAGGGGGGCAGCTGTGGTAGTTGTGTCAAAGAAGTCACCAGATGGTACTAAGCGATATAGATTCTGCTGTGATTACAGGCATAATAACTGTAAAACTGTAACCAATGCATATCCGATAGCAATTATCACTGTGACTATTGACAACTTAGGTAGTGTAAGTACTTCTCTACCTTGGATCTGAGGAATAGGTATCATCAAATGGAGGTATTCCCTGACAACTATCCAAAGACAGAATTCTTGGTATCCAAGGGCCACTACCAATATACTATTTTGTAATACCACAACCCTTTTTGGGATCCTGTATCCTCCTCCAGTCTCATCCCCCCTCTCCTGAAGAGGGCATATGCGTAATATCAGTAATTTACACCAATTTAAACTGCTGCTTTGACTTTGTCTTTTCTGGTCATCTGGATTCGAACACACCAAAGATTTTTTCGTGCAGCAAATTAGTAATTTGCATTAATTTAAGCTATTGTTTTGACGTTTTTTATGTTGAGCCTTACTAGTAAGTAGAATGAAGGAAACATGTTGGATTAAAAGCTAATGTACCGTCACAATTTGCACATAATACAAACTACAGGCCCATCGTAGGAATAAAATTGCTATTGTAATTATGGAGTAATTAACAATTAAAGTTCCAATCTTTCTAGTCATCAAAAGACAGCTATTTTTATGCTTTGTTAAGTAAAAAAACTAATTGTATTCCTAATAGAAATATGACATAATGATTTTTCAGTCAGAATTAAGCACACTCATGTATCAATTGGTGTTAGTTAACAGAACTGTAGTTATGACTATATAGGAATGTAAAGTTTTACTCATACAAAAGGTAATTAATTGAATCTAGGTCTTTCATTCAATAAAACTAACCCCTCTGTTCACCTGAAAATGATATGATGATTATCCTTTAAGTAAGTAAAATAATACATGCAAATTAACAAAGTATGCTGTTGCAATGATAAAACATGTAATTTGTAATCTTAATAGAAACAGATTCTTTCCTGTCTTTGTATGAAATTATTCCTTTTATTTTGTATAAATTTCGATGTGATTTGGGAACATGCATAAAAAAAATTTAATTGTATAAATCTAAAAATTTAATCTGTAAAAATGGCAGTAATTGTTTAAAATCATATAAATAGAGGTGATTTGTATGCCGCATGAGGCAGTCTTAAGTCCATTTTATGCATGTAGTTCACCACTGAACATCTAGTGTGTGAAATAAAACTCTTTGTGAACAAGAAATACTGGAACTTGTTTCTACCATTGTGTGATTCCCAAGTGGCAATGCAGTAACATCAAGATGAGCCTACAGCAGCATTAAGAAGCAGCACCCCGGATTACACAAGATACGTATTATTTATTTGGTGGAGGATATCTCTAATATGACATGGTATATTGTTTTTCTTGTGTTAAGCAATGATACACATCCCAAACGTCACTAACAAAAACATTTTTGCCACTACGATTTGAGTTGAAGTATGATCTGGCAATGTTTCAGCATTTGTTAGCTGGTTGCTGTGTAAGACAATGAGGTTGGGGCCATGGGTAGTATTGCCATCAGAGCTAAAAGAAGAAGTTCTTAAAGAAGCACATGATCATGTAATGTTGGAACATGGGAGTTGTAGAACAATGAATAGGAAAACAACAGAACACTACTGGTGGAAGTCAAGGAAAGATGATGATGACTGATATATGAGAGGTTGTATACAATGTGCACAACAGGCAGATATGGGCCACAAGTTAATACCTTTGCATAGGTTACCAGAAGCAATGGAATCTTTCCAAATCATTGATCTGGACATCTATAGACCATCTTGGACTCTGTCAGGTTTCCGTTGACTGTGATTGATCCTTTTTCCTGAAATTTTGAAATGGTTGCAACCCCTAACCAGCAGGCAGCAACAACAGCACAAGCATTTCTCAGCAGCTGGGGGCTCAAATATGGAGAGCCAGAACTGATGATCACAGATCAAGGGAAAAATTTTATGTTGTGTTTATTAAGCCAGCTGTGTAATTTTCTAAAGGTTTGAAAGTTAAGAACTAGTCTCCTTCACCCTTCAGGCTAATGATAGGACAGAGAGTGTGCAGGCATATGTAACATTTGTTGCTGCTTCATATAATTTAAAGAGCCATTCTGGAACACAGCTTTTGTCTTATGAGGCAGTTTTTGGGAGGTGCATGCAATTTCCATTTGACAAGATAAGACCAAAGATTGGAAAGGGTGAGGAGTATGTCAAGGATTTCACTAAAACATGAAGGGAGATATGAAGTGTGTTCAAGGAGTGAACACCAGAGCCCTGGTATGCCAGGAGCAGTTTGGAAATCATGTGGGCAAATTCCAATTACTGACTCTTACAACATTTGTTCATGATGATTACCTGTAGCCATTTCGAGGTGCTCCAGATGCATTGATTCAAGTGTCTTCAATAGCCAAGGGTAAAGTTATGGGCAGCAGAACGAGGGGAAACGTTAAAGCCCTGTGTGACCTGCACATCAGATCTCATTAAGGACTTAGATGACAAAAGTAGGGGCGAATATTTTACATTTTGTGTTATTCTGTTTACAGCTGATGAGTTAAGTTGGATAGAGTGCTATTTAGGAGTTAGCGGGAAGCATAAATGTTCTGATGGTTATCTGAATAGGGGGAGTACAATGTATATCATGACATGTGTGCTTCTGTGTCCATTGGTATATAATTTAGGTATTTTTTAGGTTGTGTTTTTTTTTGTGTGTATCTACAAGATAGAGCGCATTTTGAAGGGAGAAGGGGAATGATGGGTATTCTCTGTTCCCATGTTGCTGCAGGTCGAGGTAAAGATGAGGGGAGATCAGCTTTAGTAGTGTTCCACCTCTTCACCAGGAGTGGAGTGAGGGTACTCCAGGTACTACCAATGCAACCTGGAGTACTTCTCATGAAACAGGAGTATGTGGTACTCACAAGCCATCATTTGGTACTGACACTGACCCTGAATTCTTGGGAAATGCATAACAGGGTGAGGCAATTAGAAGATGTGTTTGTGGATGTACAGAGAGGGTCTGAAGGGAGAGACTTGTGGAAAGAAATGAGAAGTGAATATGGTAAGTTGCACCTGTTGTGTGAACAAATGTGAGGGCAGATGTAACAGATAGTGGAAGTGGTACCATGCATGACACAGCAGTATAAAAGAGGTTGCTTGGGAGGAATATTGAAAACGATTTTTGGAACTGAAGATGTCAGTGACATTCAGGAACTGAATGGTATGACAGAGAGAGTGAATAATTTGGCAAGGAGGAATAAAGCCACCATACAAAGGCACATTACATAACTGACCAGATTGGAATGAAGGATACTGAATAACGCCTGTGCTCTATGGAGATTATCAACTGTGGTAATGCAGCTTGTGAAGATGATGGTAAATACTGTGATCTGGGACCTATGTGAATGCTTTAGATACAAGAATGATAGAAGAAAGAATAGTACAGTCTTTAGCCAGTAGCTTGTGGGATGCTCAGATAGTGGTGATGGAGTTGTAGGAAGCAGTTTTATATGCTGCACACAGAAAGCTGAGTCCAACTCTGTTAACACTGGATCAGTTCATGGTAGACTTGTCACCAGAATTAGAACCCATCACCATACTAGATGAACCAAACCTATCACTATATTACCATCTAGTTATGGTTGAAGTTAAAGTAAATCTGTTGCAGCTGTATGTATTAGCTAGATTTACCATCAACAATCAGTTAGTCCAGTTTATGTGTTTCACCAAAGTTGAAAAAAAGAGGTATTGCTGATCTCAGGGGAAGATGATAGTCATATGGTGATATCAGTAACCAAACTCCAACACTGTCAAAGGGTGAGGGTTATGATCTACTTGACAAAGATGGTGCATGCAGTCACCGGCACATGTGAGATTCAGTTGTACTTAGATAAGACAGAAGGTCAGTATTGCTCTCATGACATCTTGGAGCTGTGACCCTATTTTCAGCAAGTGAACTGGCACTGGGTTTATTTTGCACACAATACTGATGTTATAGTAGCAAACTGCTACAAGCAGGGTAGGCTCATGGTAGCTAAACAGTTGTAACTGCATTTCATCTGTCAGCTTATGTTACAGGGGAAACCAAATTAAACATTAAACAGACTGGCCAGAGAAGCCACTCAGAATACTTCCAGCAAGAAATTTGACTTACCTAAATGAAACATTGGATCCTAACATAATCATATCCTTAAATCAGCTAATAGTCACAAACAAAGGCTGGATTTCAGTAGAGCAAATGCTCTCCCATGTACATCAATATCAGGAGGAGCAGCAGGATATGATCATGATTATGAGTGTTACAGCCACAGGCAATGCATTGATTTCGACTCTGTTCTGCATCGCCTATCTTAGATGGAGAGCCACTTATCAATGCAATTCTTTAGTACATCAGATACTGCTGGACTGAATAACTGTATGTATATAAGATGATAAGAGAAGTCCAAGAAACTGAATGTAAGAGTAAGATATATGTCCTCTCCGGGAGACACCACCTTGACGAAGCACTGTCCTTGCGGGTGTAGAGGTTTGCGTATCTGCGGGAAGCTGAGGGCTATGCCGAAGGTAGAGGACCTACTGCCGGAAAAGCCTCAGCCGATGGATCAGACTAAGAGTGTCCCACAACGTCCCATCTTCCCTATCCACTCCTAGTCCCACCCTATTCCCTAACCCAACTCAAGGTGTGATGTGATCCGTGCTAAGGGGTGTGTGGCACATGGGAAGATGTGTCGCAAATGGAGCCTCAGGGATACCAGGCGACCTTCCTGAGTAATTAGTCTCACACCGCGCGGTGTATTAGTGGTGTGGACCTTCTAGGTCCCCAAATCTCATGGGACCAATATGGACACGATTATAGAAAATAAAGAAAAAGAAACTGAGGGGCAAATTGAGACCTCAGATACCCAAACATTGGGGACAGATCCGATGGAGGGCATTTCCACTACTGAATCAGGGTCTAGACCTGAGACAGAAATGGGAACTGTAACCAAGAAGCTAGACCAGATTAAGATCAAAGGCTTGTCTGGGGCCCAGAGGAGAAAGCTACTCAGGCAACAGGAAAAAGGAAGGGAAAGAATGGCTTCCTAAAAACAAGTGGAGGGAAGTAGAAGGATTAGAACCTAAGACCCCCAGGAAAAAACTGTCTCAGGTTGAAGGGGACACACAGACCCCCCACAACGTCAAAGACAGGTAGTAAGCGGATAAGGGAGGAATCAGACTCCCTCCTCCCTGGATAAGCAAGTCCAGAAAAAACCGAAGCATGAAATAGGGAAACAGACATATAGTACTGCAGTCTCGGTTTTTAGGATGGCAGTTATCCAGGAAGGTTATCCACAGGTCGCCATCACCTCGCAGCAGGAGGAACTAGTACAGATGGCCCTCTTTGAAAAGATTGGAGGGGGACGTTGGCCCAAGTCCCAACTTCAGGAGGGTCTATCTAGATCGTGGTGCACTCATTTTTGTCTGTGAGGGGGTGCACACAGTAGAATGGCTCAATGACAAGGTGCCCATGATATCCCCATGGGAAGATGTGAAGCTGCTGGTCAAGACGGCAGCAGAGCTTCTTAAGACTGCAAAGATATCATTATGGGTACCTAAGATCCTTGAGGAAGTCTCTCCCAAGACTCGGTTTGGGAAAATAGGGGCGCAGAACCCAAAAGTCTTGACAGAAGACTGGAGAATGATGAACCAGAAGGTTGCTCGGGAAGGACGAACCCTGGTGGTGGAGGTTGGTGAGAAGTCCCTGAAGGCAATGCAGGAGTAGGACCTGAAACTGTTTTTAGGGTTCTCGCAGGTCACCATCAGGGTTCTCAAAGACCTCAAAGATGGTAGTAAGATGGAGCCTGGAGGTGCTGCAGATTAATCTGCAGCACAGTAAAGGGGCCTCTGCTGCCCTGAGGCAGTGCCTGGAGAGACAGGAATGGACATGGCCCTGATACAAGAACCCTATTTATACAAAGGGAGTGTATTGGGCCTCGGAGGCACTGGAGGTAAGCTGATCTATGCTAGGAATCTAAGAAACTCCAGAACATGGATCTATGTAAGAAATGGCATTTGTTTCATGCCGAGGATGGATTTCTGCTCTAGGGAGTTAGTGACCATTAAAATTCAGCAATGTGAGGAAGGTACCACAAGGGAAATTATTTTCACCTCAGCATACCTTCCTTACAAAGACAGCTCTCCTCCTCCCTTGGAGGTGAGGAGAGTGGTAGAGACTTGCCATCGGCAAGGTGATCAACTGCTGGTGGGATGTAATGCCAATGCCCACAACCTAGCGTGGGGCAGCAAGGACACCAGCAGTAGAGGTGAGCACTTTCTTCAATTTCTTTTAGCTAACAACTTAGAGGTCCTGAATAGAGGCAATGAACCTACATTCAGGAATAGCAGAAGGGAAGAAGTGATTGACATAACATTTGGTTCCATGACGATGGGTAGTTATGTCAAACAATGGCATGTGGTGTTGGAGCCATTCTCATCGGACCACATGTACATTAAATTCAAGGTTGAAATGAGAATCAGATAGACCATGACCTATAGGAATCCCAGGAAAACAGACTGGGAGACACATAGGAGGGACCTTGACTTAGGCTTATTGGAAATTAAAACCTCAATAAGGAAGCCAGTAGAATTTGAGGAAGTAATAGAGGCTGTTACTTCTGTCACAGTGACTTCATATCAGGACAACTGCACAATCACCAGGAAGTGCACAAATAGGAGTGTTCCTTGGTGGAATAACATACTGGAAACACAAAGGAAACAGTTACAGAGACTGTTTAATATTGCGAGACATAAAGGACAATGGGCTAAATATTGTGAGGCCCTTGTCAATTACAATCTTGCAATAAAACAAGCAAAGGAGGAATCCTGGAAGGCATTCTGTGAGGAAGTGGAGGGCACGGCTGCACAAGCCAGACTTCACAAGATTCACACTAGAGTACCAACCAATCCAAGAGGTACGTTGAGGAAGGGGGATGGGGAATATACAAAGACAGCACATGAGATGCTGGAATTGCTCCTCAAAACTCATTTTCCTCAATATGCTCTGCCGGACAACACAGACCAGTATGTGACCCCAGAGAGACAACGGTTCTCAGGCACTTGAAGAGAGGACTGGGAAACGGCGAAGGAGTGTGTGAACTTTAACAAAATCCAGTGGGCGGTGGGAAAATTCCAACCATTCAAGTCACCTGACCCAGATGGAATTTTTCCAGCTCTCCTGCAACAGGCAGGAGGAAAGCTTATAAGTGTCCTATGCAGGCTATTCAGGGTTAGCCTAGCAGTAGGAATCATTCCCAATGCTTGGAGGGCAGTGAAGGTTGTCTTCATTCCAAAGCCAGGGAGAATTGATCATACCAAGGCCAACGATATGAGACCAATCAGTTTGTTCTCCTTCATTTTCAAAACATTGGAAAAACTGGTTAATGCACATGTTGGGAAGAGGAGGCTAAGTAGGGTCCCTCTACACCCAAACCAACACGCATACCAACCAGGTAAATCACGTGAGACTCATTGGGAAGGTGGAAAAAGCTCTTCACTTCCAAGAAATAGCCCTCTGCATCTTCCTGGATATCGAGGGGGCCTTCAGTAACATGACCTTCGATTCCATGGTAAGGGCAGCAGAGGTGCATGACCTGGGGACCACTATATGTAGGTGGACCAGGGCTATGCTTAGTGGAAGGAAGGTAGAGGCTACCATAATATATGAAAAGATAGTAATTAAGACCACTAGAGGCTGCCCACGAGGAGGAGTTTTGTCTCATCTATTGTGGAATCTAGTGGTGAACGAACTCATTGAGGAACTAAATTCCAGACAATGCTTCTGCCAAGAATACGCAGATGACCTTTTCACAGTAATACTTGGCAAAGTCACTGACACAGACAGGAATATGGCACAAGAAGGGTTGGACATTGTGCAAAAATGGTGCATTCCTAAGAAGACTGTTGTGGTGCCATTTACGAAGAGACATATTCAGCACGCAAGTTGGAATCTAAAGCTCTTCGATGAAACTCTACCTGTGAAGGGGATAGTGAAATATCTAGGGGTAACCTTGGATGAGAAGCTAACTTGGACCCCTCATATTAAGAGCATCTGCTCCAAGGCAAAAAGTTCTTTAGTGAGTACTAGGAGGGCTTGTGGCAAAAACTGGGGTCTAAGCCCCAGGGGTATGCACTGGATATACACCACAGTGGTTAGACCTAGGATTTCCTATGGGGCCGTAGTGTGGTGGAAGAAGGTAGGACAGCGGGTTGCTGCTAAGGAGCTTGCTAAGGTGCAGAGATTGACCTGCTTAGCCATAACGGGTGGAATTAGCAGCACACGAACCGCTAGAATGGAAGCCATGCTGGATATGCCTCCACTTGACCTTAGGGTTAAGATGGAGGCAGCAGCTGGGGTACACAGACTTAAAACTGGCCAAAACTGGGTCTCATTCGGATATCCAAAACCACACACTAACATAGTGAGTGAAGTAAATATAGGTATGGTTGGGGAAATGCCTGCCGACTACATAATAATTCCCAACTGCTTCGACAAGCCTTACAACATAATAATTGGAAGTAGGGAGCAGTGGGAGAAAACAGGTCAGTACCATACAGGGGACATCATTTGGTTCACCGATGGGTCGAAAACAGACCAAGGCATTGGGGCAGGGTTGTACGGGGTTCAGACAAGACTGGAGAGCATCATCTCTCTAGGGAAACTGGCCTCTGTATTCTAAGCTGAAATTACTGCAATCAGGGCATGTGTGGAGGAGAATATGCATAGGTGCTACAATGACCATAGCATTTACATCTATTCAGGCAGCCAGGCTGCCCTGAAATCGTTGGCAGCTCCTGCAACACGATCTAAGATTGTTGCAGATTGCCACAGGGCTCTGGTGGAGCTAGGGGGAAGCAATAGGGTGAACCTAGTGTGGGTCCCTGGCCACTCAGGGATCTGTGGCAATGAAAAAGCTGATAGAATGGCTAAGATGGGGGCAACAACTCCATTTATTGGACCGGAACCTGTCCTGACAATCACCAAGGCTACGATCAAATTTTAGAACTATGGAACTGGCTTAGGAAACAGCACGTAGGATATTGGACCAAGGTCCATAAACAAAAACATGGTAAGGTAATGATGCCCATCCCATGTTTTAAAAGAAGCTCTGTAATCATGGGATTGAACAGGAAAGAGATCAAACTCATGACTGGACTAATGGGAATTTCAAAAAAACACCTACACACAATGGGTATAATGGAAGAGGACCCTAAATGTAGGATCTGTGATGAGGGTGAAGAAACTGCATCACACCTAATCTTCGAATGCATGGCATTGGAAAGTAAAAGATACAGAATCTTCAGGTCAACTAGACCTGAAAAATTGCGTCTAACAAAAAACAGGTAGAGGGACTCCTCACACTATTTAAGGGCACTGGTTGGCTTTACTAGATATACAAGGAGCGATACCGCACAATAAATCTAGTTTCGGTGCAGGCAGTGGTGGGTCAGACCTAAGCTGTTTTAGCTCCCCTGTTGAAATCAATCAATCAGTCAACATATATGTATTATAGTGCTATTATTTATTGTAGTTTGGAGGGCACGGGGCTTTGAATAGTATTGACACAAGTACTGTTGCTAATAGGATGAAGTGCCGTAAGTGGATATTGATATATATAGTCATTAAATGTTTTGGAGTGGTTAATGTTTATGGGGTAATGTAAACAAGAGTGGAGGTTTGATGTACTAATGTAGGAAGGATGGGAGACCAGATTTGCTAAGAACTGTAGAATGAATATGGAGCCTCTAAGCTATGTAGCTCAAGCAGCTTAGGGTTAAGAGGAAAAATGTAAACAGTACCTTTCATAAGTATGTGTGTGAAGTCTTTTGCTGCAGACTGGTCACAGATTCAGACCTGGGGTCAAGGTCTCCCTAAAGATGAGAGGAATGTAATGCCATAATTAATTTTGGGTGTTAATGTGAGAAAAGCAACTCCACCACAGCAATATGTGGGGCAAGCAGGCAAGAGCAGAAACACTAGTATGTGATTTCATGAATGAGGCTGGTTACCTACCAAACATTGGTGGGCCAGGCCAAGCCCGATGTCTTGGTGACATTGTAGAAAAGCTGAGTAACTATGAACTAGACCAAGGGGAGTTTTCACACCACTGGGCCATGACAGTGCTGATCTGTATGTGCCTAGAAACAATTACTGGCACAACAAACATGCCACTAACTGCTATAAATACTCTCTGATTCTAGCACCGTTTGGCACCACCCTTCATGAAGCTAGAGCCAAACAATTATCTACTGTGTTATGGACCTGTGAGCACCCAATGCTGATATGGGCAGCCATCTCCACTAGACCAGGTCATGGGGTTATGTCCACAACTATGGATCTGTAGTAGTACAATGGATGAGCCACCTACAATCTTTACAGTAGCAGCTGGACTTCTGCCTTGGAGGGCAGTGGAGTATGGCCAGGGTGGTACCACTGCCAACCACCTTCCCCCAGGTGAACTTCTCTTCCAGTAGCAGTAGACCTCTTTGAGAAGCCAGGTGGACATTCATGTCATTGGCATTCCTCACTCATGAGTCCTCAGGAAAGTTGGACACAGACGACACCTCCCCAATATGCCGCCATGGCCATCAGCAGCTGGCAGTGCAGCTGGCAGACCACATGACAGAAGAGGGCATGTCCCTGGCATCACACCAATTTGATCATTGTAACGCAAGACTGAATAAAACATGTTTTACCTTGCAGCTGACTTTCCCTAGCCACCACTGGCCACCACCACAGCTTTGATACTCTGACACACCTCCACTTCTACACCAAAGATTCACTACAAACCTAGACGTTTACAAATTCTTGAGAAGGTTGTAGACAGATTCCTTTTTTGTAGCTGTTTGTGTAACTCTGTTTTTGCAGGACTGGATTTCAATTTATAATTCTTTATTACTGTACCTCTTTAGCTGGCTTCGCACAAAACAGATAACTAGTTAGTAAATAAAAGTAGCTGTGATAAGGAACCTAATTTAATATTTCTTTCAGTTGGGGGGAGAGGGGAAAGAAAAGGGTCACATGGATAAAAGATTCCACCATGGGACATGATTATTTAGTTTTATACTGTTTTACTCTTGACACTGAAATCAGTTACTACATTCTGGCTATGGAACTTTCTGGAAAGAGACACAGCAGAAGAAAGAGAAATATGAAGTATCAGACCAAATAAAAATAAAGAAGTCGTTCAGCAGCAAAAACTTCTTTGAGAAGGCTTCCTGTGACAGAAAACCAATTTTGCTGATACCATTCTTTCAAATACTTCAAAAATGATATTTGTGTATGTTGATGAAATCAAATGTCATGTGGCTAGGGCATCCTGTTGGGTAGACTGGTCACCTGGTGCAAGTCTTTTAAGCTGATGCCACTCCAGTGACTTGCATGTCATTGGGGATGAGATGATAATGAAGACAACACAGCACCCAGTCCCTGAATGGAGAAAATCTCCAACCCAGCTGGGAATCAAACCTAGGCCCCTTTGTATGGCATTCTGCCACACTAACCACTCAGCTATTGTGTCAGACAAGGATGTTGATAGTACTTCTTAACAGACTGAAAATGGTGACCTAGTTGTGGCAGGAACTCATTCACATTCCTGCTGAGAACAAAAACAACTGGAAAAAAAACTTCAGTTGTTAATGGTTACAATGTAGTAAAATTTAGTTGGTTCAAAGTGTCGCTTAGTCAGAAGAGAACTTATTTTGGTGCATCTTCAATAAATAAATAAGAATTCTTTTGTTGCAGAGGAACTTAACATAGGAGTATTAGAAAAGAAGCGGTCCTTTGAGGGTGAGTATATCTAGGAAGAAAACTTCACCATTTATGAATACTTTGAATGTGTTCATTTACATTAACTTGTCATTTATAGTGCCATTTCAATGAAAGAAACAATTAATTTCTATAATGTAAGTATATGTTAATACTTCTCAAAGCTGTTACTAGAGTAAGTTGACCCTTTTCCTGACCTCATTTTCCTTGCCTTATCACTCTCACCTGCTGAAAATAAAGGTATTGAAACCCACAGAACATTGATGGCTTTTATTGCAAATGCAGTAGTTCTTTGTGGTAAACTGATGTAGAGATAAATGAATGGTCAAAAGTACCCACACTGTCAACTATATTAAAAATATTGAGATACAGCTTATTAAAAATGGAACTTCATTGCAACATTAAAAAATGAAAACACATATCTGAGGATTAAAGTGAATTTACATGGAATTATTTGCAAAACATTTGTAGGGGCATACATGGGACATTTCAACATACCATATGCCTGTAAAAGATATATCTTTGCCTCTTCAAATTAGTAGAGTTGCAGTTTCATTTATCGAGTAGCCTGCCTTTTCATTTGGTTAATACAGTGTTTCACAAAGAATTTCACAAAAAAACTTTCAACAATTTAAAAACTGAGTTGTTTTTCTATACATTTTTACCATCCATCTGTCTTCCTCATGAATTGTAGCCATAAGATAAGAAATAAAAGTGATTGGTTAGTTAATAGTTTTCATTTCCCTTGGTTCAAGTACATGATATCTCATTATGATGTAGAATGCAGGATGACATTGGTAGTGAGTGTGAGCCTCTGGACAAAGTGGATCAAACAGCCTTTTTTCTACAGGACATTGTCCAGTGTTCAGCAAGTGTGTATTATTCACAAGATTATTAAATAGGATCATGCAGTGGAATTGGTAACATGGGTGTTTAAAAACCAATCTGAAATGGCAAACAAAGAAAATTAACAGAATTTAGCTTCGACAGAAAATAGTATCAGCTACTTAGTTAATAAATATCATTAAGAATTAAGAAGCGACTGAGCTGGAACATTATGACCAGATTATATTAGGTAGTAGGTAAAGTTGTTCTCAGCCAGAAGGCTGTATTGAATACCAGTTTTGATGGGTGTGGTTTTATTGAAGGCGGAATGCTCTTACTTTCCCCCACATTTGGTCTGATTCACGAAGCCAGTTGTAGGGGGCCTTATAGCTTAATATGAGCTCTGAACTATGCCACAGCATGGTGTTTTTCACATTAATAAATGATTATCATGGTTTAAAGAAGCAATAAATACCAAAAAATTCTAGAACCAAATGAGGAGTGATTCTTAGATCTACGAATTTTAAACTGACACTTATCCACTTAGCGAAAGAGCCATACAGTAAACAAAACAGAGTTGTGAATAGTGCCTAGAATTGTACATGTTTTCTGATTTAGGGCAGATAAGTTGTTGCTGGGTGAGCTAAATGATTAAAAATAACCTTGGGAAGGAAGTTCATGAAGAGAGATTAATAGTTCTTGTCAGTGGAGTAATTGGTTTATTATGAGCAGTTACACCATGTGAAGTTTCCTCTATAGTAGCTAACTTGCATAATACAGAAACATAATATAAAATTTTCCATCCAGAAATAATAAATATTGGGACCATTAATAATAAACATTTCAAACAAGATGATTGTTGATCACCTTTGCACTTCTTTGTGGGTAGCTATTGAAAAGCATTTAGTTTTATCTGATTCTTGCAAAAATACATCTCAAACATGAAAACTTTGGAGGGTACTCAACTTTTCCTCTTTACACTGTAGTAGGTACTTTAATGAAATACTCTCTCATTTCTTTTAAGTTAGTCATAATATCCTATCTTTTATTTTTTGCAGACGATGACGGACACTTGCATATATCAGTTTTAGGACTATCAGCATCTGTGTTCCCTTTGGATGTCCATTACTGGCAATCATTACTGGAAGCCTCACTTCCAGATGACATTACTCTCTCAGACCCAGTAATGATCTGTAATGACTATTGCAACAAATTGCCTTCAGACTGGTGTCACACACTGCAAGGCTGCAAACAAACTAAAACAGTATGTGTATTTATTACATTTGAATTGGACAAAAGTGAAACAATATGCTCAACAGATTTGCAGAAAATATTAGAGGGAAATATTACAGTACTGATAGAACAAAACAGGTCACCCATGACAAAGTTGCTGAAGAAAGCACTGAATTTATTTCTAAGTACTCCAGAGGAGAACATAAATTCTTCTGAGGTAAGTGCACAAAAATTATATTGACGGTGTATGCTTTAAAGGTTTTACTAAGTTACACGATGATAACAATACGTAAATAAAAAATTAAGTAATTATCAGATTTTTAAATAACAGGTTGAAATCATTTCTTTTCTGTCTCACTCTTTATCTTCAGCTGTAGAGTTTGTTATGTTCCCTGGTGCTGTGCTCCACCGTACTTGACACCAGGTGTAACACTGCCTCCTCTGTAGCTGACTGAATGTACAACATGTTAACATTGGACTGGCTGTTGCTGTTCCAGCTTGACTTCTTGCCATGCTTGGTAATGTCTTTTCCAAACTGCGAGTGCTTCGCTGAAAGAGAGCAGTGTTGCTATTACCTTTAGCTATGTAAATTGTTTTTGACAACAACTTTGCTTTAAACACCGTATTTTCTTACATAAACTTACACAATTACAATTCCCAGCCATACATCAATAACTTTTAATCTGGACCTTCACCCAAAATCAACCAGTCTCTTTTGTGTCTTTACTATTATTGACATTCTTGGAATGGTCTGCTTGCATATTCTCTGGCAGCCCCTCCAAAGCACCTTCAACTGCTACACCAACGGTCACTTACTCAGCGGTATGGGATAAGGTTTACAAGAAGTGGTGTATTGTCCTTTATCTTAAAGTTGCATATATAACCTCCAAGTACCCCTGGTTTATCTAAAAATGCCTTTCCATACCATAACATATTTGGTTTAAGTACTGTTTTGTTAGTCTGTTAGCAAATCTGATTCAAATGCTTTTAGCTTTATTTGCGAGTGTAACAGTTCTTGCTGATCACCAGGTTCCTCAGAACTCAGCATGCTTTGTGTATCCACTAACTTTATATCTCATATCTTCTGTTACTTATTACTCCCTTATTCTCAAATGGTATCACATAACACTGATTGTTGTAATCACTGATCAGTTCTCAGGCTGCAAAACCTAAAGTTATTTTATATGCATTAAGCCAATCAATGCTGAGCAATAATTGCCTATTGACAGTGGGCATTACCAAAAGTGTCTGCTTACACATAAAATTCCCCATATTAAAGGTAACCTTACTTCTTGTTTTATTTGTATTGTTATAGAGCCTGTAATACCAACAATATACACTCCTGTTACAGGAAGTGTAGGATGTACCATCTTGGTTCTTAATACCAGTAATAATGACTGAAACAAACAAGATTTGACTTCCTGAGTCAACATTCATATCTATCTTCTGATGGTTTATTTCTCACAATCCTGTTGGCTTAAGATTAGTCTCAGTGTCTTCTAATTGTTATTCTTCTAAAATCCACTGTTTCATTGGTATCGTTTGCATGAAAGAAACAATCTGTTTGATATATGGGCCTTCCTTTACATCAACACATCCTGGATCATGGCCCTGGTTCCAGGATGTTGTCCATTTTCCACCACTATTGTTGCCTGTGATGGAATAATTGCATCATTCTGTAGGTTACTATTGGTTCCAGAATTTGGAACCAGCATGTGCATATTTTAGTTTTTCAATAGTTGCTGTGTTTGTTGCTCCTTTTTCAGGCTATTTCTGTCTTGCTGACAAAATTTCATTTCTCTTTTCTTTTGAAATCTATTGTACGTGCTCTATTTGTGTCACCATTTCAATTAAAATTTGATTCTCCGGGACTAAAATTACTGCACTCTTTGTTCATTGTATCTAGACTTGCCACAAATGTAAACAAATCATCCACTGTGGACCATCCCCTACATAAAATGACTCCCAATAAATGCAAGGCAGCATGGCAAATAATAAAACAAGAGAATACACAAAAATGCACAGAAACAGCTCTGCTTGAACCAAAGGAATTAAATCGGAACTTTTTAAACTCAGTTAAAGAAATAAGTAACAGTATTAAAGCAACAAATTCATCTGCAATGGACCTTGTTGGAACACCATTGCCTGTTAACCTGGTATTTCAATGGAGGGCTGTCACGCTTTCTGATATTATAAAAACTGTATCCAAATTTTCAGGTTCTAAAAGTATGGACTGTTATTGGTTATCAAATAACTTCATTAAAAAGACAATACACTTTTATTTTTAATAAATGTGTGGACTTTGGAGTTGTTCTGGATGCCCTTAAGGTATCAAAAGCTGTCACAATTTTTAAAAAAAGGGAACAAACATCTTCCCCAAAGCTACAGATCAGTCTCCATTGTTCCAATATTCTCAGAGATATTTGAGGCACTGATACACACACAAAGAAAGCAGCTTCATTCAAAAACACAATATCCTATGTAACAATCTGTCTGGTTTTTGCAAGGGAAGAAACACAACAAGGGCCATCTTGTAAATCATTGACCAAACTTTAACAGCTTTTGAAAATAATAACATGGTATCACTGTCATTAAGTGATGTAAGCAAAGCTTTCAATTGCATTCCTGGTGACATTCTAGTGAGGAAACTAGAGTTTTATTGGGTGGGAGGAAGCACTTAAGATGTGACGAGTTCTTATTTACGTAACAGAAAACAATTTTTCTCAGTCAGAAATGCAAATTCTTCCATAATGGAAATCAGCACAAGTGTACCACAAGAGTCTATGCTTGGACCCTTCTTTTTCATTGTACCCATCAATGATTTACCTAATAACATAGCCCGCCCTGTCATATGTTATGCCGATGATACAATACTATTTACCACACACCAGAACGTTTCAGATCTGAACAGTATAAGAAAACAAACACTTGATAAGGCCCTGGACTGGTTTGCAGCCAATAAGCTCCTGTGCAATCCTGATAAAACCCAATAACATTTAATGGGAATATCAAATGAAGTAGGTAATAAGTCAGTAAAACTCTTAGGTATTTACATTGACTCAAAATTCTATTGGGAGGAACATGTCAATCATGTATGTGAAAAAATATCCTGGGTGGCATACCTTATCTTGAAACTAAGGGAGGTAGCAAGTTTTGAGTACCTTAGGGTGACATACTTCGGGCTATTCCAGTCACATTTTTCATATGGGGGCACTCCCCTCACGTCAAGAACACTTTGAAATTACAAAAAAAATTGCCAGAAGTAGTTTAGCTTTGTAGAATCTTTTGCATTTCAGATATGACCTATGAATGCATGCTCTGTTCTGCCCCTTGGGTAGAGGCTTGCTTAAGCTCCTGGTACAGGAGAATCTTTTGCATTTCAGATATGACCTATGAATGCATGCTCTGTTCTGCCCCTTGGGTAGAGGCTTGCTTAAGCTCCTGGTACAGCATATGTATGTTCCCTCTTATTTCTGCTAGCTCTTCTGTAAATCAGTTCAGTCTTTTTCATTTCACTTTCATTTTCAATCAGTCATTTTCAATGATTTACAAGATGGCCCTTGTTGTGTTTCTTCCCTTGCAAAAACCAGACTGATTGTTACATAGGATATTGTGTTTTTGAACGAAGCTGCTTTCTTTGTGTGTGTATCAGTGCCTCAAATATCTCTGAGAATATTGGAACAATGGAAACTGATCTTTTTTTTTTTTTTTTTTTTTTTTTTTTTTTTTTTACTGGTGAGCAAGAATACCATAAATCTGTGTACCTTTTAAATAAGTTAGCAAAGGTAATTTCAGCTCCCCTTTTCTCAGATTTACAGTTATATATAAAGATCCAATCTGCACTTCCTACTCTATCAATAAACATACTTATGTACTCTTCCATTTGCCCTTGTACCATTACTACTTTAGGTTCTTCAATTTTAACTGGTTGCCTCTTACAGAGTGCAAGGAATAGTGGCTCATGATCTGCAAGTCCACTTCCTGCAAGTCTGACTGTAAAATCTTCCCTATGGAAATTCACAACAATATTGTCTATGGAGGCATTCTTATGTGTGGCATGGTTATTTGTACAATAGAGGTCTAACGCTCTTAACATATTGAAGAATGTCCTAGTGACTTGCCTCTGTGTGTTTGCCATTTCTATGTTGAAATCACCACAGACAGCAATTCTTCTCTTTCTCTTCAATATCTTTTTAACTATTAATTCACATTTTTCATTAAACAAATTTACATCACCATCTGGTGACCTACGTAGACTAACTACCACTATATTTTCATTTACTAGTTTTACACATCTTGTTCTCAGGAATACGTAAATACATCACTTCCGGAAAATTTGATTCCTTTTATTAGTTTTACACATCTAGTTCTGAGGTATATGTAGATACATCACTTCCGGAAAATTTTATTCCTTCTTTGACAAAAATTCCAGCGCCACCATTCTTTCTCTGTTTCCTACATATTTTGTCTCCCACAACATACCCTTGGGGAACAAATATATTTACTTGTTCTTGGGTTAAACACTGCTCAGATACACATATAATATCCTCATGCTCAGTGTTACATAAATGTTCTAATTCTAAAATCTTATTTCTAATACAACACGTGTTAACTTGTAGAAAAGTAAGTAGTTTGTCTCTGTCTGTATTCCTCTGAGAACAATTTTACTCTATATTTGAAATTGTAGATTCAGTTAATGTCTTTAATCTTGGTGCACTGTGATCATCTATGTTACTATAGTCACATACCTCTTCATCCATTTGTTGACTCACTTTGTTAACTGCTTCCTTCTGTGAAATCACTGCTTATCCCACCAAATATCCTGGTCCCTTGGTAGTGGTTTCTTTCTTTGGGTTGACTGCCATATTTCACCTGTTGGTATTCTCACTCCTTGAGCTTGAGTTGCTATTCTTCTTTCTGCAAGTAGGTCTGTCTTCTTATACAGTGTCTTCTTTCCTGCCACATCATTTGCTGCTGTCTTCTCTTTCGCTGGTTGAGTCTGCAATATGTTAATACTGGATTGATGGTTGCCTTTAATAATAGTTGTGAACTGGACCTGCAAGTCATTTCCAACTAGATTTCTTGCTGTGGTTGCTAACTTCTTTTCCAAAGTGCAAGAGTTTCACTGAAAGAGTGTGGGTTTCAGCCATCTTCAGCTATGTAAATTATTTTCAACAGTGACTTTGCTTTAAAGAATGTGTTTTCTTACATAAACCTACACAACTACAATTTGTAACCATACAATGATAACTTTTTACCTGGATCTTCACCCAAAATCAACTACTCTCTTTTATGTCTTTGCTACTATTGACCTTCTTGGTGTGGTTTTTTTTTTTTTTTTTTTTTTTTTTTTTTTTTTTTTTTTTTTTTTTGTTAGGGCGCAAAACTGCTATGGTCATTTGCGCCCAGTCCGTGACTTAGGAAACAGTAAAAAACCGAAATTGAAAACCAGCAGCAATGGGAACGAAAGTCATAAAATTGGAGAAACTAAAAGCAGAAGGAAGGCTTAAAAATCCACTACAGAAAGGGGTTGGTTGTCCCCAAAAAAAGCTTCAAATGACTGACGTCATTTCACTGGGACTAATAAACTTGAGAACGCGGTCGGCTGAGCGCGTGTCATCTGCTAAAATCGACGATTTATCAGGCGATAGCTGTAGACGGGAGCGTAACGGATTAAAATAGGGGCACTCAATTAAAAGGTGTCTTACCGTCCACAGCTGAGAACAGTGGGGACAGAGTGGGGGAGGATCGCCACTTAAAAGATGTTGATGGCTAAAAAGACAGTGCCCTATCCGGAGTCTAGTTAAAATTACCTCCTCCCGACGACACGTTCGGGAGGAAGAGGTCCAAGCACAAGGAAGAGCTTTCACGTCCCACAATTTATTATGGGGAAGTGTCGACCAATGCGCGTGCCATAAATGAACAACACGATGACATAAAACGCTTCGTAGATTGGCAAATGGAATCGATTGAATAGCTGGACGAAGAAGAGAGACTGCAGCCATGGCTGCAATATCAGCCGCCTCATTTCCACAGAAACCAACGTGTCCCGGGAGCCAGAGGAACGCCACCGAGATGCCCCCCAGGTGGAGCAAGCGCAGACAGTCCTGAATCCGGTAGACCAGACGGTGCACAGGATAAAGAGCTTGGAGACTGAGGAGAGAGCTGAGAGAATCTGAGCAGATAACGTACTGTATCCGCTGATGGCGGCGGATGTAGTGGACAGCCTGGAGAACAGCGTAAAGCTCCGCAGTATAAACTGAACACTGGTCGGGAAGCCGAAAGTGATTTGGGGTGTCGCCAACAATATAGGCACTCCCTACACCTAACGATGTTTTCGAGCCGTCGGTGTAAATAAATGTGGCGTCCGTCATTTGTGCACATAGAGCAGCAAATGCCCGATAAAAAAACAAGTGAAGGGGTACCATCCTTGGGAAATCGATAAAGGTCATGGAGCAGGCAGATCCGGGGATGGAGCCAAGGCGGTGCTGTACCCCAAGTTGTCAAGAAGGTTTTAGGAAAGCGGAAGGAAAGAGAATGGAGCAGTTGACGGAAGCGAACTCTCCCGGTGGTAGTAGGGAGGAGGGGCGGCCTGCATACCCTACATCAAAGGAGGCGTTGAAAAAAAGATCATGGGCTGGATTAGCAGGCATGGAAGACAGATGGCTAGCATAATGATTCAGAAGGACTACTCGCCGATTGGACAGCTGAGGTTCAGCAGTCTCAACATAAAGGCTTTCCACAGGGCTGGTGTAAAAAGCTCCAGACACTAAACGTAATCCACGGTGGTGGATAGAGTCGAGACGCCGAAGAATAGACGGCCAAGCAGAGGAGTAGACTATGCTTCCATAGTCCAATTTCGAGCGCACTAAGGCACGATAGAGGCGGAGAAGGACCACTCGGTCCGCTCCCCAGGAGGTACCATTCAGGACACGGAGGGTGTTAAGGGATCGCAGACAGCGAGCCGAAAGATAGGAAATGTGGGAGGACCAGCACAGTTTTCTGTCAAACATAAGACCCAAGAATTTAGCGATGTTTGAAAACGGAAGGTTGACAGGACCTAGATGTAAGGAGGGCGGAAGAAACTCCTTACGTCGCCAAAAATTAACACACTGGGAGAAAAACGGAAGCCGGTTTCGATGCTCCAAGAGTGGAGGCGATCGAGACATCCTTGAAGACATCGTTCAAGAAGGCTGGTCAGTTGAGAGCTGTAGTAGATCGCAAAATCGTCCACAAAGAGGGAGCCCGAGACATCAGGAAGGAGACAATCCATAATTGGATTGATGGCAATGGCAAACAGTACAACACTCAGCACAAAGCCCTGGGGTACCCCGTTTTCTTGGGAGAAAGTACGGAAGAGAGTAGTGTTCACCCGCACCCTAAATGTGCGCTCTGCCATAAATTCGCGAAGAAAAAGGGGCAGCCGACCTCGAAAGCCCCAAGAGAACAGTTTGCGGAGGATGCCTGTCCTCCAACAGGCATCGTATGCTCTCTCCAGATCAAAAAATATTGCTACTGTTTGGCGTTTCCGGAGAAAATTGTTCATGATATAAGTGGAGAGAGCAACAAGATGGTCAACTGCAGAAGAATGCTTTCGGAATCCGCATTGGGCAGGTGTTAAAAGACTGCGGGATTCCAGCCACCACGCTAAACGGTAATTCACCATACGCTCCAAAACCTTACAGACACTACTCGTGAGAGCAATGGGGCGATAGCTAGAGGAAAGATGTTTGTCCTTTACAGGTTTCGGAACAGGAACGACGATAGCTTCCCGCCATCGTCTGGGAAAAGTACTGTCGGTCCAAATTCGATTATAATGGTGAAGGAGGTAACGCAGACTATGGGTTGATAAATGCAGCAACATTTGGATGTGGATACCATCCGGTCCTGGGGCGGAGGAGCAAGAAGAAGAGAGTGCATGTTGGAGTTCCCGCATGGAGAAAACAGTATTGTAGCTTTCGCGATTTTGAGAGGAGAAAGCAAGAGGTCGCACTTCCGCTGCACGTTTCTTCGGGAGAAACGCTGGCGGGTAATTTGAAGAGCTCAAAATCTCAACAAAGTGCTGACCCAACGAGTTAGGAATTGCGACGGGGTCCACTAATGTGTCATGCACGACAGTGAGCCCAGAGACCGGGGAGAAACTAGGCGCGCCTGAGAACCGTCGAAGCCGACTCCAAACTTCCGAGGAGGGAGTGAAGGTGTTAAATGAGCTAATAAAGAATTTGCAGCTTGCCTTCTTGCTATCGCGGATGACACGACGGCATCGCGCTCGGAACTGCTTATAGCGGATACAGTTGGCCAAAGTAGGATGGTGGCGGAAAACGCGGAGAGCACGTCGCCGCTCACGTATTGCATCACGGCATGCCTCGTTCCACCAAGGAACTGGGGGGTGCTGGGGCAATCGGAGGTGCGTGGTATTGAACGTTCCGCAGCTGTAAGAATAACGTCGGTAATATGTGTGACCTCATCGTTGACGCTGGGAAAGTGACGGTCATCGAATGTCGCTAGAGACGAAAAAAGTGTCCAATCAGCCTGGGCAAACTTCCAGCATCGCGGGCGCATGTATGGCAGTTGAGGCTGCAGTCTAAGGACACATGGAAAGTGGTCACTTGAGTGTGTATCATCAAGGGCGAACCATTCGAAGCGCCGAGCTAGCGGAACAGTACCGACCGCAAGGTCCAAATGAGATAAATTTGTCGTGGAGGCAGACAAAAATGTAGGGACCCCAGTGTTGAGGCAAACTAGATCCACTTGGTGGAAGACGTCTAGCAATAGTGAGCCACATGGACAAGGATGTGGAGATCCCCAAAACGGGTGGTGGGCATTGAAGTCCCCAACCAGCAAATAGGGGGGTGGAAGCTGACCAAGAAGATGAAGGAGATCAGCTCGTGCCATTGGTGTGGACGATGGAATGTATACAGTACAAAGAGAGAACATGTATCCAGAAAGGGAAAGACGGACGGCGACAGCTTGGAAGGAAGTGTTTAAATGGATTGGGTGATAATGGAGAGTTTCATGGAGAAGAATCATGAGTCCTCCATGTGCTGGAGTGCCTTCAACAGAGGGGAGATCATATCGTACAGACTGAAAATGAGGGAGAACAAAGTGGTCATGGGGACGCAGCTTTGTTTCCTGAAGACAGAAGATGACCGGCGAGTAGGATCGTAAGAGGATCGACAATTCATCCCAATTGGCTCGAATACCGCGGATATTCCAGTGGATAATGGACATAGGGTGAACAGAAAATGGAGGAATGTGACCAAGGTCGCTGTCAACTCAACGACTGCTCAGAGCTTGCGACCGACAGCATGGAATGGCATTCAGCCGAAGGCTGAAGATCCTGATCCATAGGTTGGTCAGGAGCAGCTCCTGCCACCAGCGATCGGCCAGTTGATCGGCCGCCAGCAGTGCGCCTCGGCGACACAGAAGACGGCCGAGGGCGATTTCCGCCAGGTGGTGCTGTAGATGGGACACGCCTTGGCGGAGAAGGACAGGAACTGGGTTTCTTTGTAGCCTTCTTGGAAGTATGATGTTTAGATGAAGGAGGAACCGATGGTTGGGAAGTTGCGGTACGTAAAAACTCTTCACGAGTATGCTCTTTTTTCGAAGTCTTGGTGTCTGACTTTTGGGCTCGAGATTTAGCAGAACTCGACGAAGGGTGAGCCAGAGAGTGGACAGGCGAAAGTGGTGAGGTTGAACGGGCGATCTTTGCGCTGGCCGATCTGACGACCGTGGTACTAAAGGTGAGGTCACAAGTCTGCGTGGCCGCCTCCTTTGTTGGCCGAGGAGAAGCAAGGACAGTGCTGTATTTTCCTGTCTGAGGCACGGTGGGCTGTCGACTGGCGAATAATTTTCGAGCAGCAAAGGTCGACACCTTTTCCTTCACTCTAATTTCCTGGATGAGCTTTTTGTCCTTAAAAACGGGTCAATCTCGAGAGGAAGCAGCGTGGTCACCCATACAGTTGATGCAGCGAGGGGATGGAGGTGGACAAGCACCCTCATGGGCATCCTTGCCACACGTTACGCATTTGGCCGGATTGGAACAGGACTGGCTGGTGTGATTGAACCGCTGACACTGATAGCAATGTGTAGGGTTTGGGACATAAGGGCGAACGGAAATTATCTCATAGCCTGCTTTGATTTTCGATGGGAGTTGAACTTTGTCAAATGTCAAGAAGACAGTGCGGCTTGGAATGATGTTCATGTCAACCCTTTTCATAACCCTATGAACAGCCGTTACGCCCTGGTCGGACAGGTAGTGCTGAATTTCTTCATCAGACAATCCATCGAGGGAGCGTGTATAAACGACTCCACGCGAGGAATTTAAAGTACGGTGCGGTTCCACCCGGACAGGGAAGGTGTGTAGTAGTGAGGTACGCAGCAATTTTTGTGCCTGGAGGGCACTGACTGTTTCTAACAACAGGGTGCCATTCCGTAATCTGGAACAAGACTTTACAGGACCTGCAATTGCGTCGACACCTTTCTGAATAATGAAAGGGTTGACCGTGGAGAAGTCGTGACCGTCGTCAGACCGAGAAACAACAAGGAACTGTGGCAACGATGGAAGAACTGTCTGTGGCTGAGACTCAGTGAACTTACGCTTGTGAGCAGACATAGTGGAAGGTGAGGAAACCATTGTGGAAGAATCCCCCATGATTACCGGCGTCTCCGGTGGCGCGCTCCTCCCTTGTGGGGGCCCTCTCTGAGGGCACTCCCGCCTTAGGTGATTGTTCACACCTCAGGTCACACCTCCCGACAAGCGGACGGAGGTACCAATCGGCAGTTTCGGAAGGTATCAGCTCGGGTAATCACCCCTCCCTGGGCCTGGCCGTTACCAGGGGTTACGTACGTGTCCTACCTGTCTCCTGTCTACCCGGGGTGGGGAATTACGCGTTACCCCGTCACCGGCTACGCATGGAAGTGCGTGGATCGGCCTTCAGACACGCACAGGGAGGAAAAAAGAGGAAAGGAAAGGATAGAAGAGGGGTCTCAAACGCTGCAGTGGAGAAAAGGGCAAAGAGAAGAGGGAGGGAAAAGAGAAGGACAGAGGAAGGACGAAGACTGGCAAGTGTAGAAGGCAAGGAATTTGTAACAGTTTCGAGCGTCCGTCTCCGGACGTAGGCACAAACCATACTCCCAGAGGGGGAGAAAGGGAAGGAAAGATCCAGAGGTGAGGGGGGAGGGGGGGGGGCGAAGATGGGGGACGGGGAAGGATGCGGAAAGGGAGGGTATGCAGCCCGGAAAGGAAGGAGGGCCACATTAGCTCAGGGTCCCGTGTTTGCTACGCACGTATCCACAAAAGAGTTGTGGACCCCCTGGGGGGCTTGGTGTGGTCTGCCTGCATATTCTATGACGGGCCCTCCAAAGCACCTTCAACTGGCAGCAACACGGAATAGTGCACTCCATCAGCAAGTGTAGATACCCACTCACTGCTCAAGCTGGACACTCTGGACTCTGTACAAAGAGACACCTCTCATCAATGTACTATTTTTACAAAGTTCATCTAAGCTGTATATAATTTTTTTGTTTTGTTCATGTGGCTATCCCCCATACTCTGAAGAGCCTAACAGAGTGCCATGAACTTTCTTATGCAAATTTCATGGTACAAACACAGATTTGGTTTTTTTGCCACCAAGACTAGAAGGATATAGTACAGTAGTTATTGACAATATATTTCTAAATCCAACCATCTTTCATGAAATAGAAGCGAGCCCCAGAAGTAAATGATTTGTATAACCATGATGGTCAAATGGTAGCAGAAGAGCATCTCCTTCACTCACTTTTAGCTAAGACGTTTTTCAATATTTTAAATGCTGATTCAGTCATACTGCTCAGAGAGAATTTACTGTTTTCCAATGATGCACATTAGATGATAAACCCAGAGTTGGATTTTGGGAATTCACGGTTTCTTACTCCCTCCCCACATCACTTTCTATCAATCCTACTTTTAACTGGCCATCTTTGTCCAGTATTTAATATTAATTACAATATTATATCATATATTAAATGTTTTAATATAATAATAGTAACTAGCATACATTAATGCTCAGTAGATTTCTTTAGTGTAACTTATAACAACTATAATTTACACAGTACAAAATTAATGTGTGCACCCACCATTACCAAAACTTCGCTTAGGACTATGATTGTGAATACAGGCCAGCATTTTATGGCTATGTGAGTGTGTAAATCAGAAAAATGATACTTCTTTTAGTCAGTTCTGCCTGCAGGTGGGAAAATCAGCATTTCTGTAACTTTTTGCATTTCCCTTTCTGTCACACCTTACTTAACTTCCTACCACCTGCCAGTTCCACCTGTAGATTAAAGAACTGTGTCTGATTTGTTGTTGACAGTAGGTACTGTCAGCCTGTGAATGGCTTTCATTAATTAGCTGGAATGCTCTCAGCAGCCAGTCATACTAAAAGCCAATACATATGGCCTAGCCCTGAAGTGAGCAAATGAACGGAAATGAAACTTCTAATTTTTTATCATTTCTTGCCAGGTTTAAACTGTTTTCATACAACTTCATTTTTTTGAAAATTATCTATGAAACTTGGAAACTGTGATACATAAAAACATAAACAATTTTAGTAAGATGTTCCATGGATCTGCACCTGAACAAATGAGATCAACGTATCTTGTGCCATGAAAAAGAGAGCTTTATTTGATGCTGAGGATTAGCTGTAAGCAAGGTACGCTACATGCAATATTGCAAATTTCTTCACCATATTGTCAAAAAATAAAAGTTGAGCACTATGCACAAAAAATACAAAATTTTCAAAATAACTCACAATCACTTTAGAGCATTAATAGATAACAAAGACATCTAAAAAAAGAGTATCAAAACTCCAAAAACAAAACTACTATTTTTCTCTCAGCTCTTGCTTATGATTTTACTGAACTGTTGGAAAATTAAATTAAATAATTAGTTATGTTGCACCGAACAAAAATACACTTGTCAGTACAATGGTGGGTTCTTTATTTTGCTCTACCATGAGTTTTTACAGCCCTCTCTGAACATTAATTTATACACTTGATACAGACAAAACACAAGTCTTTATACACACAAAATACATACGTCTCACTCAGAGTACATTTGAGAATAATGTAGCAAAATATTTCTTGGTGTGGCTACACCAGTGCTGCACATTTGTCAATGCAGCTGGCAGCGACTATCTTCTTAGTGGTTGTAAGGTACCAACCTTGCACTTTCGACAACATTACATTCCTCCATCCCCATCCCCCCCCCCCCCCCACCAAAACATCTGGATTGCCGTCATGTAGGGTGGTGGCACATGATTGAATCATGATTGAATGCAGACATGGATGAGGAGACAGGGAATGTAGTGGTACCCGATGGCAGCTCCCTGGCCACACACAGATAACCACTGTGGGAATGACCGGGAATACAGGCTAAGAAACTGGTCACAGGGTGCACATCCGCATCCATAGATGCAGACACTGTGG
Organism: Schistocerca serialis cubense; assembly: GCF_023864345.2. NCBI lineage: Eukaryota > Metazoa > Arthropoda > Insecta > Orthoptera > Acrididae > Schistocerca > Schistocerca serialis. The sequence goes on along the minus strand of NC_064643.1, from coordinate 327,297,409 downwards.
TCAGGCACACAATGAGGGGATCTTCTAGGGTGATGTGATGGTCATCAGGTGTGGCACATCCACAGACATTGATTCAGGCTGCAGGACAGCCACTAACCACTGTGAGCACCACTGTGTATTGTGCCAGCTACAACTGGCGAAGATGGAGACATGACTGCTGGTATGGATCCCAGCAGTGTGCTGGGTCGTGAGCAAACACTCTATGGCAGAATAACTTATATACTTTGAAGTGTGCCATAGTTGGTTCTGTAATGAGACAATGCTCTCAACATTATTTCGTGCCAAATACTTTTAACAAGACTTCATCCTGCAGGTGGAACTTTGACTGACTTGGCTGAATTAATTGTTTCAGTGATGGCCACACAAGATGAAATAGGGTATTGGTCCCACGTGTGGGAGGAACAGAGTTTCTCCAAGTGGCTTTTGAACATTTGAACAAACCATTCAGTTTCACCAGTAGACTGCAACTGAAAGGGTACAGCAGTCATATGGTGGATGCTGTTGGTAGCACAAAACTGTTGAAGATTAGCTGACGTGAATTTTAGTACATTGTCCAAGACAATGGACCCAAGAAGACCAAGACAAAATAATGAAGACAAAGCTGATACTATACTCACAGCACATGAAGGACTGAAGCCATAACCTATCAAAGAGAATAAACTTTCTTAACAGTTACACCCATAGCTATCCAAATGCCTAAAATCCTCATTAATTTTTTACATAAAATCAGTAGTGTTTCAAAATATGATATTCGTACACAGATTACAACTTGTTGTGCCAGTTCGAAGGTCCACTCACTGAAATTTCCCATAGGCGGTTAAACAACTCGACACAAGACATGTTTAACTTTTTTTTTCATTTGTTTACTAGTTAACATTAATTGCTGTTCTTGTGGGCAGCTGTCAGTAGAAATCAACAATTATTGTTGTTGTTGTTGTTGTTGCTGCTGTTGTTGCCTTCAGTCCAGAGACTGGTTTCATGCAGCTCTCCATGCTACTCCATCCTGTGCAAGCTTCTTCATCTCCCAGTATCTGCTGCAACCTACATCCTTCTGAATCTGCTTAGTGTATTCATCTCTTGGTCTCCCTCTACGATTTTTACCCTCCACACTGCTCTCCAATACTAAATTGGTGATCCCTTGCTGCCTCTGAACATGTCCTACCAACCGATCCCTTCGTCTAGTCACGTTGTATCAAAAATTTCTCTTCTCCCCAATTCTGTTCAGTACCTCCTCATCAGTTATGTGATCTACCCATCTAATCTTCAGCATTCTTCTGCAGCACCGCATTTTGAAAGCTTCTATTCTCTTCTTGTCCAAACTATTTATCGTCCATGTTTCACTTCCATTTATAGCTACACTCCATACAAATACTTTCAGAAATGACTTCCTGACACTTAAACCTATACTCGATGTTAACAAATTTCTCTTCCTGAGAAACGCTTTCCTTGCCATTGCCAGTCTACATTTTATATCCTCTCTACTTCAACCATCATCAGTTCTTTTGTTCCCCAAATAGCAAAACTCATCTACCACTTTAAGTGTCTCATTTCCTAATCTAATTCCCTCAGCATCACCCGATTTAATTTGACTACATTCCAATATCCTTGTCTTGCTTTTGTTGATGTTCATCTTATATCCTCCATTCAAGACATTTTCCATTCCATTCAACTGCTCTTCCAAGTCCTTTGCTGTCTCTGACAGAATTACAATGTCATCGGCAAACCTCAAAGTTTTTATTTCTTCTCCATGGATTTTAATTCCTACTCCAAATTTTTCTTTTGTTTCCTTTACTGCTAGCTCAACATACAGATTGAATAACATCGGGGAGAGGCTACAACCCTATCTCACTCCCTTCCCAACCACTGCTTCCCCTTCATGCCCCTCGACTCTTATAACTGCCATCTGGTTTCTGTACAAATTGTAAATAGTCTTTCGCTCCCTGTATTTTACCCCTGCCTCCTTTAGAATTTGAAAGAGAGTATTCCAGTCAACATTGTCAAAAGCTTTCTCTAAGTCTACAAATGCCTTTCCTTAATCTTTTTTCTAAGATAAGTCGTAAGGTTAGTATTGCCTCACGTGTTCCAACATTTCTACGGAATCCAAACTGATCTTCCCCGAGGTAAACTTCTACCAGTTTTTCCATTCGTCTGTAAAGAATTTGCGTTAGTATTTTGCAGCTGTGACTTATTAAACTGATAGTTCGGTAATTTTCACATCTGTCAACACCTGCTTTCTTTGGGATTGGAATTATTATATTCTTCTTGAAGTCTGAGGGTATTTCGCCTGTCTGATACATCTTGCTCACCAGATGGTAGAGTTTTGTCAGGGCTGGCTCTCCCAAGGCTATCAGTATTTCTAATGGAAAGTTGTCTACTCCTGGGACCTTGTTTCGACTTAGATCTTTCAGTGCTCTGTCAGACTCTCCACGCAGTACCATATCTCCCATCTCATCTTCATTATGTCCTCTTCCATTTTCATAATATTGTCCTCCAGTACATCACACTTGTATAGACCCTCTGTACACTCCTTCCACATTCCTGATTTCCCTTCTTTACTTAGAACTGTGTTGCCATCTGAGCTCTTGCTATTCATACAAGTTGGTCTCTTTTCTCCAAAGGTCTCTTTAATTTTCCAGTAGGCAGTATCTATCTTACCCCTAGTGAGATAAGCCTCTACATTTTTACATTTGTCCTCTAGCCATCCTTGCTTAGCCATTTTGCACTTCCTGTCGATCTCTTTTTTGAGACAGTTGTATTCCTATTTGCCTGCTTCATTTACTGCATTTTTATATTTTCTCCTTTCATCAGTTAAATTCAATATTTCTTCAGTTACCCAAAGATTTCTACTAGCCCTCGTCTGTTTACCTACTTGATCCTCTGCTGCTTCCACTATTTCATCTCTCAAAGTTACCCATTCTTCTTCTACTGTATTTCTTTTCCCCACTCTTTTCAGTTGTTCCCTATTGCTCTCTGAAACTCTCTACAACCTCTCATTCTTTCAGTTTATCCAGGTCCCATCTCCTTAAATTCCTACCTTTTTGCTGTTTCTTCAGTTTTAATCTACAGTTCATAACTGATAGATTGTGGTCAGAGTCCACATCAGCCCCTGGAAATGTCTTACAATTTAAAACCTGGTTCCTAAATCTCTGTCTAACCATTATATAACCTATCTGATACCTTCTCGTATCTCCAGGCTTCTTCCATGTATACAGTCTTCTTTCATGATTCTTGAACCAAGTGTTAGCTATGATTAAGTTATGCTCTGTGCAGAATTCTACCAGGCGGCTACCTCTTTCATTCCTTACCCCCATTCCATATTCATCTACTTCTTTTCCTTCTCTTCCTTTTCCTACTATCGAATTCCAGTCACTCATGACTATTAAATTTTCGTCTCCCTTCACTATTTGAATAATTTCTTTTATCTCATCATACATTTCATCAATCTCTTCATCATCTGTGGAGCTAGTTGGCATACAAACTTGTACTACTGTGATAGGTGTGGGCTTCGTGTCTATCGTTGCTACAATAATGCATTCACTATGCTGTTTGCAGTAGCTTACCTGTGCTCCTATTTTTTTATTCATTATTAAAGCTACTCCTGCAGTACCCCTATTTGATTTTGTATTTATAACCCTGTATTCACCTGACCAAAAGTCGCGTTCCTCCTGCCACCGAACTTCACTAATTCCCACTATATGTAACTTCAACCTATCCATTTCCCTTTTTAAATTTTCTAACCCACCTGCCCAATTAAGGGATCTGACATTACACTCTCTGATATGTAGAACCCCAGTTTTCTTTCTCCTCGTAACGACCTCCTCCTGAGTATTCCCCACCCGGAGTTCCGAATGGAGGACTATTTTATCTCCGGAATATTTTACCCAAGAGGACGCCATCATTGTTTAACCATACAGTAAAGCTGTATGCCCTTGGGAAAAATTATGGCTGTAGTTGTTTTCAGGCGTTCGCAGTACCAGCACAGCAAGGCTGTTTTGGTTAATGTTACAAGGCCAGATCAGTCAATCATCCAGACTGTTGCCCCTGCAACTACTGTAAAGGCTACTGCCCCTCTTCAGGAACTACACATTTGTTTGGCCTCTCAACAGATACCCCTTCGTTGTGGTTGCACCTACAGTACAGTTATCTGCATCGTTGAGGCATGCAAGCCTCCCCACCAACAGCAAGGTCCATGGTTTATGATCCATGGTTTATAGTCCACGGTTCATCAACAATTATATAGCTGTATAATTAGGTCAGTGTGATTAATCCACTGCTATTCAAGTACAAGATAGCACTCAAATAAGAGATTTAGTAGAAACATCTAAAGCAGACTGTATCAGTTAGCATATGTTGATATTTATGCCATGTCTGTATATTATAGTAAAGTCAAGACACGTAGAAAATAAATGATTGGGTCAACAGCCTTACATATGATTAAATGTAGTATAATATTCTTCCATTACTGTTTAAAAATACAGGGCTATTCAAAAAGAAGGAACAGATTTCAAACATTTATTGCTTCCAAACTACAAAAGATAGAAACACAATTCCAACGTACCTGGAAAGAGAAAAGCTCAAATTTTTATGCATTCAATGTGAGCATGATGTGTTAATGACAAATATGAACATGGTGGCTCAGTTCCTGCCACACACATAGCAGCTGGTCTCTGGTTATCCAATTTACAGCTTCGACAATGCAATGTCACAGACCTTCAAGAATGTCGGGCATAGGGGGAATAAAAACATAATCTTCCAATTAACCCCACAAATAAAAGTCACAAGGGTGAGGTCTGGAAACGTGGGAGGCCACCAGCGATGAAGTTATCCTCCTCTTCCAATCCAACATCCTGGAATGGTGTCATTCAGACAATGTCAGATGAGCTTAGAGAATCTGAACTTCTCTCTTTCCAGGAATGTTGGAACTGTGTTTCCAGCTTTTATAGTTTGGAAACAATAAGTATTTGAAATCTGTTCCTTCTTTTTGAATAACCTTGTATTATTTTAAACTGTAGGATGTTAAGTATGAGTTCTTCATTCTTAAATGTAACATAATTTTGAAGTGAAAAATAATCCAATTCCATGGTGCAAGCAGTAAAAATATGATGTTGACATAAGATATAACTCTTGTGTGACATACAGAATATCTCACTAAAGTAGCAGTTGTAGAAATATGAAACTGGAATTTCCCTATAGATCATGCTAGTCGTCAGTGTAGGGCCTATGAGACCACATATGCAGTGCTGTCTGCTGCCTGTAATGGCCGACAACGAGTGTCAACACACTGTAACCCAAATTTTATAGATTGGTATCTGTTCCAAACCCATAAACACGTAAAGTTTTATGCTTACAAACTACGACTTGCAGACAGCATTGGTTTTCTGTTATCATTTGAAGAATACTGCTGCAGAATCACATCAAATGCTTGTCGAAGATTTCAGCGAACGTGCTCTTAGGAAAACACAGTGTTTTGAGTTGTTCAAAAAAATCAAAAGTGGTGATTTTGACATGAGAAACAATTTGCATCTATGAGTCAAAATATTCTGACAAGTTATAGAAGCTGTGAATAAAAAGATAGTCTTTTACTTTGTGAGAATATCTAGTGATTTCCAATTTCTTGCCAATTTTTGTCAGCAACTAGTTAATCTCTTTTGTACCAGAATATAAAATTTCATTCTAAACCATAAACAAGGACACACATCTCTAGAGGTACAAAAGAAAGAAGACAACATATCTGGTTATCATCCATAAAGCATCGGACACCTGCTTGTAGAATTCTAAATAGTTGCACACGTAATATGTGTTAACCAGTCTCACAATGTGTTTGGGATGACTTAACTCATTAATCACAAATTGATCTCCACACAGTGTGATACAGTCATGAAGGAATTAGATTCATATTCTTGAAGAACTGGATTCAAACCTCCAACTGATCATGATTCATGTTTTCCGTGGTTCCTATAAATTACTCAAAGTGAATGTTGTCTTGGTTCCTTTGGGTCCTCATTAACTTCCTTACTCATCTTTATCCAATTTATGTAATGCTCCATCTGAAAAGACCTCAAATCAATATTGTGAAATTCCAGCCTTAATTTTCCTTTATTTGTTTAATTTCCTGTAACCCTTCCCTCTCTTTTCCCAGATGAAGAAATTTCTGGTTGTGAAAGCTAGTGATTTTGTTTCTTATGATTGTGCCTGTCTTTGCTAATGCTTCATAAAGAGAGATTTTCTCTAATCAGTATCTGCCAACAAAATAGTATGCCATACAGAATGACTGTGGAATAACAGAATAAACCCTAAATTATTAATTTTGTTTACTGCAAGTTTTACTTCACAGACAAATCCTGCTGATGTCCAGTTCTGTGATATTATGGCATCATCCCTAGTGAACATAATTTATCTCAGTTTGGATGATGAGTTCCAAGAGAAGTGCTTGCAGCTGTTGAAAGTAAGTCATGATGTTTATTATTAGTATTATAACTGACTAGGTTGTTGTTCACAAGTTAGTGTTAGGCACTTATGAGAAAAAACTAAACTGTAGTTCTCTTATAAAGTATCATCCTTGTAAGTTGTGTGTATTTTTCAGTTCCTGTTATTTATAATTTCAAAGATAGGGTAGGTATGTATAAATTCTTCTAAAATATCATAGGACTGAACATGGGGTGTGCTCAGAGTTCTTTTCCAATAGTTTGATTTTAAAATGTGTCAGACTTCAGGGCTGTAATCGTTTTCATAATATGTTATCTCAAAGTGATTGAAATTGGCCAAGACATATGCTACGGTTATTTCTGTAGAGAGATCAGTTGTTTATGCCAGCAGCACTATTGTCCACATAACCACTGCACCATGATTATTAATTCTTGTCTGCTGAGTGCAGCTGACATATCAGCTTCTCTTGAAACACCAGGAACTAATGTTTATGGGTGTACACTGGAAATAATCTACAGTACTTTCTCATATTACAACATCTAAAACAAAACACACAGCTATATATAAGAGATACTGAATGAAACACATTTGGCTGTCAAGAAGAAAGTGTGTTAAGCCTTCAATGATTGCCACAGCAGAATATTAATGAAAGATCTCTCGTAAAACCCAAAGAAATTCTGGTCATGCAAAATGGCTATCAGTGGCACCAAAATTAGTGTCCAAACACTCATTGATGACACAGGAACTGAAATTGGGAGCATTAAAGCAAAAGGAGGAATGCTGAATTCTGTCTCCAAATGTTTACTGAAAAAGATGCAGAAGTATTGTCCTGGTTTAAATCTCACATTACTGCAAAGATGAACGATTAAATGTTAGTGTCAGCAGTGTTGATAAACAGCTAAAATCTCTGAAATTAAGCTAGGCTCCAGGCCCACCTGAAAACCATTTTACATTCTATACAGAATTTGCAGCTGACTGAGCTCCCCTTCTAATCACAGTATACAAGCTGACTACATGAAACACCCCTGAATTCCAAATGCAATTTTTAAAAAGCTATGAGATGTAGATACTTACAGTTTGTGACATCATGTGAAGTGATGCACAAGTATTGTATAAAAAAATAATAAATTTCTATATAAGCTCCTTCTGTAACCTGTAAAATGTTTAGACAACACTGTTGCACCACGAAATAACATACTGCTGCAGCAAAGTAAAAATTTAGACGCATTCGCTGGCAACACAAATAGCAGAGGAAAGCGAATCAAGCCATAACAGCTGGGTAGAGTTCCAACAAGGACAATCCACTGATATTACAGATATTATGGCCACACTAGCAAGCTAATTGTTACACACTGTATGTGAGTTGGGTGCTCTGAGACAATGCAGCAAAACAACACCACAGAGAGAGATGTAACATCATTATGGTGACTCTGCACAATTAAGAAAGAAACTTTGAGTTGAACACAAGAATAACTATTTAGTACACTGACACTGCAATATACACCAGCTACAGTGCCTGAAGTGTGAAGCTAAAACATTACGGGACATTCAGGAATGCTGACTAGAAGGGAAAAGTACATCAAGTGATGTGCCTGTTCCCCACAGTAACATAATGAACACAGGCCAGACCCTTATAAATATTACTCTTTCCCAGTGGAATTATCTTAGTCTGCAACCAAACAGGCCAGAGGAAGGATCTGTGTCAATCCATCATCTGTTCTTCTAGCTGTTGAGATGTTTTTATTTTCCACCACCGCCGTGTCGTCGTAGATTTCACAGTCCAGCTGATCCACCTCTGCATTGCAAATGTTTTGAGTGAAATGCCCAGTCGATGTGATGCTGTTTTCACGTCAATTCTACCAACATTGAGAGTTATTTAGTTCTCGGGGTTTTGTAAAATTTCTGGATTCATGTCTCGTCGCTGTGCAGCCTATGAAAAGGATTGCGGAAGACTCCCAAATAAATTCCAAAGCACAGTGCAGTTTTAATACCAATATATTTGCAGGACTCTGGTGTCCGAGCCTGGTGAACTGTACCGGTTAAAGTTGACGTCAAACGACACAGAGTTCACGCCACAAAAATCAACAAACGAGTGAGCCTACAATACATTTGCTCGCAACCATAGCCAAAAAATGAGTCCCCCAAGGCACCTGCGTGACCTCTATTTATACTTTTGTTAACAATTACATACAATGAAAAATGACAATTTTATGTAAAATCACAATTAAAAGTTAAACCGAATATGAGATACACATTGCTAAAAATTTACAATCTCAGTGCTGAACAAGGTGAACCTATTTTCAACTTAGTTACGAGTTAATATAACATTTTCTGACCAATTATGTTACTGGTAACAATTAATTTCTAAATTTGTTAATAACAAATCAACTAGTGCCTGAATTTTAGTGCTAACATATATCAGAGATTCAATTAACGTGCTTTATTTATATGTTCTATTTAATTTGCTGTAGTAATTTTATAATGAAAGGTTAACTGGTACATCCTGACCATGTGCTCTATTTCTTTCAATTAGTTACATTATTAATTTCACATTTATATTGTGTTTCTCACATAAAAACAATGTTAAATGGTTTTGGCACATTCAAAATACACACAGTGGCTTTTACACATATGGTTTCAGCAAAGCATCATTTTCGAATTATATGTATACTGGAATAGTGGTTATTTTTGTATGTAATTTGGAAACAGGTCACTTTACAATTGGACAATTAGGACTAGTGTTTATCTTTAATGCTCTCTGAGGGGTTCTGGTAGGTAGCAATGAGATTCCGTAATATTTCACCGTCAACAAGCTTTTGTGGAGCAGCTAGTCCCACACTGGGTTGTTCAACATTGTTACCACAGCACTGCCATCCATGCTAAGTCTGATAGGAAGGACTGTGGAGCAGCCATCTTTGATCAGCAGACCACTTGAGGTCCCTACTACAACTGCTGCCATCTTCCACCGTGACAGTCTCTGGTTCCCATCCAGAGACATGCAGGCACTCTTCTGTCATTGTGGGGGTGTACAGTTTAGAATGCCCCCTTCCAGCTCTATGGGTACCCTTCCTGTGTGCAATCTACAGTCTGGTCATGTGTGCCCTGGTTGCTACTTCCAAAGCTGTTAATGGCCCTGGACAGCACAGGCGATGCCATGAGCTAGCTTCGTTAAGCTGGTGGTCTTGTGACATCAATGGAGCTGACGCCCCCATCTCAACCAATGCTTCAGGCTGTCAGCCAAGAGATGGTCACCACATACCTTAGCTGGTGCCTGCTGCTGCTGTGCCTCCAGCACTGGCTGTCTCGAACATTATCACATCATTTGTGTAGTATGTCTTGTGTCAGACAAGTACACACTCACCTAGCCACTAAGCACCCAAATTCTGTGGTATTGCTTCAAGGCAGCCTGGCCTTAACCTCCTTCCAACTGACACCCAACGTAATGGCCAACTAAACCATCTGTATTGCATCTGGCATCAGAAGTGTTGCTTTCTGGCACTATTGCATCTGGTGTGAGAAGTTTTATCTACAATGTCATCAGCCGCCATACCTGAAGAAGACAGCTCGATTTCTACAGGGTTGCCGTTTCATCACCATGCTGTATGATAAGTGCAGAGTGTTTCTGACTGGAAGGGTCTTGGAGAACCAGTGGGTCTTAAGACAGATGTTTAATTGTAATCATAATTGCATGTATAGGATGAAGAAAGAGGGTGCATATGATGTTCTACAATTATGTGCATTGTTTGTGCTCTTGGAACAGGCTCTATACTTTATTGTAAGCAAGGCATGCAGCTCAGTGAGGTAAATATATGTTATGTTGCAATAAGTGCATGCTAGTAGTTTATTTAAAAGTCAACCTGTGTACACATAAGCAAATTTGGAGCAATTGGAGGCTATTACATCTTGTGAAGAACATTAAGGTCACTTATGGACAAGGCATACTAACTATGCTTTATGTAACCCCACAGGAAGAAATATGGAGAGGTTATGCCCAGATATCACAATGATCACTTCGTTAGTCCATCAGATCCTATCCACCATTATGGAAATGTTTGCAGGGGAAGCCATGAACATGTCTACTCCAGCGCAGTGATGCACTGTCCTGGGGGAAGATCACATTTGGCTGAAGGAGAAGCAGCTAAGGGACATAAAATTTCTCAGGCATGTCCAATTTAACATTCCTGTTACTGTTTGCTTGATGAAGAAAAATGGTCCAAAACTATGCTGTCTTTCATTTACGCACACAATACATTCATCTTTTTGCTTTCTCTGACATATTCCCTAATGCTGTGGAGGTTTCCCAAACCTGAGGTACAAATGTTGTGCCAATTAACCTACCCACATGTGTGGAGGATTGCTTTGTCAGAGAAAATTACAGTTCCATTTGCCTGATCCAGTGTAACATCTCAATAACAAATTTGTGGCAAAACTACAAGCTGTTCCACTTCAGTGCTTGCACAGTCTGGACTTTGTAAGCATGCAAGGAAAGTCATTTATGCAGCACCTTGGGAACTGTTGTGTGAGGAATTTTTAACTTTTGTGATGCTCAGTCAACTGACTTTGACAAGTGACTGTCTGTCTGTGCTCCCAGTGGCTAGGAACTTTTCATGATAAGCATTAATTGCCTCAATGTCTGGTGACTACCTTCAAAATTCATGTTAGAAATTTTTTGGACAGCAGTGCATTATTTCATTTCTATATAGCACACCATGCAGTGGGCTCTCTTTTGAGGTGTAGTCATTTCTGTTAATTATTTAGTCCATGAAACAAAAGAAAAGTAAACGTATAGAAAAGAAATCTACACACAACTTTCTGAGTTACTTTACAGGATGCTACAAACTAGAAGAACATATGTCTTATAGAATGTTTTTAACTGCATTTGGAAATTAGAGGGGTTCTTGTGGACATCCTATACATTGTACTACAGTACCTAACACAATTGTTTAGTGAGTGATGGATTGTTTCATGGGATCCTACTTCATTGCCTCTTTGTTCAACCAACCTCAATAACCTTAGATATCTTTCTATGGGGACACTGGAGTATTTCATACCATCAACAATGAGCACACATTACAGGAGTGTGTGTTACATGCATGTGACTAAATCCAAGGGCAGCCAGGTATGTTCACACAAGTTTATGATTCTTTGAAAAGGAAAGCTTAATGATGTGTGAGTAATAACTATACTGAGTAGCTCCTGCAATGCCAGCGTTTAGATGGGTATCATTAGACAGAACATCTCAACAAATATTCTTTTCCAGGCCTATGTTTATAGAGTTTTTTTCTAGTTTGGATCAGTTCTATCTCCAGCAAAAATATGGGACACTTTATTTAAACATCTTGTATAAATGACTTTTCATCATTTACTTATTAAGAAAAAATTATTCCTTGGTTAAATATGTAATTATCTTAATCAAACTCAGTAAGGATGCACCAACATAAGGAATGATAAATAAGATTTTCATTATAAGTTGTAATTGCTGTTCTGTAAATAGTGATCACTCATCTTAGTTAAATTATGTTTCTATACCGGTATCAATAATGACAGAGGATGGTAAAATGGAAATGTGTAATATTGAATGTTTAGAATTTTTGGGTGTGCATACTTATATAAGGACTTGTATGAAGCACTTATTTTGTTGGTGAAAGTCTCAGAAAGTGTGTTTACTAATTAACTCATCATAACTGCACCACTTGTGGGTCTAGACCTCAGATACCATGGTTAAATCCATATTATGTGTACTTTCATCCAAAAGAGCCTTGTTTTCTGTCAAAGGTTATGGTGGATATACTGGAGTACAGACAAGCTTTAAGATATTGTGATATTGTCTATACTTTTGCTGTTTCACATGATGGAGTTTGTTAAATTTACAAAGAGAAAAAGAATATAAAAGAATATGCAACTCCTGGGACAGCCACTGGAAATGGTTATAAAGAAAACAGTTCTATTGGCTTTTGGGAAAACACACACACACCTCCCTCTCTCTCTCTCTCTCTCTCTCTCTCTCTCTCTCTCTCTCTCTCTCTCTCCTCTTGCATTAATATGATGCAGCTGAAGATTTTACCTAATACTTTATACTATTTGTCTATGAAACTTGTGGAACTGGGGGAGACCACAGTTAGGACCTAGGTTCAGAATGGCTCATGATGCATAATCACACTGGTTAATATTACATCACAGTATATATAACACTGCCCAGCGTGAGGGTATAATATCAACTAGATATGTTACAATTTCAGTATCACTTACTCATACCTACCAGTAAAAACCTGACACCTACTACATTGTGTTCAGTGGCTAGAAGACACTGCAGCTAATAGCATCCATCCTGCTAACCTGATAGGCATCAAGACAATGTTGCTGATACCAAGCCACATAGAAAAAGAGGCAGTGACACAATGTACAAATTAAAGTATAAATTCTCCTAAACTAATCATAACTATAAATTATAACTTCAAACTTCATTAAATAAGAAAGAGAGCAGGGATGATATGAAGAACTACATATTCATTAGTCTTCTACCAATGGTAGACAACACTCTAAAACTCTTGCTAACTGTATAATAAAAACTATAGACCTGAACTAGGGAAAATAACAAGCTTGCACCTGAGGGGTGCCCAATGAGCGTATGTAGATGCACACTGAGCATAACATGAATGGACAGAAAAACAAACAAATGGATAAAAGAAAAGACATGAGTTGAGGATATGATTATGACTGTACAAAACTGAAATGAATATGGGCTGGGCAGAGAGTGGGATGGAATGATGAGACTTAGGACTGAGAAGATTCTGATATGGATTCCTCATGATAAGAAAAGACCCAGATGACTGGACAAATATGTATTGATGACATAAAGCGACAAGCCTGGCAAACTTAGAAGTAAAAAGATGATGAATGAAGTCTATGGAGAAGTCAGAAGCTACCTATACCAAGCAATAGATGATAAATGTCTTATGATGATATGACTTCATGACTATGTAGTAAAGATAAAATTTTTGGAACTTTATTTTTATGGAAACTGAGGTGACCAAGTCAAAGAACACAGAACAAATTTCATATCATGCTACCACATATATTTCAAGCTTCCTTTCTATAGTCTGAATAAAATTAATTATTAGTTCAAACTTGATGCCTTGGAAGTGATTTACTCCAATCATTATTCTCGGAGCTGTACACTAATAGTCCATGGTTGATAAACTCAGTTCATTTGCTGTGTATGAAAAGCGCACAGCAGCCAACACTGCTGGTCTCTTTGACTGCAACCAAAAACAGTGGGCAACCGTGTAGTTTTCATGAGCAGGCAGCCATTCCCTTTATGACAAAGCTGTAACTAACAGATGGGCAACAACAGCTATTGTGGCACTGCTGTAGTGGCAACTGGAAGAAATCACTTAACAAGTGGTTTTAATTAGACTATAGTCTCTGCTGTGCTGTAATACATGGGAAGCAACTGCCCATAGCACAATAGCTGGTGGACTTTTAATTACAGAAAGGAAATTTGTTTGAAATTTGTGGTAAGGACTATGGGATCAATTACAGTAAGGGATTGTCAGTATAAATACCAATAGTTACAAAACAGTTTCACTGTTCTAAGTTGCTTAAAATGGTCAGTATATTGACTGTTCCTTGAGAGCATATTTTCAAAAATCAAAATCTTAGATATTGACTAATTTGTGATTACATAAGAACATGGAACTAGATACATCTGTTGTCTGAAGCTGATTATAAAAAAGAAAGTCAGAACATACAACAAGAATAACATTAGATGGCAAACTACTGTTGTTGTTGTTGTTGTTGTTGTTGTTGTTGTCTTCAGTCCTGAGACTAGTTTGATGCAGCTCCCCATGCTACTCTATCCTGTGCAAGCTTCTTCATCTCCCAGTACTTACTGCAACCTACATCCTTCTGAATCTGCTTCGTTTATTCATCTCTTGGTCTTCCTCTACGATTTTTACCTTCCCCGCTGCCCTCCAATGACAAATATGTGATCCCTTGATGCCTCAGAACATGTTCTACCAACCGGTCCCTTCTTCTTGTCAAGTTGTGCCACTAACTCCTCTTCTCCCCAATTCTATTCCATACCTCCTCATTAGTTATGTGATCTACCCATCTAATCTTCAGCATTCTTCTGCAGCACCACATTTCGAAAGCTTCTATTCTCTTCTTGTCCAAACTATTTATCGTCCATGTTTCACTTCCATTTATAGCTACACTCCATACAAATACTTTCAGAAATGACTTCCTGACACTTAAATCTATACTCTATGTTAACAAATTTCTCTTCCTCAGAAACGCTTTCCTTGCCATTGCCAGTCTACATTTTATATCCTCTCTACTTCAACCACCATCAGTTCTTTTGCTCCCCAAATAGCAAAACTCATCTACCACTTTAAGTGTCTCATTTCCTAATCTAATTCCCTAGCATCACCCGATTTAATTTGACTACATTCCACTATCCTTGTCTTGCTTTTGTTGATGTTCATCTTATATCCTCCATTCAAGACATTGTCCATTCCATTCAACTGCTCTTCCAAGTCCTTTGCTGTCTCTGACAGAATTACAATGTCATCGGCGAACCTCAAAGTTTTTATTTCTTCTCCATGGATTTTAATTCCTACTCCAAATTTTTCTTTTGTTTCCTTTACTGCTAGCTCAACATACAGATTGAATAACATCGGGGAGAGGCTACAACCCTATCTCACTCCCTTCCCAACCACTGCTTCCCCTTCATGCCCCTCGACTCTTATAACTGCCATCTGGTTTCTGTACAAATTGTAAATAGTCTTTCGCTCCCTGTATTTTACCCCTGCCTCCTTTAGAATTTGAAAGAGAGTATTCCAGTCAACATTGTCAAAAGCTTTCTCTAAGTCTACAAATGCCTTTCCTTAATCTTTTTTCTAAGATAAGTCGTAAGGTTAGTATTGCCTCACGTGTTCCAACATTTCTACGGAATCCAACTGATCTTCCCCGAGGTAAATTTCTACCAGTTTTTCCATTCGTCTGTAAAGAATTTGTGTTAGTATTTTGCAGCTGTGACTTATTAAACTGATAGTTCGGTAATTTTCACATCTGTCAACACCTGCTTTCTTTGGGATTGGAATTATTATATTCTTCTTGAAGTCTGAGGGTATTTCGCCCATCTCATACATCTTGCTCACCAGATGGTAGAGTTTTGTCAGGACTGGCTCTCCCAAGGCCGTCAGTAGTTCTAATGGAATGTTGTCTACTCCCGGGACCTTGTTTCGACTCAGGTCTTTCAGTGCTCTGTCAAACTCTTCACACAGTATCTTATCTCCCATTTCATCTTCATCTACATCCACTTCCATTTCCATAATATTGTCCTCAAGTACATCGCCCTTGTATAGACCCGCTATATACTCCTTCCACCTTTCTGCTTTCCCTTCTTTGCTTAAAACTGGGTTTCCATCTGAGCTCTCGATATTCATGCAAGTGGTTCTCTTTTCTCCAAAAGTCACTTCAATTTTCCTGTAGGCAGTATCTATCTTACCCCTCTACATCCTTACATTTGTCCTCTAGCCATCCCTGCTTAGCCATTTTGCACTTCCTGTCGATCTCATTTTTGAGACGTTTGTATTCCTTTTTGCCTGCTTCACTTACTGCATTTTTATATTTTCTCCTTTCATCAATTAAATTCAATATTTCTTCTGTTACCCAAGGATTTCTACTAGCCCTCGTCTTTTTACCTACTTGATCCTCTGCTGCCTTCACTATTTCATTCCTCAAAGCTACCCATTCTTCTTCTACTGTAATTGTTTCCCCCATTCCTGTCAATTGTTCCCTTATGCTCTCCCTAAAACTCTGTACTACCTCTGGCTTAGTCAGTTTATCCAGGTCCCATCTCCTTAAATTCCCACCTTTTTGCAGTTTCTTCAGTTTTAATCTACAGTTCATAACCAACAGATTGTGGTCAGAGTCCACATCTGCCCCTGGAAATATCTTACTATTTAAAACCTGGTTCCTAAATCTCTGTCTTACAATTATACAATCTATCTGATACCTTTTAGTATCTCCAGGATTCTTCCATGTATACAACCTTCTTTTATGATTCTTGAACCAAGTGTTAACTATGATTAAGTTATGCTCTGTGCAAAATTCTACCAGGCGGCTTCCTCTTTCATTCCTTGCCCCCATTCCATATTCACCTACTATCTTCTCTTCCTTTTCCTACTATCGAATTCCAGTCACCCGTGATTATTAAATTTTCGTCTCCCTTCACTACCTGAATAATTTCTTTTATCTCATCATACATTTCATCAATTTCTTCATCATCTGCAGAGCTAGATGGCATATAAACTTGTACTACTGTAGTAGGCATGGGCTTTGTGTCTATCTTGGCCACAATAATGTGTTCACTATGCTGTTTGTAGTAGCTTACCCGCACTCCAATTTTTTTATTCATTATTAAACCTACTCCTGCATTACCCCTATTTGATTTTGTATTTATAACCCTGTATTCACCTGACCAAATGTCTTGTTCTTCCTGCCACCGAACTTCACTAATTCCCACTATATCTAACTTTAACCTATCCATTTCCCTTTTTAAATTTTCTAACCTACCTGCCCGATTAAGGGATCTGACATTCCACGCTCCAATCCGTAGAACGCCAGTTTTCTTCCTCCTGATAATGACGTCCTCTTGAGTAGTCCCCGCCCGGAGATCCGACTGGGGGACTATTTTATCTCGGGAATATTTTACCCAAGGGGACGCAATCATCATTTAACCATACAGTAAAGCTGCATGCCCTTGGGAAAAATTACGGCTGTAGTTTCCCCTTGCTTTCAGCCGTTCACAGTACCTGCACAGCAAGGCCGTTATGGTTAGTGTTACAAGGCCAGATCAGTCAATCATCCAGACTGTTGCCCCTGCAACTACTGAAAAGGCTACTGCCCCTCTTCAGGAACCACACGTTTGTTTGGCCTCTCAACAGGTACCCCTCCGTTGTGGTTGCACCTACGGTATGGCCATCTGTATCACTGAGGCACGCAAGCCTCCCCACCAACGGCAAGGCCCATGGTTCATGGGGGGGGGGAGAGGGGGGGGGGCAAATTACTGTAAGGTATTGAAAACATTAAGAAAACACCTTACTCTAAAAAATAAAAGAAGTATTTATTTCTATAATAACCGATATTTAGTTTCAGTAAAATGATGTTGCTAAAAAAGATTAAAGCAGTTATTGTTAAAAGGTACAGAATGGTGCCAATTCAAAAAGAAACAGCAAGTGACTAGCAAGCTATTCTACATCTACACATGAGGCCTGTTCTCTCCTCCACAACTGATCAATGTTCCTAATGCCGTTTTCAATTCCGGAAGCAGTCTCGATACACCTATTGCTGGATTGCACGAAGCACCGTCTGCAAATTTTCTTTAACCTCGTCTACTGTTGCATATCTTTGTCCTTTGGAAATAAAAAAAATGGTCCATAGGGGCCAGGTCTGGAGAGTATAGAGGATAAGCCAGCGCAGTGATTTTGTTTTTTGAGTAACAGTCTCACACAAACATTGGTCACAACGCCCATATAGTACTAGGGACAGAAAGTTGGCTGAAACCAGATGTAAATAGTAAAGAAATCCTAAACTCAGATTGGAATGTATACTGCAGAGACAGGCTGGACAGTGAAGGGGGAGGCGTGTTTATAGCGATAAGAAGTGCAATAGTATCGAAGGAAATTGACGGAGATCCGAAATGTGAAATGATTTGGGTGAAGGTCACGGTTAAAGCAGGCTCAGACATGGTAATTGGATGTCTCTATAGGCCCCCTGGCTCAGCAGCTGTTGTGGCTGAGCACCTGAAGGATAATTTGGAAAATATTTCGAGTAGATTTCCCCACCATGTTATAGTTCTGGGTGGAGATTTTGATTTGCCGGATATAGACTTGGAGACTCAAAAGTTCATAACGTGTGGCAGGGACAAAGAATCCAGTGAAATTTTTTTAAGTGCTTTATCTGAAAACTACCTTGAGCAGTTAAACAGAGAACCGAATCGTGGCGATAACATATTAGACCTTCTGGTGACAAACAGACCCGAACTATTTGAAAAAGTTAACGCAGAACAGGGAATCAGCGATCTAAAGCAGTTATGGCATCGATGATTTCAGCCGTAAATAGGAATATTAAAAAGGGTAGGAAGATTTTTCTGTTTAGAAAAAGTGACAAAAAGCAGATTTCAGAGTACCTGTTGGCTCAACACAAAAGTTTTGTCTCAAGTACAGATAGTGTTGAGGATCAGTGGACAAAGTTCAAAACCGTCGTACATAATGCGTTAGATGAGTATGTGCCAAGCAAGATCGTAAGAGATGGAAAAGAGCCACCGTGGTACAACAACCGAGTTAGAAAACTGCTGCGGAAGCAAAGGGAAATTCACAGCAAACATAAACATAGCCAAATCCTTGCAGACAAACAAAAATTACGCGAAGCGAAATGTAGTGTGAGGAGGGCTATGCGAGAGGCGTTCAATGAATTCGAAAGTAAAGTTCTATGTACTGACTTGGCAGAAATTCCTAAGAAATTTTGGTCTTATGTCAAAGCGGTAGGTGGATCAAAACAAAATGTCCAGACACTCTGTGACCAAAATGGTACTGAAACAGAGGATGACAGACTAAAGGCCGAAATACTAAATGTCTTTTTCCAAAGTTGTTTCACAGAGGAAGATTGCACTGTAGTTCCTTCTCTAGATTGTCGCACAGATGACAAAATGGTAGATATCAAAATAGACGACAGAGGGATAGAGAAACAATTAAAATCGCTCAAAAGAGGAAAGGCCTCTGGACCTGATGGGATACCAGTTCAATTTTACACAGAGTACGCGAAGGAACTTGCCCCCCTTCTTGCAGCGGTGTACCGTAGGTCTCTAGAAGAGCGTAGCGTTCCAAAGGATTGGAAAAGGGCACAGGTCATCCCCGTTTTCAAGAAGGGACGTCGAGCAGATGTGCAGAACTATAGACCTATATCTCTAACGTCGATCAGTTGTAGAATTTTGGAACACGTATTGTGTTCGAGTATAAGGATTTTTCTGGAGACTAGAAATCTACTCTGTAGGAATCAGCATGGGTTTCGAAAAAGACGGTCATGTGAAACCCAGCTCGCGCTATTCGTCCACGAGACTCAGAGGGCCATAGATACGGGTTCACAGATAGATGCCGTGTTTCTTAACTTCTGCAAGGCGTTCGATACAGTTCCCCACAGTCGTTTAAAGAACAAAGTAAGAGCATATGGACTATCAGACCAATTGTGTGATTGGATTGAGGAGTTCCTAGATAACAGGACGCAGCATGTCATTCTCAATGGAGAGAAGTCTTCCGAAGTAAGAGTGATTTCAGGTGTGCCGCAGGGGAGTGTCATAGGACCGTTGCTATTCACAATATACATAAATGACCTTGTGGATGACATCGGAAGTTCACTGAGGCTTTTTGCGGATGATGCTGTGGTGTATCGAGAGGTTGTAACAATGGAAAACTGTACTGAAATGCAGGAGGATCTGCAGCGAATTGACGCATGGTGCAGGAAATGGCAATTGAATCTCAATGTAGACAAGTGTAATGTGCTGCGAATACACAGAAAGATAGATCCTTTATCATTTAGCTACAAAATAGCAGGTCAGCAACTGGAAGCAGTTAATACCATAAATTATCTGGGAGTACACATTAGGAGTGATTTAAAATGGAATGATCATATAATGTTGATCGTCGGTAAAGCAGATGCCAGACTGAGATTCATTGGAAGAATCCTAAGGAAATGCAATCCGAAAACAAAGGAAGTAGGTTACAGTACGCTTGTTCGCCCACTGCTTGAATACTGTTCAGCAGTGTGGGATCCGTACCAGATAGGGTTGATAGAAGAGATAGAGAAGATCCAACGGAGAGCAGCGCGCTTCGTTACAGGATCATTTAGTAATCGCGAAAGCGTTACGGAGATGATGGATAAACTCCAGTGGAAGACTCTGCAGGAGAGACGCTCAGTAGCTCGGTACGGGCTTTTGTCAAAGTTTCGAGAACATACCTTCACCGAAGAGTCAAGCAGTATATTGCTCCCTCCTACGTATATCTCGCGAAGAGACCATGAGGATAAAATCAGAGAGATTAGAGCCCACACAGAGGCATACCGACAATCCTTCTTTCCATGAACAATACGAGAATGGAATAGAAGGGAGAACCGATAGAGGTACTCAAGGTACCCTCCGCCACACACCGTCAGGTGGCTTGCGGAGTATGGATGTAGATGTAGATGTAGATGTAGATGTAGAATGTGCAAGTGGATTGACGTGATGCAAGAGCCATAAAGTGTCTCTCCACATCTCAGGCTCTTTCCTTCTTACATTTTCTCGCAGGCGTCGCAACATGTCCCAATAGCATCAGCAGTTAACAGATTATCCCTGTGGCATAAATTCATGGTGAACCAATCCTTCAAAGTCAAAGAAAACTATCATCATGGCTTTGACATTTGATCTGACCTGACTACCTTTTTTTAGTCTTGGAGAACCTTTCCAACCCATTGTGAAGCTTGAACCTTGGTCTAATCATAACTGTAAACCCACGTCTCATCACCACTTATGATTCTCTGAAGGAACAACTCGTTTTCATTTGTGCGATCCAAAAGCTCTTCACTGATTGTGAGGCGAAGGTCTTTCTGGTCTTGACTCCTGAGCTGTGGGATGAACTTGGTGGCAACATGATACAGTCCAAGATGCTGTGTCAGGATTTCATGACATGATCCAACTGATATGTTACATTCTTCTGCAATCTCTTGGCAGTCAGTCTTCATTTGGCATGTACAATGTTTGACATTCCTGACATGAGCATCATTGGTAGACGTCAAAGGGCGTCCTGAATGGGGTCATCTTTAACTTCTGTCCGGTCATTTCTAAACCATGTGAACCATTTGTAACACTGAATATGGCTTAAGCACTCACCATAGGCTCCCTGCACCATTTGGTTTGTCCATGTAAAGGTTTTCTTGGGTTTCATGCAAAATTTAATACGGACGCTTTGCTCCTCTAACTCCGCCATCTCAAAATTCGCAAACTGTGTCATACAATGTTCTGTTCAGTACAGCACTGAACAATAACTAACAGAAATACAACGAAGAAGGTTCTGGCAGTTACACATCCAACACAGGCGTGAGGAGGGGTGCCAACTGTGTTTCACTCCAATACACCCTTTGCGCAAAATTACTAATGTTCGAGAATTTTTTGACTAGACCTTGTACATACTGTGCAAACCACTGTGAACTGCATGGCAGAGTGTATTTAGCATGGTATGAGAAGTTAAGATTTCTCTAAATTTGCCGGTTATGTATGGGGGTGAGTCTGATGGTCAATAGAAAGAGCCCTTGACAATGAATCTTGCTCAATCTCGAGTGCAGCTCTATTTCAGTCTTAGTGGATTTCTGTTTCTTGTCAACCTGTGATGAATACACTACCTCCAGTCCCCATTAGTGTATCCTTTCAGTATAATCTTAGATTTACAGAAGAAATCTCACCGCTGTCAATTCTGTGGTTAGCCATCTTCCTGTACCTATTGTTATATGAACTCCACTGCATTTTAGGACTGTTACACACTTGGAAACTTTGTTGCAAATGCTTTATCAATTGATCACTAGTATTTTAATCTTTAATATAATATAGCTCCATAAGAAGTTAACATCATCTTGGTCATTTCATTTGGCCATGCTCAGTGGTGGCTTGTGGTTAAAATCAGTGAGGGTGCTGCACCAGAAAATTTTTAGCCTTTGTTTCAAAACTGTGTAAAAAGGAAGAAAAAAAACAGATATAAAAAAGTGTTCAGAAACTTGACACAACCCTAAAACAATGAAGTAAAATATTTTTTACTTACTTTAACCTAAGTTGTTAACAGTTGGAGCTACATCTGTCCATTTAAAAACGATATAAATTCTTCTTGTTATAATTTGCACAAAAAGATCAATAATTTTCTCCTTGATCTCTACAATACCATTAGAAAGGATAAATCGCTACTCACCATACGAGGTGTGGCTAGAAAAAAACCAGACTAGTACTGGTGAAACAATAAAACGAATGCAATAAGGCTGAAAATCGCGTGGCCTGTCACGTGACTCTCGCTCCGCCTACTGCTCGAGTTTCATCTGCCTCCTGCACTCAGTCTGCCCGTGGCGTCTGTTTTAAGTAGTTGACGTTTTGTCTGTGCGTCGGAAAATGTTGAGTGTACAGAAAGAACAGCGTGTTAACATCAAATTTTGTTTCGAACTAGGAAAATCTGCCAGTGAAACGTTTGTAATGTTACAACAAGTGTACGGCGATGATTGTTTATCGCGAACACAAGTGTTTGAGTGGTTTAAACGATTTAAAGATGGCCGCGAAGACACCAGTGATGACACTCGCACTGGCAGACCATTGTCAGCAAAAACTGATGCAAACGTTGAAAAAATCGGTAAGCTTGTTCGACAAGATCGCCGTTTAACAATCAGAGCAGTGTCTGAGTTAACAGGAGTTGACAAGGAAAGTGTTAGGCAGATTTTTCATGAAAGTTTCAACATGAACAAAGTGTGTTCAAAAATGGTTCCAAAGTGTCTCACAATTGAACAGAAAGAACGCCGAAGAATGATTTGTTCCGACATCCTGGAAAACATTGAAAGTGATCCCACCTTCTTACAAAATGTTATTACTTGCGATGAATCGTGGTTTTTTACTTACGATCCCGAAACTAAACGCCAATCGATGCATTGGAAAACTCCTGGTTCTCCACGCCAAAAAAAAGCACGAATGTCAAAATCGAAATTCAAGGCAATGATGATTGTTTTTTTTTGACATCAAAAGGATTGTGCACATTGATTGGGTACCAGAGGGACAAACAGTGAATCAGCATTACTACATTAGCGCCCTGGCTACCCTACGTGAGCGAGTACAGAGAAAACGGAACGATTTGTGGAGAAAAAAAGTCATGGATCCTTCACCAAGACAATGCCCCAGCTCACAATGCGTTGTCAGTGAAGACGTTTTTGGCAAAACACAACATTCCCATCTTAGATCATCAACCCTACTCACCTGATTTGGTCCCCTGTGACTTTTTTCTTTTCCCTAAAGTCAATTCAGCTTTGAAAGGAACTAGATTTGAGACTGTTGAAGCAGTAAAAGAAAAAGCGACGGAAGTAATGTATGGACTTACCGAAAATGATCTGCAGCATTGCTATGAACAGTGGAAAATTCGTATGGAGCAGTGTAGAGACTGAGGAGGAGAGTACATTGATGGAGATAACATGAAATTGTAAATAATTGTAAATAAATGTTTTTTCCAGCATCAGTCCGGTTTTTTTCTAGCCGCACCTCGTATAGTCTTGCTGAGTCATAGACAGTTATGACAAAAAGACTGTTATACATGTGAGCTTTCGGCTAAAAGCTCTTCTTATAAATTAGAAAACATACACACATTCATGCAAGCACAAAGCTTGCGCGCATCCACACACACACACACACACACACACACACACTCACACAAAATCACTGTCTCTGGCCACCGAGGCTGGACTGCAAGCAACTGCAACTAATGGAAAAAGCAATCTGTGTGGTGGGGGTAAGAAGGAGGCTGTGCCGGTGAGGGTGGATAGCAGGGTAGGGTTGGGGGAGTGTGTAGTGCTGTTTGTGGTAGCATGCAGGGATGTGGCTGGGACAGGGATGGGCTGCTAGGTGCATTCAGGAGGTTGGGGAGGTGGGAGTGGGAGGAGAAAAGGAGAGACATCAAGGACGGGAAAAAAGAAACTGGTCAGTGCATTGTTGGAATAGAAGGCCATAAAGTGCTGGAATCAGAGCAGGAAGGGGTGAAGGACAGGGACTAGCAGGACAGGCAGTTTACAGGAACACAGAATATACTGCAGGGAATGTCCCACCTGTGCAATTCAGAAAAGCTTGTGTTGGGAGAAAGAATCGGTAGCAGAGGCTGTGAAGCAGTCATTGGAGTGAAGCATATTGTACTGGGCAGCATTTTCAGCAACTGGATCGTCCAACTTTCTCTTGGGCACAGTTTTTAGGTGGCCATTCATGTTGCCAGTTGTCATGCCCATGTATATAGCAGCACTGTGGTTGCAACTTAATCTGTAGATCACATGACTGCTTTCATGGGTAACCCTGCCTTTCATGGAATAGGTGATTCCTGTGACTGGGCTAGAGTAGGTGGTGGTGGTGGGAGGATGTATGGGACCCGTCTTGCACCTAGGTCTACTGTTGAGATATGAGCCACGAGACAAGGGGTTGGGAGCAGTGTTGGAGTAGGGCTGGACAAGGATATTGTGTAGGTTGGGTGGATGTCTGCATACCACTGTAGGAACGGTGAAAAGAATAGTGGGTAGGATATTCCTCATTTCAGGGCACAACAAGAGCTACTTGAAATGCTTGTCGAGATTGTCATTTGGTCACTCAAGTCCTGGGTGGTACTGAGTCACAAGGGGAGGGCTCCTTTGTGGCCAG
The DNA here is from genome assembly GCF_023864345.2 of Schistocerca serialis cubense. Lineage (NCBI taxonomy): Eukaryota > Metazoa > Arthropoda > Insecta > Orthoptera > Acrididae > Schistocerca > Schistocerca serialis. The sequence continues at coordinate 327,272,529 of NC_064643.1, read as the reverse complement.
ACGGTGGGAGTGTGGGAGATAAGGCATGGGAGAAATCTTTCTGTACAATGTTGGGAAGGTAATTTCGATCTGTGAAAGCCTCAGTGAGAAGCTTAGTATTTTGGGAGGGGGACTGCTCATCACTACAGGTGCCGGGGACTGGGTGTTTGTGTTGTCCTCATCATTCCATCATCATTCGTTAAAGTGGCTAGTTTGGACTGTGTACAGATTTAGAATTTGTACAGGGGCTGATGACTGCGCAGTTGAGCACCCCACAAACCAATCATCAATCATCATCATCAAGACAGATGCAAATGCCATGGGTAGCTAGGCTGTATGGAAGAGAGTAGTTGGTATGGAACGGATGGTAGCTGTCGAAGTGGCAGTATTGCTGATGGCTGTTAAGTTTGTTATGGGTGGATCTCCCATGCTTTGTCTCTGCAGCCACCTACCACCTTCCCCATAACCACTGTCTGGCCACAAAGGATCACTCCCATCATGACTCAGTGTCACTGAGGACTGGACCAGCTGCATCACATTCTCTACCATGGTTTCAACTCCCCCTTGTTATGCCCTGAAATGAAGAATATTCTACCCACTATCCTTCCTACCACTCCCACAGAGTTATTCAGCCACCCACTGAATCTACGGAATATACCTGAGCATTCCTAATCCACCCATACTCCCAACCCCTTGCCTCATGGCTCATATACCTGTAATAGACCTAAATGCAAGACCAGTCCCATACATCCTCCCACCATCATATGCTCCAGTTTGGTTAAAGTGTCACCTATCCCAGGAAAGGTAGGGGTGCCTGTGAAAGCAGTCATGTGATCTACTACCTACGCCACATAGTGGTGCATTCTGTAAGGACATGATGACCAACAAGCTATATATCCACATGAATGACCACTTGCAAACCGTGGCCAAGACACAGCTCGACCACCCAGTTACTGAAAATGCCATCTGGATACTTCCTACCAACACAAGCTTTCCCAAATTGTGTACGTGGGAACACATTCCCATGTCCTGAACCTTCACTAGTTCCAATCCCTGTCCTTCACCCACTTATACCCTTTCCCACCTTCACTCCAGCACTATACAGCTTTCTATTTGAACACTGCACCCACACTACTCTCTCTCTAGTGTCCTCCTCTACTTCTCTCCTATTCCACTCCCCCCCCCCCCCCCCCAACATCACAACTGCATCTACCCTCCCCCCCCCCCCATGCAAATCACCGTATGCTACCACAAACAGCACTTTAATGTCACCCACCCCTATAATGCTATCCCTCCCCCTCTCTGCCCCAGCCCCTGCCCCCTCTGTAGTCCCGCCACCCAGACTGCTTCTCCCCTTATGCACAGTTGCTTGCAGTCTGGCCTCAGTGGTTAGAAACAGTGATCATGTGTGTGTTTTCTTGTCTACTTTAGAATATCACATTAACGGTCTTTTTGTTGCACCTGTCTGTGACTCATCTCCTCTGTATGGTGAGTAGCAATGCATCCTTTTCATAATATTGTTGTTATTCCATCTTTGATCTCTGGATGACATCTTAGGAAATTTCTCTCCATAGAAAGAACTTCAAGTGCATTTAGCCTTTCCAAAACTAAAGCTTTTTTTTTTTTTCCAGTGTTGACAAGCGACATTCTACTTCTGATGTAGTTATGGGAATTTTCAAGAGGATCTTTATCAGTCTCATAATTTCACTAAAATTGTTGTCGAGATTTTTTTCAAAGATAAAGTTCAGCAGCTCAGTGAACATGTAATGTTCATGCACATCAGACCTATAATATAATCACTAGTTCCATTTCTGGTTTTTCTTTGTTAAGTATGGGACATGCTTCAGTGGACAGAACTGTCTCTTGTGTAGGATGTTCATTCTTAGAACTAGCAAAGCACTTCTTGTAAAACAATTTAGCAGCTGCTAAGCGTTTTTTGCAAGAATACCTGTCCAGTATACTAACAGATGTATACTCACACAATTCCGTAGCTTGTACCATGACTGTCTCTGAAGGATTCTCACAGTACTTTGAGTTTCTTAATTGTAATGTAGTAGTTTTGAATACTGTTACATATTCATTAACGATAAACTTAGTAATATCTCAAGACAGCATTATTTCAAAATGAGACATAATTTTACGAAAAAGTTAAATAAAAACTTGAAAGTATCATCATTCACATATTTTAAAATTCCTGTTGCTTCTGCAGTGGTTTGCGTTCACCAAATTTCACGTTTTTTTTTTTAGTTGGAATTTTTAATGAGCTTTGAGGTCCATATGTTGAAGTACCACCTTGTAGTAGACGAATGTGAACTGTCAATGTCAATTTGCTTTTCAAGAATGAACACACGTTCGGGTTTTACTTGAGAAGAATATTGGAATAGTCCAAATGTCAGAGAAAAAAGTTTTGCATCACTTCAGTTCTGAGAGCTCCGAAACCAGTACAGAAAACTGGAATATAGATCAACATAAACACCATTTCCACCATTTTTATTGCTCATGAAAACCACACATTGCATGTTGTACCACCATACAGCAAGACCTTCATAGTTGGTGGTCCACATTGCTGTACACACCGGTATCTCTATTACCCAGTAGCACATCCTCTTGCATTGATACATGCCTGTTTTTGTAGTGGCATACTGTCCACAAGTTCATTAGGGCACTCTTGGTTCAGATTGTCCCACTCCTCAATGGTGATGATCCCTCAGAGTGGCTGGTGGGTCACGTTGTCCATAAACAGCCCTTTTCAATCCATCCCAGGCATGTTCAATAAGGTTCATGTCTGGAGAACAAGCTGGCCACTCTAGTCGAGTAATGTCATTATACTGAAGAAAGTCATGTCACAAGACATGCACGATGGGGGAGCGAATTGTCGTCCATGAAGACAAATGCCTCACCAATATGCTGCCAATATGGTTGCACTATCGGTCAGAGGATGGCATTCATGTGTTGTGCAGCCGTTACGGCACCTTCCATGACCACCAGCGGCGTATTTCGGCCCCACATAATGCCACCCCAAAATGGCAGGGAACTTCCACCTTGCTGCACGTGCTGAACAGTGTGTGTAAGGCGTTCAGCCTGACCGGGTTGCCTCCAAACATGTCTCAGACAACTGTCTGGTTGAAGGCATATACGACACTCAACGGTGAAGAGAACGTGATGGCAATCCTGAGGGGCCCATTCGGTATGTTGTTGGGCCCATCTGCACCATACTGCATGGTGTCGTGGTTGCAAAGATGGACCTCGCCATGGACATCAGGAGTGAAGTTGCGCATCATGCAGCCTATTGCACACAGTCTGAGTCATAACACGACGTCCTGTAGCTGCACGAAAAGCATTATTCAACATGGTGGCGTTGCTGTCAGGGTTCCTCCGAGCCCTAATCATAGGTAGTGGTCACCCACAGCAGTAGTAGCCCCTGGGCGGCCTGAGCGAGGCTTGTCATCGACAGTTCCTGTCTCTCTGTATCTCCACCATGTGCGAACAACATCGCTTTGGTTCACACCGAGATGCCTGGACACTTCCCTTGTTAGAACCCTTCCTGGCACAAAGTAACAATGCGGACGCGATCGAACCGCAGTGTTGACCATCTAGGCATGGTTGAACTACAGATAACACGAGCCATGTACCTTCTTTCTGGTGGAATGACTGGAACTGATTGGCTGTCGGAGCCCCTACATCTAATAGGCGCCGCTCATGCATGGTTGTTTACATATTTGGGTGGGTTTAGTGACATCTCTGAACAGTCAAAGGGACTGTGTCTGTAATATGATATCCACAGTCAACATCTATATTCAAGAGTTCTGGGAATCGGGGTATGCAAAACTTTTTTGATGTGTGTAATTGCTTCATTTCTCATTGTTAAACTAAGTCGATGTCCATAGCAGTGACTGAAATGTGCATTACTACAAACTGCATTGTTTCTTGCTTGAACTACAGCTTTCCCGACATTTGCATCATCAGTAAATATCGGAGCTATCGGTTTTTGTCCATTTTCTTGAAGGATTATGTCCTATTATTCTGAAATAAGTTTTGATTTGCCATCTGCAGTTTGATTTTCTAGAATAAAGAATCCCCCAAAACACTTAAATATTTCTCCATTCAATACATACCAAACACCAGGAACCATTTAATTAGGTTCTGAAACGTCTGTTGTGTCATCAGCCATGAGATCTACAAAGGAAGCCTTTCTAATTTCATCCTTACCTTCTTTGCAGAGGACGGCCACATATCTCATTCTGAATTGTCTTAAAAACACTTGAAGACTATGCTGGATTCTAAATCATTCTTCAAATCTAAATCTAATTCAGACATAAACATTACTAATCCTTTAAATATCCCTAGATTTACTGATTCATCATTTTTATCATGTCCACTTACGGGAGTTACAAAGTTTCCATAAAATATTGCAGTCTATTATTTTGGCAAAATTTCACAGTTCTTTTTAACCTTTATATTACTCTCACTGATTGAGAGTCTGTAGGCCTCACTAATTTTCTCCTTAGTACTAATGGTTCCTAAAAGTGACAGTGAAATTACATAATCAACAAGCTTCTTTGACTTCTTATCCTTTTCAGTTTTATCTTTCATTTTGTTTATATTTAGCTGTAACTTTCTCATACAGACAGTTGAGTAAACATAAGCTGTTGAAGTTCACTTAGTCACAGAAAGTATTTCTTGGGTATGAATGACCATAGTTAAGGTTTTCTGTAAAGTAAAAGAACAAAAGAAAGATTAAACTAGAATAGCTGGAAGCAAGATAGTAATCTAATTCCACATTTTATATCTATCATTCACGAGCATAGGACACGGTTGAGCCAACATATGCAGAGAGGAAAAAAAAAAAAAAAAAAAAAAAAAAAGACAACACCAAGAAGAACTGTGGAAGTGACAGTACTCCCTCTCCCTTCCAGCCTCCAGTGCAGTTCTCTGTGTGTGCATGCACACAACAGCCAAACACCATGTTCCGGGACTAAAGAATTAAAGTAAAAGGCCCATTATATTAAATGTTAACAATAATATAATGTGGAAATAGGGGGTGCTGCAGTTCCACAGTGCCTATACGTGAGCCGCCACTGGTCAAGCTGTAATTGGATTTTCTAGGGTATAAATGTCAACTGACAACTGTTGATTCTACTGCTTTAGTCATCCAACTAAGAAATCCAGTATGTGTGCTATGGTTTCTATTCTTTTTCAAGAGTTGCTGCTCTCCATGCTGGCTTGTGCAGGAAACTTTACACCTATCTGCATACTACCCTCCTAAGAACATTTCTACATTTTCTTTGGCCCAGACATTACCCTAATAGATAATACACTTACTGATGGAATAAAAGTTGTTTTTCCCTGCCCTCCAATCCTATATGATGACATTGCCTGAAAATCTTCTACCAAATTTCTTCAATCATGAGAGCTATATGCCATCAGGAGACTCCTTACAATAGGGGTGCAGGTCTTGGTAGGTCTGAGGGAAATTTGAGAAGATTTCTCCTTAGTTTCAACTCTCTGTGACTGGAGAAGAACAAACTACCTCCACACTGTTCAATGTCCAAGGTGCAACTCAACTTATATGTAAATTGAATTCATGATAGCAAGTGAAAATACTATAGATGAACACTATTTGAAGTTTTTAATCATATGTGGTTTACTATTTCTCTTTAGATTGTTTTATTTTTAAATTTTTTATTCTAGTACTGCTTACGATTTGTTTACGACCTGTCCTGGTATTTTGCCTTTTGCAGTCATTTGGCAAAACTTTCTTTTTTAATTTAGTCTTATACCCTGAACTATAATTACTTACAAGAGAAGTTCAATAGGTAATACAACACTTTTTTTAAAGTGGGTTGGTTTTAATCAAGATTCCAATACACTATATTAATCCCCACTCTTTTGGCTACAAAACCTATTTTTCAACATAATTTCCATTCAATGCAACTGCCTGTATGATACCACTCTACTTGTCAATGTCAGAGCCAATGTCTTACTGCATCAATAAGTTCCCCATCATCCACACACTGCTTCACATGGAGTTGGGTCAAACAGATGCAAGTTGGAAGGTGTGAGGTCCGGGCTGTAGGGTGGATGAGGAAGAACAGTCCAATGAAGTTTTGCAAGTTCCTCTTGGGTGCCCAGACTTGTGTGAGTCCTTGCCTCGACATAGAGAAGGAAAGTTCATTTGCATTTATGTGGCTTCAATAAACTGAAATTGTTTCTTCAGTTTCCTGAGGGTAGCACAATATACCTCAGAGTTGATTTTTGCACCTTAAGGGAGGACGTCATACAGAATAATCTCTTCAGTCACAGAAGACCATCGCCATGATTCTACTCGGTGAGGACGTGGTTTTGAACTTTTTCTTTGGATGTGAAATGCTGTGGCACCACTCCAAGAACTGTCATTTTGTTTCCAGTTTCATTGCTCTTTATTGTCTTCTGTTAGGCAGAAAGGAATCCAATGGGCACACCTTTGAGTACTCCAACTGCAGACAAGTGTGTCTGCACTAACAACACAGATGTCCAGTTGCACGGCGATGTGTTTGTGATCCATCGATCACCGCAAATGTGTGTGTCCACATGTTCCAACACTACGTGAGTCACAGCTGCATGTGAACAGCTGGCATGCGGGAGATCGAACAGGTTTCCATGACCCTGCTGCGATGATGACAGATACCTTGCCATAACTCACCATGATTTTGTTCATTGCCAGGTCTCCATAGACTACTGCAAGTACGTATGAATATCTGTTAGGCTGTGGGTTTCTGCCAAACTACTCAATGACTACTCTCTGCTTGGAACACTGCACCATTACAGACACAATTTCGAAGGCTACATATAGTGGAACTTCAAAAAACTATAGGGGCTTAAGTGGGAATATTCCACTATGTCCCACAACAAATTCCACATTTTTTCAACTGAAACTGGCCAAGAAAAAAAGTACTGTATGATAACTGTTAAAACCAATATATTAAATTTCATCTGCACTTCTGACATCGATGCAGTTTAACCCTGGGGACTAAGTTGGAGCGAAATAGTGAGTTCTTGTAATTATAGGTTCACAATGTGAACAGTGTTCAAAACAATTAGATTGTGTGGTTGGATTAAATGTCCTGAAGCAATAGCCTGGATTAAAGAGATAAACTTCTGTTTTAAGCATTATTTCACTCCACAGCCAATTGTTTTAACAGCAAGTATATCCAAATTATCTTTTTAGATGTGACGTATCATCTGAGGATCCATATGTACTGAGAACTTCCATGTTGCATTGAGCATCCAGCAACTTGATTTCCTCTGTCGTGGTGACAAGATCTTGCAAAGTGCCAACACAGGCTACTACACATTCTGCACAATGCCATTAACCTACCCTGTATATAGCACAGATATTTTTGTTAGCGAGTGATTTTGATCATTATTCAAATTGTTTCCAATTTTCACGTCACTCCCAATCTGCACTGAAATTTTGCTTTAGTTCACCAGATTACCGTTTCTTTAAAACCCCTCATATTTGACTGTTAACACCAGTAGTCTCAGTTTGTATGGCTGTTGCATACACTAGTTCTCTCACACTGCTCTATTTCTAAAAAGACTTCCCAGCAATAACTGTGTGTACAAAAAGACATTTCCTTTTACAGGCCAGTTACAAGAAAGAAGCAGAGGATACAATAAACAAGAAGTTGAAAGAATTAATTGGCAGCGATGGAAACATAATGTAAAAAGCCACAGTTAAATTGAAGGGTACTGAAAGCAACTAAGTTCACTATAAAATTTACGTAGCTAGAAATATAGAAATCTGTTTTGTTTTTAGTGTTACCATGAAGATAATATATTCTAAATCTATTTCATAAACTTCACTGCACAATGTGGGGGTGGGGAGGGCAAACACACAATTAAAAAGACTATATATGCCATATAGATGTAAACAATGGACCTCATATTGTAACATGTAAGCCCACAATAAAAGAACATATCCATTACTAATTTTTTTTTATTAGTATTCAAAACTGAGATAGTTCCTTTAAAAGCATGTGCCCAATTGCCTTCCACATCTTTCCAGTCTGAGCTTGTGTTCCATCCCTAGCGACAATATTTCTTTTGAAAATGAGAACAAATTAGCAATGAATTGGAAATAAAATATATATGGATATTAATTTATTAAAAAAGATAGGTCTGCAAACAATTATATAAATATTATTATCATTATTAAAATTGTTTTAATTTAGCATTTCAAATCTGAATGTAAAATCAGATAACAAATTATTATGTATATAAAAAACACTAGTTCTTACCAAAAGGCAACAAGGCAATAGTTGAGGCTTTGTTAGTTTGTTTAATTATGTTATGTTCATCAGCATTTAACAACATGAGGTAGGTGGAAGAATGAAATGTATTGTTCCTTTCCAAATGTTTGTTATACGCACAGGAGCTAGACGCTACTCTTTTCAGTTTTAGCATAAATTTTTGTTTGGAGCGTATGATTTTGGCAATGGTGATCTTCCAATGAAACTTCCTTATGACAGAAGATTTTATAGTTTTGGAACCTAGCAGGTTGAATTCTTACAAGCGATTAGTAAGCTTCACAGAAGACTTCACAGCCGGTCTGCTGCATCACCAGAGGGAATCAAGCAGATCTGTTCCCATTCCAGCAATACACAGTCCTTTATTTTTTTTGCTTCTCTCCTTTTCCATTGCCGCCCCCCCCGGGTATGTTCCCACAAGCAGCACTTAACCTTACCTCGCCATCCCTCGCACTCTCCGCCCCAGTCTTTTCCTTACCCCCACCACCCAGTTTGCTTCTCCACCCATGCTCGCAGTCTGGCCTTGGCTGATAGAGACCCCCCCCCCCCCCCCCTCTCTCTCTCTCTCTCTCTCTCTCTCTCTCTCTCTCTCTCTCTCTCTCTCTCTCTCTGTGTGTGTGTGTGTGTGTGTGTGTGTGTGTGTGTGTGTGTGTGTTTTTTTTTTTTTTGCCCAATACTGACGATGGAGGCCTACCTGTGACTCTCAGCATCTCTGCTATATGTTGAGTATACATTCTGTTTCTAGGTTGCTCTACATTTTTGACTTATGTAGTTTTGTTCTGCAGCTGCCTTACTAATTTTGGTCTAGGTGCTCATCAATTCTCCCTAAACATGTTCAGTACAAAACAACTACAGCGATATGGCACAAACTTACTTCCAGATGCTTTAAAAATGTTACAGAAAGATAAAAATAAATAAAACAGTTCTATTACAAAATCCACAAATGAAAGACATAATAATATGAGACAGAGAGAAACAAAAGAAACATAGTGCTGAAAACTAACATAAAATAATGTAACGTGAGAAGATAAATGACAGAAATAAATATTCGCTGTTATGTGTGTGAAATATCTTATTTCAAATATTGGAACTGAATAACTAGATAAAAGGCAAATACAGGCATTCCTGTTATTTCACAGGCCCCCTATTCACCTGATCTGAGACCTTGTGACCTTTTTCTCTTCCTGGAATTGAAAAAAAAGTCATAACAAAGACATCATTTTGCAGTTCTGGAAAACACTCAAAATAATGTGACTGACAAGTTAAAGGACCTAACAGTTGAAGTTTTTCAGCACCGATACCAAGATTGCGAACAAATACCCCCCCCCCCCCCCACACACACACACACACACACACACACACACACACACACACACACACACACACACACACACACCCTTGTATCGCGTCCTGAAAGTAAAAAATTGCCAGCAATTCTGCCTCAATTTTTTTTTTAAATTATCTCAAGTGAATTTTCCTTTTGGTGCATGTAGTTCCCACTATCTTTTGTCAATAACCACATCATCCAAGTACAGTTACACAACTTTTCTTGAGCTTACAGGTACAATATAGGACGGAAAAACAAGCTGGCATTCAACTTCAGATTAGTTTATTACATACTTACAGCTTGAACTCTGAAGTAGTATACATATCCAAATGCTACAGTTAGTTGTATAAACAAAGGACAGCTGCCAGAATAATGGCAACATTAAAAATACATAATACAAAACACATTCCATCATTCCTCTACAATGAATAATACTGAACTTGGAAGCTGATTCCATCAGTTACACAATTACAATTGTCCAAAATATTCATTGATTATAATTTATATTAACTTTGGTGTTATGTTCCCTTATTAACATTGGTACAATGATATACACACATTACAAAAGTCTAAAAAGGCAAATATTTAAAAAATACAAGTTTCGTTGAATGTTGGAGGGTATACGTAAATGAAGCATCTACAGCATATGTTGGATTAGTTCTAACTTAAATACATACTATATTACAGGCTTTCCATTCATGTAGGGAAAAAAGTCAGCATACAAAACAATTTTGTATATAATTTTACATATATTTGTTTCCTTCTGATCATGACCATGAAACATTCTGCAATTCTCCACCTGGTTGGTAAAGCATATCTGTATACAGATATAAAATCCTGTAGGTATTTCAGATCTTTGATTTTGAGTCTTTACTAGTAGTATCAATACAGTACTAACAAAATTAAAGGTAGAATGAACTAAACTCTGAAAGCATTTATCTGTCATTGTTCGGCCCGACATCCTAAATTCATTATTTCTGGAAACATACCTATATGAAGTAGTGTGAAATTTCCTCTTACTTGCTCCACACTCCAGCCATAATTTTACATAAACTTAAAAAAAGATTAAAATGGTGTTTACTTTAAATTGACAACATGTAAAGTGGTTTCGGGGGTGGATATAAAAAACTTGCTTTTAGTTACTATCCAATACTTCTGTCAATTTAGCAGTTGAACCAATTGCAAAATTTGTGAATAGCGTGTATTTCCCATAGTACTGAACAGATCTTCTGAAAAACAGATCAGTGATATGGAACTCTGTAATTACAATAAAATAGTTTAAAGAATTAAGTTTGGCCTTATGTTAAAGAGGTGAAGAGTTGGGTCATTAGTTCTGTAAAGTATTACTTTCACTAGTTACGAAATGTGCTAGTTATGGAGGCCAACTGTGCAATACCTGTCATCACCACCAATGGTGTCTTTGATTTGGTTGAAGTCAACCCAGCCAAATTACTGTCTTTAACAAGATAACAGTAACTACCTAATACGTTGCACAGCCAGGTATTATAAAATGTTCTAGGTGTCTGAACAGTATTGTTCTCCTTGTCTTCTACTGGTGTTTAAGCCCACTGCTAATCTTCTGCTGGAGCCTAATCTGACAGTCACAGCCATACCAGGAAGGAAACTTCAACAGCAGAGCCAAATTGTCAGGAAAAAGCAACAAGAGCAATGACATAATACAAAAACGTAGAAAATTTTACAGTAATTAACAACAATTGTTAAAGCATTTTTACAAGATTTACTAAAAATCTATTACAAAAAGAATCAAATGTCCTTTACATCATTGCATTCCTTTACTTACGAAGAGCTGGAAAGTAAGGAGGGCACATTCCGAGTACGGTAAATACTAGGGGCAACTACTAGCTTGAAACATCAACATTCATTCCTTCAAGAGGAAGGAGGCATTGGTTGTGGGGTGATGGAAAGGAGACACAGGATACTCAGACCCCAGACTGAGAGAGCCCAACAGTCATAACAATAAGGGAGACGAAGAAGAAGGGAAGACATGAGAAAAAGTGTGGGGGAGGAATGAAAGAGAAACACAGTGCCACCTTCAGTTTAGAAATGACAGAAGGAACACAGTGAAAAGTAAAGCTGGCTTAAAGAAGAAGAGAAATAAAAAGTGGAATGCATAATGCAATTAGGAACTTAGTGGAAAGGAAACAGAAAGAGAGAGAAACAGGGAGGGAAATGCGGGATGGTTGAGAAAATGGTGATAAAATTGAACTGAGTAAATTATTAAATTCTGAGGTAAGTCCTTTCCTTAGTCTGTTCAAAATGCACTGGTAATTAAATGAATTCAATTTAAATAACTCCCGCCCCCCCCCCCCCTCCCCCATTTTTCATAATGTACAGACACTGACCATGTCAGTGGGTTAATTGCCCTCCATACATATTGCTTCTTGCCAAAAATTTTATTTCTGTGTTGCTGACTATTACATCATCACATTATTCAGAGCGCCCTATAAATCAGCAGAATAGAAGTGTATCTAATAATATGTTGCAGGCCACAAGTTTCCTTCATATCACACACACAGCAACTACAGTGAACATTATACGGCATTTATTCAGTTGTTACCCTGTAATGGTTTAAGCATGAATCTCTATTTTACTGAATATTTTACGCCAAGCAATCATCTCACCATTAAATATTTTTTAACTGAAGATACAATAACACCAAAATTTATCAGCTTATTACCACTGTGTATATCAAGTTACAATCCTCTGTTGTAGGAATAAACATGTATCACCTGAAAATTCTGCAACAATGAAAGATTTAAGTTATGCATAATTAAGTATAGGACCTTCGCATTCTGAGCAAAAACACTAGCAGAAACTCCAAGAGTGTTTCAACAATCTTTAAAGATATTTTCTGTTATGACATAAGTGTGATTATTACATTCAGTCAATCTGGTTACTGATATAAGCTCTAAACTTTTTGACTAGTTCTGGTAATTGTCCACATTATAGCCATACGACAGTGGCCTCTATTTATGTACCTGCCAACTGCAACCAAAATGTGTGTTTTTTCTTCTTAGTGAACTTGAAATAATAAACCAAATATTTTGGAAAGGTATAAAGGCTGCACTCAGTGATACATGAGAAGTGACACAGGTTACAAAACACACTTATAAAAAAAATGAAATTTACTTCCCGAGATCGGAGAGTGACACACATACAACTGCAGAAGAATAATCTTTTCATCTCCAAGTAGTCAGTGATTCACCATGTAAAATACCCTTCCCAACAGAGCTTGATTATTTTTTCTCTCTGTCGGAAGCAACTCATATGCTGACAAGTGAATTATCAACACTGCCTTCCTTGGTCAGGCAAGTCAGAATGTGTATGTTTTAATGGCTTTGGCATAAGATGTAACAATTAAAAGAGATATTAAGTGTTAATGAACCATGACTGTTTCAAAAATATGGAAAAGTTTTTTGGAGGCTGCTACCAGTCACAATTTTTTGTCAGCTGCCACAATTATGTAATAAAGCAAATTTTTTTCAAGGTACAAACCTCATCTTTATGCTACAGTGACAATACGAAAAACAGTTAACACAAATAAACATAGGTATTAAAGTTGTAGAGTTTATTGTATTGATGTGTTTTAAGTTCCTCTGCAAGTTGATAAACTGTACTTAACAAGTTCTATGGAGACATGGAAGTAACTGAACATGCCACTAGGAGACGGCCATTTCATATGAACATAGATGGCCACAGCGAATGCCAAGACTAAAGACCAACTTTAATATCTAGTCAACAAAAGAATTTGTGACTGGTAATGGTCTCTCAAAAATCTTTTCAGATGTAACAATATATCAAATCTCTAGTCACCTTTTACAGTATCCTTTGTATTATTTGGGTTACTGCAAAACAATGTTTCAGTAAACAGAATTTATATAGGTTGGCAATAATTTGACAGACAATAATGTTGTAGACTTTTAAGATGGGTTGTCCATCAATAACACATTTTCAAGGAAAATCTCTGAAATGATATGAAGTAATCCATTTTCAAAAACCTGATCGGTGCCAGCAAATTATCAGTTGACAAAAATCTTTGTCTTTCAGAAGTAAGTAGAAAAGGATAAACAGAGAACCTTATTTCAACATAATATTTTGATGATGATCTGTAAAAAGACTAGACAGGGAAAAAAACCTGGAGAGACATACTGTTACCAAACGATAATAAGGCTGGTCTGTGAACAGAAAGCTATTTTGGAAATTCTTTTAATTTTTTCTTATCATGGTAATTTAAAAACAGTAACATAAAATATTCATATCTTCTTTAAGGTCCTAAATACACTCGTAATGTGTTTTTCCTTCTGTTTTCTGTCTTTTCACACTATGAGAACTTTTGTTAACGACTACAACAAAACTAACTATGTTTCACGTCTCTCAGGAACATATGCTGGAAACTAATAAATGAAATGGCAAGCAGTCTCCATTGAATGTGAACTCTGTCTGTCACTAAGTGACAAAGGCTACTCTACCCATAATATGATGGGTCTGTGTTCTTTTTATTATTTATCTCTCTCTTCCTCTATTAGAAAAATTGATTCGGATTCAGAGTGGCAGATATTTATGTTTCCATCATAGTGGCACATCTCACCTGTAGATGTTTAATGGCCTTACTGCTGGCCCCATTACAGTTCTATTTATATACCAAACACTTCACTCTCTCTTCTATGACCCCAAGCTAACAATATTAATAACTGACACTGCAGCTCCTAACAGAAGTGCCTTTGTACTATCATCTGATAGTATACTAACTCTTCCTAGATCCTTTCCTAGTACACAGTCCTATGAAGTAAGCTACCTCTTGGACTCATGGGTATTATTAAGTGGTAACATGCAAATACATTTTATGGTAGAAGAGAAAATGGTAATATGCTACATATTTTTGACCATGTTCTGTTCCTAACAGCAGTTGGATAACACAGAAATAAGAAACTGTTCATATAAATTTAGATGTATACATATTCCTCCAGCAATTGTAATACAAGTTTCATACTGTATGAATTCTCTGCATATAAAATCTTTCAGTGGAAATCATGTATCGCACCATACACACACAAAAATAGCAGCTTAAAGTAATGTGAAATCCCTTCAGAATCTAGTTCATTTCACATCTAATCTCATATTGCTGTTGAGTCCATAGAGAAAGATTTGCATACTTAGAAACAGATTATTCTACAGTTATATTTGAGTATAAATTAGGTGACAAAGTAATTCATATAACAAAATTGTTAACAATTCACTCATTCACAATTAAACTTAACCAATGAAAGATTTTGGGGATAAACATGTTTTTTAATCTCTGGTAACTACTTCTTAAATAATAAAAAGAAAAAAGAAAGAAAAAATACATGGTGTCTCTCTGCACTAACCAAATAAAGTTTTAAGGAATTTTCAAATGTTTTATGGAACAAAAATTCATAATTTGGCAATAAGACAAATCATGGAAATATTTTATATCAGCACTAAACTTCTTCCACAGTGGTTGCAGTAACATCTTTTTACAAGTAACAGAAAAAAACTTATTCTACACAGAAATATTAAGTATCACATGAAAGAATGGGTATAAGCAGAATTTACATAAATGACTCAATTTTTTTACATCATATTCAAGTATTACTGAGTACATGAATAATCTCTCCAAGTAAAGAACAAGAGCAATTATCACATTTACAATAGGAGAATAGTGTTACCAGAACCAAATGTCTGTATTTTAACAAAATCATGGAAATTTTCGTATCACTGACTGAAATTTACAGCAAAATATTTAATTGTGATACACTTGAGCAGTTATCCGTAAGGTAAGTGGGGCTCAACTTAGGCCTCATGATCTTAGGCGATTTTTGTACATAATACTGATATAAACTGAACTAGAGGTTGGATCATTTCATTTAACAAAAGCCAGTTCAATGGAACTACAAAGTTGTGACTATCTTCATAAACATGCAAAAATACATCACATATCATCAACTCTACACTTATTGTAAAATCAGACAATTTTAATAGTACCATTCTGTCAGTTCATAGTAGATAGTAGATAGCTTATGTCATTCTATCTAATGTGACACACACACACACACACACACACACACACACACACACAAACACACACAGATAACAGTGTCAATAGAAAACCTACATTTATGCTACAATCAGCACATACATTATTGTACACAGTTATGTGAATATATTTATTACAAAGTTCAGTCTTTTAAAATAACTCTAATATAACAAAATGATAGTTATCAAACAACATCAAGCATGAGACACATTTTGTTCAATACAGAACACAAATATCGAATTTCGCCCACCAACAAGGACAGAAATGTTGGAAAAAATTCATGAATTAGTAAGAAAGAAAGACCAAGAAAGCTACATTCTGTTGTAAAATCTAGAGTAGCAAGAAGCTCTGCACGAGATGAAAAATATGTTGATACAAGAATTAAAACAAATGAGTGATCAAATTTTCTCAGAGAGGTTTTCACCAATGACAGTTCACAATATGCCCATACTGAAGAACTACTGATGATATCCATTACATACTTTTCATTCATAATATAATGTTAACAACTGCTTTGAAGTACTGTACGTACTATTACAAATAGTGGATACGAACAGCTTACAATTTTGTTACAACAGCCAAGCACAATGTGACACATTTATATTTGTGACAGAGAAATTTATGGCACCTTAAAGGTAAAAGTTCTCTTATTATCATGAAGAGGATCAGAAACAATGTGAAAAGCAAGAGTACCAAAAAATATGAATTAGATTAATGCTACACAGAATAGTAAGAATAAGAAATAGTAACACTAAAGTTAAAAGTTACTTTCCTTTCCTTTGTACATATGACAGGGATGCAAATGATGAAAAGTACTAATGGTAGAGAATACAAATAAACTCATAGTTAGACAGCAATAAGGAAGTTACAAAAGCTTATGAAAGGGATTGCTTTATGAAGAGCCATACATCAAAAATTCAGCACAATACTAGCACAGCCACATGACTAACATTACACACATTAAGGGTAAAAAATATCTTGATGTAACAAACATCTTCACTGCCACAAAATGTTAAATAACCTCTGCAATCCTTTTATTTTTATTCAGACTAACAGAGGATGATATATATATATGCGTGTGTATATATATACTATCATAGATGTCACTACTATATTACTTTAGCAAGGAGGGAGTACCAGGCACCACCAATTGGCAAGGCCACCATGACACACTGCAAAGTACATATATGTTGAGTATTGTCTGTACATGGCCATAACTGCAGCTGTGGATCCAAGTTCACAAAGCAAGAGTTTTATTTTTTTTGAAAAGAAATCTGAAGGTACATCTTTACTGTATCTTGAGGATGACTATAGTATAATTCCTGTATTAGTGCAAACAATTTAGCACCAATTCAACTGACTGTAACTACAGCCTCTTCAGTCAGCTGCATGTTGTTCCTGAGAGGTAGGCCTATCCTTACGAATGGGTTCTGGTGAGGGTTGAACTGGTGCTGCTGGCAGAACTGGCTTTCTCAAGACTTGTGGCTTGACTTTTACCTGAGGTTTTGATGGTGGTGGTACAGGCTTGGTTGCAGGAGAGACAGCCTGACGTGCACGTTGTGTCTGTGTCTGTGCATCCGTTTGTTGCTGGGTACCAGCTACAGGACATGCAGATGCCACACTACTGACCTTTGTGTTCTTTTTAAGAGTGCACTGGTTCTGTTTCGCAAAACGCTCAGCAGCAGTGGTCATATCTGGACTTTCCGGTCCAGTACTTCGATTGCTTTCGTCGGGTGGTGACGGTGACTTGTCAGGCAAGTCCATCACGAGATCAGGGGTCTGTTTCTGTCGAAGTGTCGGTACGGGTGACGGTGATGGGACAGGTGAGGGAGCTTGGGTAGGCTTAGGTGTAAGTGAACAGGCAGAAGCCGCTTCAGCCCTGCGGCGCCAAATCTCGCGGCTCTGCGAAAAATTAACAACAGCTGGTGGGCTGAGGCTGGGAGCAACAGGAACTGATGGGCTGCTTGCTGCTAATGGGGCCTCCTGTGTTGCTCCACTGTCACTGGCACCAGCTTCCTCTGTTTCTGGAGTCTGTATCACATTGGGAAGAGGTGATTGGCATCGCACATCAGCAGGGACCATCGTTTCTGTACTTTCTTCTTCAGGGGCCTGAGGTTCTTCTGCTGCTGGAGTCACCTGGTTGACTATCTGCATCATAAATAGAAATCATAACTAAATGACAACAATATTTAATCTGGTATTACACAGCTTGATAGGATATTTTCAAGAACAACACTCACAAAACTGACAAAGCAGCAAATCCAATGTCACCTTAAGATATGTTTCTCTGTCCTGTGACCTGACTTTCAGCATAACAAGACATATGCAAGTCACTACATGAAGGGCTTAACATTTTGTTTCCTTATTTCAACAAGGTTCAGTAACTTAATTTCATTAAGGAAGGTAACCAATTTGAAACTTTGAAAAGAGGTTGTGTACAAACTTACAAACACCCCCCCCCCCCCAGCAAGACTTACATCACATGTATATCTGGAAACAATATTATTCTACACAGTTCATATTACTCTACAGACCCAGTGCAGACTTTTTAACACACAGACACAAAATATTTGTTAACACCACTACCGATGAGTTCAACAACAGCATGCAAATGTCACATTTTGGTGGTGATTTAAATATTTGACATGGATATGCCCATTAATTTAAATTCGGATAATGAAAACACCAAACCTCATTTTTAAGTACTATTTCTGTTATCTCAATTTACAAAATCCAAGTATCCTATGATTACAATTATTTTCAAAAAGGTTATTCATTCAAGAAGAAAGCAAAAGAAAGGAGAATATTAAAAAGCCAACTACTGGCTTTCGTTGACAAAACTACATAATTAATCAACTGCATTATTTGCTGTAAGTGTTAAGTGTTACTGCAGGTTCCATGGGCTACACCAATGTGATGACAATTGAAAGCATAGTTAACTCAGTTAGTATCACCCAGCATATACTAGAAGGTTAAGCGGAGCATTTGGACAGAAATGCTACTTTCTGCTAACTCACCTTCTCATTGAGGATCAGCAGACATTTGTCAACTCCTCCTGGTGCTGTGATATAGGCCTTCATGTCTAGCAAATAAACTCAAAGATACTATATGCCTTATAACTTATTTATTAATTTAAATCATACAATACATATCCTTAAAATGAATAACTTTCAGTAATTTGTGGACATTCATCAGTAGAAGTAAATCAGTTTTCTCCTATGCTGATTAAATCCCAATTAATGAAAATAATTTTTAGAATTATCCTTTCTTTCTTCTTAAAGAAAGACCGATACATATGACTTGTTCTAACTAAGCAATCAATGGCACAATGAACACCTAACAAGCACAGAAGGCAAACAATGAACTGATTAACACTAACAACCAAAACATCATGATCATGATATTTTGTGGTACAAGATTCTAATTTCGAAAAGCACATAAAATATAAACCTGAGTGCAGAGAGAGAGTTCTATCAGACCAGATAGGTGAAATTTGCCTGCAATACGCCAGTACAGTTTACCTTGGTAATCACATTTTATGCTGCATAACAAATCAAGGAATTTGCTCACTCATTATTGTACAATGGAAAGTGTATCTGAAATCATTTGGTGCAAACAAACTTGTCATAAGAGAGAAAATCTAATTTCAGAACAATACAGCTGCTAGGACTTTGAGCACGTACGACGGCTTTGACAGCTTTTACCTAGGAAGCAAGAACTTTTAACAGGGATGAATAGTGATATTTGACAAGCCTAATACACGTATGTTTATATTTCCCCACTGCAAATAAGAAGTGTCTGTCACCCAACAGCAATACACTAGCACACAGGCCAGTGAAGTGTACGACAGTAAAGCCTGAATTTCATGAATAAAAAGAAATGGGCTAAAGAAAACAGATGTGGTAGTTGCCTAGAGGAAAAGATAAGCTGACCTACAAGGAACAACATTCAGGAGACAGGATTGGAAGCTCTGAAGATTGCACAATTAATGGAATAAATTGCCCAACAGAAGAACCCATGAAAATAGAATATACAGAGCCGAAAAGAGGGCACAGTTGTGAATATTAGTAAAGACCGTTCAGAAAATTTTAACAATTACGCATTTGTACTTCTATATATTTCATGAATGACAATTCTCCTGGACGCAGTGTCACTGTCTACAGCTACAGCATTCGCAAACTGAAACCTCCTTACGACAGAGCAGTTACCTAACTTTATGGACAAGGCATTAAATTTATCCATAATTAAAATTAAACTGGTAAATTTCATAATTTTTATTAATGATTTAAGAACATAAACACTCCATGTTTTACATTGGTATTGAAGAACACAAAGTGTGGAGGGGGAAAAAAAAGTTCACATGCAATGAAATTAAGAAAATGGTTATAAATTATGGGGAAAATCAACCATTTTGAGTTGACCTTTAAAATTACACAGAAATATTTCTTTATTAGGTAAAACATGTGACAAAAACATGCAGAAACTAGAAAGGTTGCATAACTATTACTATGTGTCAGACTGGGAGGGAGAGCTGTGAAGTGCTCGAGGAAAAATTCTGAATTCTATGTGGCGGTGGTTGTGGTCTTCTCTTCACCTCCGCAAAACTACTTCACCCTCCACCCATTTAAATCTGTGTATTGTACACAAGCTTTGGTCTCCATCTACAACCCCCCGCCCCCCTCTGTCCAGTTAGCAACACAAGCCAATAATTTTAATAATCACAGCACTATGAAGAAAAGCTTCTCTTTTTTCAAATCCCAGTTCGTTCTGGTCTAATTCCATAGCAATGCCAATTTTACTTTACTTGGTTTCAAGAGAGACCTAGCAGATTATGCAAATCAAGAAAAGGTGCGAATATATGGCCCAACTATTAACTGTAACCTATCAAAAGTGTTTGTCACTCAAAAATCAGCATTAATATTATATTTGCTATGCAAAATTTAGCACTTGAGTCATTTGCGTAAGACTACAAGCCTTGCACTAAGTTCCTCTTGTAGTGTTATGTGCCAACAGTAAGAGTGTGTCATCACAGTCTTTTTGCTGCTTATTTTGACACACAAAAACTGTTGGTAGTCCTGGCTGCACCAGACAAGAGGTGTACTTGTATGTACTCATACAGGTAAATACCTTGTAATAAAAATTATATTACACTATGGAGCACTGGAAATGGCAGTTGGAGATGCAAATGTAGAACATATCCCTCCACCTTTTCTGTATGCGTCTACCACCAGTAACCTCACTGCACACCTTAGTTGTCCGAAGTTTTCACTCTATATATGTCGAGCCAAGCCTAGCAAAATATGTCATCACGCAATGCTGCCTGGGACACACTGCATAACAAGACGGTCTCTTTAAAAAGAAATGATACCCAAAATTGACATATAGTTCATTGCAACAAAGATTTTATAGCCAGACGCGGACTGTGACTTAAATAATTTATTATGACTGCGAAACAATACATCAAGAAAACTTTTCAAAAATACTGTAGTGAAACGACAGTCTCTCCAAACTAATTTATTATTTTGTAATTAAAAAATTTATTATGAAGCTATGTCAGCTTTGATTATGTGAATATTTATCATTTCTTAGCTTTGTATGTTATTTTGAAACTAAGGTACAAAGCAGAAAACATGGGTCTTGTGCTCCCTAAGGTAATGTCAACAATCATACCAGCAAAGATAGTGCACGATCTGTAACTGTTGCACTTCATGATGACACATTTTTGGGAGAAAGAGGAAAGGGAAGATGGCAGGAAAGGGTGCAGAGAAAGGAAACAGCATTTACAGCTTTTGAGAGATGCAAGGAACAAGAAACATAACATTTAATGCATTTACTACTGTTTAAGTGTCAGGTTCTGAAGATTCACTATCCAAGGAATCATCTGAAGCAATAAAAATGCCTTCAACAAATTTTTCTCAGATCCCTTGCTTAAGAAAGTAACCTTGCAGATTTCCAGTGTGGCGTACACACTGAATCCAGTCTTCCATTGCTCCCTCAAGCAAATTCTGCAAGCCTTTCATTCTCTACCTGCAATTTCTTGTGTTTTATGTCTTCCTAATTTTATGCACTGTAGAGCCAAAGAAACTGGTACACCTGCCTAATATCGTGTAGGGCCCCAGCGAGCACACAAAAGTACACCTCTTGTCTGGTGCAGCCAGGACTACCAACAGTTTTTGTGTGTCAAAAGTGCCGGAACACGATGTGGCATGGACTCGACTAATGTCTGAAGTAGTGTTGGAGGGAATTGATACTATCAATCCTTCAGGCTTTTCCATAAATACATAGAAGTACGGGTGGGTGGAGGTCGCATTGTCCTGTCGGTGTTGGCGGGCCCAGGCTGCTTCATGTCGTACGGTCATCATGGGTACATGAGCGAGCCTTCAACTCCAAAAGCCCTATCGATGATGTTTTGTTGAATGGTTCACATGCTGACACTTGTTGATGGCTCAGTATTGAAGTCTGCAGCAATTTGCAGAAGGATTGCACTTCTGTCAGGTTGAACAATTCTCTTCAGTCGTTGTTGGTTCCATTCTTGCAGAGTCTTTTTCCAGCCGCAGTGATGTCGGAAATTTGCTGTTTTACCGCATTCCTGATATTTACGGCACACTTGTGAAATTCTCGTGCAGGAAAATCCCCACTTCATCACCACACTGGAGATGCTGGGTCCCATCGCTCGTGTACCAACTATAACACAACATTCAAACTCACTCAAATCTTGATATCTTGCCATTTTAGCAGCTGTAACCAATCTACAACTGCACCATACACGTTGTCATATACGCGTTGCCAACTGCAGCACCACATTCTGCCCGTTTACAATCTCTGTATTTGAATACACATGACTATAGAAGTTTCTTTTGTGTTTCAGTGTATTATCATTTGCTTTGTTTTCAAGATGCACTGCAAAGGTTGCTTGAGGGTTTAATAATTAGGTTTAACAGTACCTCACTAAAGAAAAAGTCTATGTTGGGCATAAGTACGAATATAAATGTTTATTGGAAACTGTTTCAATGGTGAAAAAAGTCATGTCTATTGAATGAGAAACGTAATTTTCAAATGTTATTTGGCACTTAGAAAGAAAACAAGATATAAAAAATACAGTTAGAAGACATTATTCAATGCCTTCTGAGCACTGTTTGATGAGTCTGTAAGCACACATTTCCTACAGCAGGGATCTGCAAGTAATTTTAGATATGGTCTGTATACTTTCAACAAACTTTTATCGAGGTCCAGAAGAAAAATCTCATATACCTTGCTAATAGTTAATTTTAGTTTTCACTCACAAAGTAATATAAATACAATAGATAGGCATATTTGTATTGAAAAAAAAAAATGTATATTCAGTATTTTTTTTTTATTTTCACTCCTGTGTGTGGTGGTCTTCAGTCCTGAGACTGGTTTGATGCAGCTCTCCATGCTAGTCTATCCTGTGCAAGCTTCTTCATCTCCCAGTACCTACTGCAACCTACATCCTTCTGAATCTGCTTAGTGTATTCATCTCTTGGTCTCCCTCTACGATTTTTACCCTCCACACTACCCTCCAATGCTAAATTTGTGATCCCTTGATGCTTCAAAACATTTCCCACCAACCGATCCCTTCTTCTAGTCAAGTTGTGCCACAAACTTCTCTTCTCCCCAGTCCTATTCAATACCTCCTCATTAGTTACGTGATCTACCCACCTTATCTTCAGCATTCTTCTGTAGCACCACATTTCGAAAGCTTCTATTCTCTTCTTGTCCAAACTGGTTATCGTCCATGTTTCACTTCCATACATGGCTACACTCCATACAAATACTTTCAGAAACGACTTCCTGACACTTAAATCTATACTCGATGTTAACAAATTTCTCTTCTTCAGAAATGATTTCCTTGCCATTGCCAGTCTATATTTTATATCCTCTCTACTTCGACCATCATCAGTTACTTTACTCCCTAAATAGCAAAACTCCTTTACTACTTTAAGTGTCTCATTTCCTAATCTAATCCCCTCAGCATCACCCGATTTAATTTGACTACATTCCATTATCCTCGTTTTGCTTTTGTTGATGTTCATCTTATATCCTCCTTTCAAGACACTGTCCATTCCATTCAACTGCTTTTCCAAGTCCTTTGCTGTCTCTGACAGAATTACAATGTCATTGGCGAACCTCAAAGTTTTTACTTCTTCTCCATGAATTTTAATACCTACTCCGAATTTTTCTTTTGTTTCCTTTACTGCTTGCTCAATATACAGATTGAATAACATCGGGGAGAGGCTACAACCCTGTCTCACTCCTTTCCCAACCACTGCTTCCCTTTCATTCCCCTCGACTCTTATAACTGCCATCTGGTTTCTGAACAAATTGTAAATAGCCTTTCGCTCCCTGTATTTTACCCCTGCCATCTTCAGAATTTGAAAGAGAGTATTCCAGTTCACGTTGTCAAAAGCTTTCTCTAAGTCTACAAATGCTAGAAACGTAGGTTTGCCTTTTCTTAATCTTTCTTCTAAGATAAGTCGTAAGGTTAGTATTGCCTCACGTGTTCCAACATTTCTACGGAATCCAAACCGATCTTCCCCAAGGTCCGCTTCTACCAGTTTTTCCATTCGTCTGTAAAGAATTCGCGTTAGTATTTTGCAGCTGTGACTTATTAAACTGATAGTTCGGTAATTTTCACATCTGTCAACACCTGCTTTCTTTGGGATTGGAATTATTATATTCTTCTTGAAGTCTGTGGGTATTTCGCCTGTCTCATACATCTTGCTCACCAGATGGTAGAGTTTTGTCATGACTGGCTCTCCCAAGGCCATCAGTAGTTCTAATGGAATGTTGTCTACTCCCGGGGCCTTGTTTCAACTCAGGTCTTTCAGTGCTCTGTCAAACTCTTCACGCAGTATCTTATCTCCCATTTCATTTTCATCTGCATTCTCTTCCATTTCCATAATATTGTCCTCAAGTACATCGCCCTTGTATAAACCCTCTATATACTCCTTCCACCTTTCTGCCTTCCCTTCTTTGCTTAGAACTGGGTTGCCATCTGAGCTCTTGATATTCATACAAGTGGTTCTCTTCTCTCCAAAGGTCTCTTTAATTTTCCTGTAGGCAGTATCTATCTTACCCCTAGTGAGACAAGCCTCTACATCCTTACATTTGTCCTCTAGCCATCCCTGCTTAGCCATTTTGCACTTCCTGTCGATCTCATTTTTGAGACGTTTGTACTCCTTTTTGCCTGCTTCATTTACTGCATTTTTATATTTTCTCCTCTCATCAATTAAATTCAATATTTCTTCTGTTACCCAAGGATTTCTATTAGCCCTCGTCTTTTTACCTACTTGATCCTCTGCTGCCTTCACTACTTCATCCCTCAGAGCTACCCATTCTTCTTCTACTGTATTTCTTTCCCCCATTCCTGTCAATTGTTCCCTTATGCTCTCCCTGAAACTCTCTACAACCTCTGGTTCTTTCAGTTTATCCAGGTCCCATCTCCTTAAATTCCCGCCTTTTTGCAGTTTCTTCAGTTTCAATCTGCAGTTCATAACCAATAGATTGTGGTCAGAATCCACATCTGCCCCTGGAAATGTCTTACAATTTAAAACCTGGTTCCTAAATCTCTGTCTTACCATTATGTAATCTATCTGATACCTTTTAGTATCTCCAGGATTCTTCCAGGTATACAACCTTCTTTCATGATTCTTGAACCAAGTGTTAGCTATGATTAAGTTATGCTCTGTGCAAAATTCTACAAGGCGGCTTCCTCTTTCATTCCTTACCCCCAATCCATATTCACCTACTATGTTTCCTTCTCTCCCTTTTCCTACTGACGAATTCCAGTCATCCATGACTATTAAATTGTCGTCTCCCTTCACTACCTGAATAATTTCTTTTATCTCGCCATACATTTCATCAATTTCTTCATCATCTGCAGAGCTAGTTGGCATATAAACTTGTACTACTGTAGTAGGCATGGGCTTTGTGTCTATCTTGGCCACAATAATGCGTTCACTATGCTGTTTGTAGTAGCTAACCCGCACTCCTATTTTTTTATTCCTTATTAAACCTACTCCTGCATTACCCCTATTTGATTTTGTGTTTATAGCCCTGTAGTCACCTGATCAGAAGTCTTGTTCCTCCTGCCACCGAACTTCACTAATTCCCACTATATCTAACTTTAACCTATCCATTTCCCTTTTTAAATTTTCTAACCTACCTGCCCGATTAAGGGATCTGACATTCCACGCTCCGATCCGTAGAATGCCAGTTTTCTTTCTCCTGATAACGACATCCTCTTGAGTAGTCCCCGCCCGGAGATCCTAATGGGGGACTATTTTACCTCCGGAATATTTTACCCAAGAGGACGCCATCATCATTTAATCATACAGTAAAGCTGCATGTCCTCGGGAAAAATGACGGCTGTAGTTTCCCCTTGCTTTCAGCCGTTCGCAGTACCAGCACAGCAAGGCCGTTTTGGTTAATGTTACAAGGCCAGATCAGTCAATCATCCAGACTGTTGCCCCTGCAACTACTGAAAAGGCTGCTGCCCCTCTTCAGGAACCACATGTTTGTCTGGCCTCTCAACAGATACCCCTCCGTTGTGGTTGCACCTACGATACGGCCATCTGTGTCGCTGATGCACGCAAGCCTCCCCACAAACGGCAAGGTCCATTGTTCATGGGGGGGGGTTATTTTCACTCACAAAATACTAAATACATTAGATATGCATATTTGTATCAAAAAGTCAATGGGAAAAATTACATTTGCTGTCTTGAGGAAGTTTCTTTAAGTTATGTTAACATGGAAAGCAGCTTATGCAAATAGTGTCTTCAAGGTGGGTGGCTGTTAATCATGAGCAATACTTGTTCTTCAAAAAATTCATTTTTGAAAGTGAAATTTCACAAATATACGTGGAACCCAACAAAGAAGCCAGGTAAACAGCAATTTTTTTTTTTTTTTTTTTTTTTGTAATTTTTATATTTTTCTGGTATGTATTACTCCAGAATTCTTCAGTGGATGCAGTTTTGTCCATCTGCAAGAAAATGTCTTCCTGCAAGTCTATTATCTCTGTTTGGAGTAAAGGCTTCGAAAGAGAGAACAACTTCACAGCCACATTCATCCACTCTACCACTCTACCCCCCCCCCATGAACCATGGACCTTGCCGTTGGTGGGGAGGCTTGCGTGCCTCAGCGATACAGATAGCCGTACCGTAGGTGCAACCACAACGGAGGGGTATCTGTTGAGAGGCCAGACAAACGTGTGGTTCCTGAAGAGGGGCAGCAGCCTTTTCAGTAGTTGCAAGGGCAACAGTCTGGATGATTGACTGATCTGGCCTTGTAACAATAACCAAAACGGCCTTGCTGTGCTGGTACTGCGAACGGCTGAAAGCAAGGGGAAACTACAGCCGTAATTTTTCCCGAGGGCATGCAGCTTTACTGTATGATTACATGATGATGGCGTCCTCTTGGGTAAAATATTCCGGAGGTAAAATAGTCCCCCATTCGGATCTCCGGGCGGGGACTACTCAAGAGGATGTCGTTATCAGGAGAAAGAAAACTGGCGTTCTACGGATCGGAGCGTGGAATGTCAGATCCCTTAATCGGGCAGGTAGGTTAGAAAATTTAAAAAGGGAAATGGATAGGTTAAAGTTAGATATAGTGGGAATTAGTGAAGTTCGGTGGCAGGAGGAACAAGACTTCTGGTCAGGTGACTACAGGGTTATAAACACAAAATCAAATAGGGGTAATGCAGGAGTAGGTTTAATAATGAATAGGAAAATAGGAATGCAGGTAAGCTACTACAAACAGCATAGTGAACGCATTATTGTGGCCAAGATAGATACGAAGCCCACACCTACTACAGTAGTACAAGTTTATATGCCAACTAGCTCTGCAGATGATGAAGAAATTGAAGAAATGTATGATGAAATAAAAGAAATTATTCAGATTGTGAAGGGAGACGAAAATTTAATAGTCATGGGTGACTGGAATTCGAGTGTAGGAAAAGGGAGAGAAGGAAACATAGTAGGTGAATATGGATTGGGGGACAGAAATGAAAGAGGAAGCCGCCTGGTCGAATTTTGCACAGAGCACAACATAATCATAACTAACACTTGGTTTAAGAATCATGAAAGAAGGTTGTATACATGGAAGAACCCTGGAGATACTAAAAGGTATCAGATAGATTATATAATGGTAAGACAGAGATTTAGGAACCAGGTTTTAAATTGTAAGACATTTCCAGGGGCAGATGTGGACTCTGACCACAATCTATTGGTTATGATCTGTAGATTAAAACTGAAGAAACTGCAAAAAGGTGGGAATTTAAGGAGATGGGACCTGGATAAACTAAAAGAACCAGAGGTTGTACAGAGATTCAGGGAGAGCATAAGGGAGCAATTGACAGGAATGGGGGAAATAAATACAGTAGAAGAAGAATGGGTAGCTTTGAGGGATGAAGTAGTGAAGGCAGCAGAGGATCAAGTAGGTAAAAAGACAAGGGCTAGTAGAAATCCTTGGGTAACAGAAGAAATATTGAATTTAATTGATGAAAGGAGAAAATATAAAAATGCAGTAAGTGAAACAGGCAAAAAGGAATACAAACGTCTCAAAAATGAGATCGACAGGAAGTGCAAAATGGCTAAGCAGGGATGGCTAGAGGACAAATGTAAGGATGTAGAGGCCTATCTCACTAGGGGTAAGATAGATACCGCCTACAGGAAAATTAAAGAGACCTTTGGAGATAAGAGAACGGCTTGTATGAATATCAAGAGCTCAGATGGAAACCCAGTTCTAAGCAAAGAAGGGAAAGCAGAAAGGTGGAAGGAGTATATAGAGGGTCTATACAAGGGCGATGTACTTGAGGACAATATTATGGAAATGGAAGAGGATGTAGATGAAGATGAAATGGGAGATATGATACTGCGTGAAGAGTTTGACAGAGCACTGAAAGACCTGAGTCGAAACAAGGCCCCCGGAGTAGACAATATTCCATTGGAACTACTGACGGCTGTGGGAGAGCCAGTCCTGACAAAACTCTACCATCTGGTGAGCAAGATGTATGAAACAGGCGAAATACCCTCAGACTTCAAGAAGAATATAATAATTCCAATCCCAAAGAAAGCAGGTGTTGACAGATGTGAAAATTACCGAACTATCAGCTTAATAAGTCACAGCTGCAAAATACTAACACGAATTCTTTACAGACGAATGGAAAAACTAGTAGAAGCCAACCTCGGGGAAGATCAGTTTGGATTCCGTAGAAACACTGGAACACGTGAGGCAATACTGACCTTACGACTTATCTTAGAAGAAAGATTAAGGAAAGGCAAACCTACGTTTCTAGCATTTGTAGACTTAGAGAAAGCTTTTGACAATGTTGACTGGAATACTCTCTTTCAAATTCTAAAGGTGGCAGGGGTAAAATACAGGGAGCGAAAGGCTATTTACAATTTGTACAGAAACCAGATGGCAGTTATAAGAGTCGAGGAACATGAAAGGGAAGCAGTGGTTGGGAAGGGAGTAAGACAGGGTTGTAGCCTCTCCCCAATGTTGTTCAATCTGTATATTGAGCAAGCAGTAAAGGAAACAAAAGAAAAATTCGGAGTAGGTATTAAAATTCATGGAGAAGAAATAAAAACTTTGAGGTTCGCCGATGACATTGTAATTCTGTCAGAGACAGCAAAGGGCTTGGAAGAGCAGTTGAATGGAATGGACAGTGTCTTGAAAGGAGGATATAAGATGAACATCAACAAAAGCAAAACAAGGATAATGGAATGTAGTCTAATTAAGTCGGGTGATGCTGAGGGAATTAGATTAGGAATTGAGACACTTAAAGTAGTAAAGGAGTTTTGCTATTTGGGGAGCAAAATAACTGATGATGGTCGAAGTAGAGAGGATATAAAATGTAGGCTGGCAATGGCAAGGAAAGCATTTCTGAAGAAGAGAAATTTGTTAACATCCAGTATAGATTTAAGTGTCAGGATGTCATTTCTGAAAGTATTCGTATGGAGTGTAGCCATGTATGGAAGTGAAACATGGACGATAAATAGTTTGGACAAGAAGAGAATAGAAGCTTTCGAAATGTGGTGCTACAGAAGAATGCTGAAGATTAGATGGGTAGATCACATAACTAATGAGGAAGTATTGAATAGGATTGGGGAGAAGAGAAGTTTGTGGCACAACTTGACCAGAAGAAGGGATCGGTTGGTAGGACATGTTCTGAGGCATCAAGGGATCACCAATTTAGTATTGGAGGGCAGCGTGGAGGGTAAAAATCGTAGAGGGAGACCAAGAGATGAATACACTAAGCAGATTCAGAAGGATGTAGGTTGCAGTAGGTACTGGGAGATGAAAAAGCTTGCACAGGATAGAGTAGCATGGAGAGCTGCATCAAATCAGTCTCAGGACTGAAGACCACAACAACAACAACACCACTGGAGTGGAGTCTTGGAATCTTGCTGCAAATTCTTTCTTAAAACCCATAATAAAATTTGAGAATGCTGAAATGTCTATTTCAGAATTATTTTTATATCCAAAAATTGTTGGAAATGAAAACATTCTTGACTTGCAACGCTTTTTTCAAAGATATTCGGTATGCAATGAAAAGAAGACCCACTCGGTATCAGATCACATACTAATTTCTCATTTCCTTGTAGTTCAGTACTGAGTGCATTTAAATGTTTCAGAATATTTGAGACAGCTACAGCTAGTGTACTGTCTTTCCAAACGGTTTCATGATTCTTGTAAATCCAACATTTTGAAGAATGATGTTACTACTTCTTTTATTTGGGGGGGGGGACATTCAATCACTTGACCTTTATTTAGTCAACGAACATTGCTGCACTACAATAAGTCAGCAAGTGCTGAATCATGCTCAGTAACTATTTGTGCTAAAGACCAGGACGAGACCTCATATATCAACCTGTCCATTAAGTCTTTCAGAGTCACACTAAGTATTCCACAAAGGGCTGCCTGGTGAATTGTGCACTGATAAGATAGTAGTAGCCCAGGATTCATATCTTTGATTCTCTTTACTGGTCCTTTTTCTTTCCCCATCATTGCTGGTGCCCTGTCAGCTGAAAGAGGAACCATTTTATCATAACTTATGTTTGATTTTGTCATTAAGTCAACGAAAGTTTTGAATAAACCTTCCCTGCAAGTCTTGCCTACCAACGGCAATGCTTTTATCAATTCTTCCCTAAATTCTTTACTTTAAATATCCAAAAATTACATGAAATAGACAGACATTGTTCTTCATCAACAACATAGTACGATTCATCTAGTGTTATGGTGTAGCAAGGCACCTTTAGCAGAAGTTTGAGCAAATTAGTTTTATCATCAGCAGCCAAAACTTCGGTTCTTTTCATATTATTTCTCACCGACAATGAAATACGTTGAATTACAGCAACAATATCCTTCCTCTCTTCAAAAAGTGCCATGGACACTTCCAACACTCACTTTTTTACTATCTCTGAGTCTGAAAATGGCTTCTTGTTGTTTGTTGTTGTTGTGGTCTTCAGTCCTGAGACTGGTTTGATGCAGCTCTCCATGCTACTCTATCCTGTGCAAGCTTTTTCATCTCCCAGTACCTACTGCAACCTACATCCTTCTGAATCTGCTTAGTGTATTCATCTCTTGGTCTCCCTCTACGATTTTTACCCTCCACGCTGCCCTCCAATACTAAATTGGTGATCCCTTGATGCCTCAGAACATGTCCTACTTATGTTACGGCTTCTTATGTTTATTAATTGTCCAACACACACACACACACACACACACACACACACACACACACACACACACACACACACACACACACACCACTGCTTCTGCAGATTTTTCTTGCTCCCTTATAGAGCGAACTAGGATTACTGGGCTTCTTTTGTAAGAAGCTAGATGTGCCCAGAGTTTTTCTTGAGTATCATTATGCAGAGAAAAATTTTGATGAAACTGCTGATGAGTTTGCTTTAAATTGGCACTTTTAACATGAGTGCCAGTTCTGTTGCATATGAGTCAAACTGGAACAGCTCCAGCCATCAGGCAGCATGAAACAATATTGCTCAGTCCATTCAGTCAAAAACGTCATAGTTTTTTGGACCCATATCGATGCAAAAGAAACACTAGAAGCCTCGATGATAATGAAACGCTCCATACGAGAGCGCAACAACTACTAATGAAGTGGTGATAAAAATTTGTGTATTTATGTATTCATTCTTTATAAAAATACCAACACCGAGCACACAGTGCATGCCAACATACTGCACAGCAGCTCCTTCCCTGTCAAAATTTATGCTCCCACACACCAAAGGAGCCACAACACAAAGGAGCTGCACTTGCAGAGGTAGTGTTTTGTTGTGCTGGCACCTAGTGAACTCGCCTGAAGTTCCACAAAGTAGCTTTAAGCTATCGTTCAAGTTATGAGCCCAAAAAATGGTGTTTAAGTAAATATGCCTTCTCTGATTTAATAGAGGTTTCAGAGGTTGCCAGAGTCTGAAATTGATTTATCAAATTTCCTTGTTCATCAAATAAAATTCTTGTGCTGCATTCGTGTGTACAGTGTTCGTATGTGGATTGGGTAACATGCTGCGCCACCTGGCCGCTTGCTCGCTTCGACCCCCACCCTCCAGTGCTGCACAGCATAGCAACCATCTATTTAATCCACCTATAACTAACCATTAAGAATTCTAATTGTCCAGCAATTAATTGTAAACTACCAGAAAAAATTATAAGGCTTGTGCTCAAGCGAACTGTTATCAAAAGAAAAATATTCTTTTAAAATAATTGAAATGTGTAATTCATACTTCCAAAATATTTTTGGGAGGCCAGTTTTTGACTTTCCGCAGTCTGCACCTGGACTGCTGTCTGCCACCCACTGTCCTACAGCAAATAAATTGGGGTGATACATACCATTCCAGGGGAGTGACGTGTACCCCTAATTCATCTTATCAATGAATGGTACTTGTGAATGAAAGGTACAAAATAAGGTATTGTAGGTAAGAGCACAGATACTGCAAGACTTATTTTATTTACAAGTGGCAAGTCGTGCTGAGAGACTAAGCATGTCTCAAGATGAGATGGTGATCACAGCAGCTTTATTCTGTTTGGGCACAAGTACGTAAGTTCCAGAGATCGTCAAC
This sequence comes from Schistocerca serialis cubense, assembly GCF_023864345.2. NCBI lineage: Eukaryota > Metazoa > Arthropoda > Insecta > Orthoptera > Acrididae > Schistocerca > Schistocerca serialis. The sequence continues at coordinate 327,239,751 of NC_064643.1, read as the reverse complement.
ATACTTTGAAGACACGTAAACAATTTTGGTCATTAAATGATGTAAAGAGACAAATGAAATGTTCTTTTAACAATCATTCTGAGTAGAGAAACTTATTGTGACATTATGACTTACAGAAGCCACTGATGTTTGATGTCAATATATAGTCTATTAATATGAAAAGACTTCTGATGTTCTTTAAAAGATGTCAGAATTGTGGAACAGTTTGTTTAAAAGCAATAACAATGCAGCTGGTGAAGATGCTCAGCACAGTATTGTCATTGTCATGGATATAAAGAGGTGACAAGGAACTGAATCAAATTGCACAACGTCTAATGGAACACATCAAAATGATGTATTCTAACATTTGGATGGCAGTTTCTGTATTTTTCCAGTTACCAGTGGTGTGAAGAATTTATCACATTACCCTTGTTAAGAAAGCACAGTACAGGTTTTGATTTGGTCATTAATAAGTTCTACCATTATTGTTAATTTCTTAATTGTTACTATATCTTCACTTTTGTAAGAAGAATGGTTCCTTGCAATCTCATTCTGTTCTTTCAACACACACAGTTTTGACGCTCACATGTAAACAAAAAACCACTGGTGACAAGTGAGCCTCAATGAGGAAATAATATGCCAGGAGCACGGCAGCAGTCTAATATGCCACAAATTATTGATTGAGACAAGACAGTCGCTCACACAAACGGGGCTTTACACTGTGAACACCTTGATTGAACGCTACCAAACCAATACTCCATTAGTTCTGCCTTGTTGCACACATTGATTAAAATTTTATCTAATGTGAGCTTATTTTCAGTACAGAAGGACGCTGTTCCCATGGATGAAGAATGGTGTAACTACAATGTGCCTGTTGAGTGAATCTAACATTAGAGAAGCTTATCTGGCAGAGTTTGCAACATGGCAGGGCCAGAGAATGTGCACTTTGAAGATTATCGCCATATTTCGGAGATTGAGAAAGGTTGAATTATTGCTTTGAGGGACATGAGAGCATCATACTGACAGATCACACATAGTGTAATGACTGCACAATGAGTGTTAATGAAAGGGACTCTGAACAACAATGTGGCAAGATGCATAGAGACAGGTTCTTCCAGAAGGATTACCTCAAGAAGACTGCACGGTTGATTGTCTTCAATGAGTAGACAAATGACAAGAGCTGAAATTCAGGTGTAGGCTACAAGCAGTACCACTACAAATTGTCAGGAACAAATTACTGGAAGCTGGCTGAAATCTCTAGTTTCCAAGTGTTGTTTACCACTGACACTGACCAGAGTCTAAAGAGACTTGCAAGGCATAGGGCCAAGTCAACTTGTAACAGTGAAATTCTGTGGCAGTTATTAATGAGTTTCACTTCTGTCTGTAGCAGTCAGATCAATGACATCATGTCCTTACACAACTTGCTAAAAGGACAAACACAGCAACGATTCCATTAGACCGATACCTCTGGAGCACCTGGAATTGTGGTGGTAAAAATAGTTGGACATTACAAAAGGTAACTGTTGACTTGGTAAATATTGATGGGATGTTGAATGCTGCTTCACCAGAATGTGCCAAGAATGATACCCTTCATGACCAGGGTAAAAATGTGTATTCCAGCAGGATAGTGCAATACTCTACATTGCAGTTCACGCAATGCACACCTTGAGAATTGTATTGTGATCACTGATTGGTCCGGCCAGTCCCCTCATTTGTTGCCCATAAAACACATCCGAGATGTGAAGGAAGGGACATGTACTTTCATACGATCCTCTAGCCAGCAATCTCCATAACTAACTTAGCATGTGCTTATAATACATTCCTCAAGATGACATTCGGGAACCTTTTCCTACCATGCAACAACAAATACAAGGATGCATTCATGGTTGTGGGAGATTAAAGCTTATATTGATGTTGATGACAATGGAATGAATGGACGACTGTTTTATCATTTAATACACGTGAGATGAACATATTCACAAAGTTTGATAAATACTGCACTTCATGGTGTAACACTTTCAGTGTAATAGTAACTGTAGATCAGGCTTTAGGAGGGAATAACCTTTCCACAAATCGTCTTCAAACTCTATTACTACATTTGTCAGTAAAACTGAAAAAATTGGTTACTGGTAATTTTAATACAATTTTTTTTTAAAATTGTTTTACTAAAATTATTGCAATCAGTAATATTGGTATTTATCTTTCAGTGTAACTCCTCAAATAAACTTTTCCTAATTAGTCAGTGACATCCACTGCACTGCTAACAGCTTTATGGACAGGTCTAATAACCAATAGTTAACAGCATTTTGAAAGTAACATGCAATTCCTTAAGTTGTGTTGCTATTGATCAGGATTTTTTAAAATCTACTAACAGGGGAACCTCCCCATTGCACCCCCCTTGGATTTAGTTATAAGTTGGCACAGTGGAAAGGCCTTGAAAAACTGAACACAGATCAATCGAGAAAACAGGAAGAATAAGTGTGGAACTATGAAAAAAATAAGCAAAATATACAAACTGAGTAGCCCATGCACAAGATAGGCAACATCAAGGATAATGTGAGCTCAGGAGTGCCGTGGTCCCGTGGTTAGCGTGAGCAGCTGCGGAGCAAGAGGTCATTGGTTCAAGTCAAGTGACTAGTTTAATTTTTTATTTTCAGACAATTATCATCTGTCCGTCTGATGCGAGGTAACTGATGGTCTATACACAGAAAAATCTGAAAACGTTAAAAACATATGTTTTGACACAGCACAGGGAAAACTGTGCGACTGTGAAACTGTTGCATTCATTTGTTGCAGTTTATGTGACAAACTCTTATGTTTTCATCACTTTTTTGGGAGTGATTATCACATCCACAAGAAAAACCTAAATCGGGCAACGTAGAAGAATCTTTTTACCCATTCGCCAATTGTACAAGTTCGGTGGGTTGACAACACATTCCTGTCATGTGACGCACATGCCGTCACCAGTGTTGTATAGAATATATCAGACGTGTTTTCCTGTGGAGGAATCGGTTGACCTATGACCTTGCGATCAAACGTTTTCGGTTCCCATTGGAGAGGTATGTCCTTTCGTCTACTAATCGCACGGTTTTGCGGTGCGGTCGCAAAACACAGACACTAAACTTATTACAGTGAACAGAGACGTCAATGAACGAACGGACAGATCATAACTTCACGAAAATAAAAAAACTAAAATTTTCACTCAAGGGAAGACTTGAACCAGGCTCCGCACCTGCTCACGCTAACCACGGAACCACAGCTCTCCACAGCTCACATTACCCCTGATGTTGCCGATCTTGCACATGGACTACTCAGTTTGTATATTTTGCTTATTTTTTTCATAGTTCCACACAACTTTTTCATGTTTTCTCGATTGATCTGTGTTCAGTTTTTCAAGGGCTATCCATTGTGCCAACTTATAACTAAATCTGAGGGGGGTGCGATGGGGAGGTTCCCTTGTAAGTATGAATTCAAAGAGAAGTCAATAAGTAAAAAACTTAGTATTTCAATCAATTGCTGAAAGCACTGAACTGGATTTATGTTGACTGTTCTCATGATGTCAACGAAAAACCAACAGATTAATAATGTCCTTAAAATAAAGATGAGAACTGTTTAGCAACAAAAGTAACTCAGTTCACACAAAAGCCTACAAAGATCAATTTCTCAAGGAATAAATGTATTTTGTATATCAAACAGTTAAATTTATCTGTCAATCATGAACAGCTCTTACGCTGATGGTGTAGCTAATTACAAAGGATACACAAAATACTGAAGAAAGTAATCCAGACATCAAAGTTACTGCAATATTAGGAAAGGGTAGTACTGGGAACAAGGAGGGCAGACCACAAAACCTTAAACTCTAGCCACATTTATTTAAACATCACTTAATATCAAGAAAAGGTCTGCTGGCAAATCTGCCACTGCCCTCTAGTCTGAAAATTCAGTCCACAGCAACCTGTACAACACAAGCACAACACATTGAAGGGTCCTCCCATTGGAGCAACAAGCCGCGCATCAGAGGGCTGTGGCCTGTATGAAGATGAGTAAGGAGAGCCTCATCCCATCCACGTGGCAAGGAAGAAGATAAGTCATGGCTGCATTGTGGATTTCATTAGATGCAGCTTATTATCTGTCACTTCTAACCACTCGTCTTCCCAACAACATGACTCTCCACTTCGACAGCAAGGCGACAGCTAGTAGGGGAATGGCACACTGAACTAAATGAGGATCGTGACACACCTCTTTGGCAATACCCATGTGGCCTGGTACCCAGCATAAAGGTATATCCTTCCCCAGCCTTTGTACTTTGAGGAGATTGTCCTGGATATTCTGGACTACTTTATCTTCTGGTTACAAGCACTGTAGAGAGTGAAGGTCATTCAGAGAATCAGAACTCATGAGGAATTAAGCACTCTAAGCATGTCTCATCTACTCCAGTGAGTGCAAGATCGTGTACAATTCAACATCATAGACAGTCAAGTCTTGAGGCAGTCAGATCTTGAATTCACAGTCAGGGAAAAGAACATAGCAACCAACATAGTCCCTCTGTTCAGATCCATCTATAATGGTAGCAGAAGAGTTGTGGTGCTCAGGTAAAATGTTACAAAATAATGTATTAAAATCATATTGTAATTCACTAAATTTGAAATTACTCTCTGCTGTAACCAGGGTGAGTAGTTAAAATCCTTGATTTTGGGTTGTACTTGCTCCACATCCAGTGCCTGCAGCACATGGTGGATCCCAAACGGCCTTGTTGCTCATGGCCAATTGGAGAAAATGTATTCAAAGACGAATGAGCAACAACGTGGCTTGCAGGTGAAATTGGAGCTGCCAGAAACTTACATGCGTGGCACTCCACAGGAAGTTGCTGTTGGATGGTGAGCGGTGGTTACCCAGCCTCAGTACAGAGACTGCGTATGGGGATGGTTCCATTAAGCACCCATAGCCAGCCTAAGCCACCTCATTGTGGATAGTGTCAATGATCTTCAGATTAGAAGGCCTCACTGATCCATACACTGTGCAACCATAGTCTAGCTGCAAATGCATGAAAGCTCTATAAAACGGCAGCAAATGCACCCTGTCCACTCCTCAAGACCTGGCGCTAAAGCACTTTATGATATTTAGTATCTTCTGGATTCTGGGTGTCAGGTTTCTCAGCCGTGTAACGACTTACATGCTTACACGCACTTCAGGGAAACTAAGAATACGGCAAGAATGATTTTAACTACCCCCCTCCACACACACACACACACACACACACACACACACACACACACACACACTTAACTTGTCTTTGCAGCCCACTCCTTACCTCTGCACTCTTAAGTTGCAACTGACAAGTCACTGTTGCAACACTGGAAGAGGAACAGAAAACTGAAAAATAAGGAGGGTTGTACAGGACTTCTTACCACAGATGTTATACTGTTTATGGCTATAGCAAAGAAGGTTGCACTTAAAAACACTGCCCTGAGTGACACCATTCTCCTGCTCAAAATGATCTGACAGTGGGTCACCAACTCAGGACCTAGAAGACTGCTTAGACAGGAAACACCATATGAGAGTGGGGAGGTGGGCACTGAAGCCCCACTGATGGAGTTTCTCTAGAATATTGTGTCTCCAAATAGAGTCATACACCTTGCTGATGTCAAAGAATATACAGAGACAGTGATGTTTACCTAGGAAAGCCTTCCGAACAGCCATCTCTAGCAGGGTCACCCTGCCAACAGTGGACCAAAATCTCCTGAACCCACAGTGAGAGCGGATAAGGAGTTGCCTGGTCTCTAACAACTAGACCAGACCAGACGTCGGTTTACCATTCGCTCCATGGTCTTTCTCCCTTCGTTCATCAATTTGCCTCTCTCCATGAGCTGTGAATGAGGCATGTCTGCTACGTCAAATTAAAACATTCGAGGCAGATTTTCTTTGATGCTGCTGGCAAATATCCAAGCACGCAGTACCGGATTTGGTTGTGACCAGGTGAAGTAGCACGAGTCTCCGACAGTGCTGATTCCGACTCCTACATGGAGAAAGAGCAGTTGTAAAACTCAAAACTGTCTGATCAGAAGTCCTACTTGCCTCTCTCCACAATTGCATGGTTGGAGAAATGCCAGATCCTGGCTGGCACTGGCAGTAGCTGTTGAAAATGCTCTGCCATCATCTGTGCAATGTCTCTGGGCACCGCTGCTATTGCTGTTTACCAAAAATCCTTCTGATACCTTTCTGTACTTTTCTAGAACAAGTGGAACTGTTGATAGGAGTTCAGAAAGGCTCGCCATGATCTTTCCTTCTCTCCTCAATTACGAGTCAAGCCTCGGCTCTCACTACTGTAAAGGCTGTGAGGATGTCTGCTGTTGGGCACTACTTAAAACACTGAAGAGTCACACATCTGTCCTGCATTGCAGAGCGGCACTCATTGCTCCACCACGGTACAGGTTGCCTCCTAAGATTACCCAAGGACTTCAGGACGGATAAGTCAGCGAGGACTTCAGGACGGATAAGTCAGCGAGGACTTCAGGACGGATAAGTCAGCGAGGACTTCAGGACGGATAAGTCAGCGAGGACTTCAGGACGGATAAGTCAGCGAGGACTTCAGGACGGATAAGTCAGCGAGGACTTCAGGACGGATAAGTCAGCGAGGACTTCAGGACGGATAAGTCAGCGAGGACTTCAGGACGGATAAGTCAGCGAGGACTTCAGGACGGATAAGTCAGCGAGGACTTCAGGACGGATAAGTCAGTGGCACGACAGATCACTCGTGTGGTGTGTTCCACCCATTCCTGGATCGTGTCACGGTGTTCAAGTGTAGTCAGCTGACTGAACAACATCCAGTTAGCCCTGTTGACCATCCATTTCTGTGGCTTCTGTTCAATTAATGCTCCATCCAATAGATGGATCCACAGTGGAAACCGATCACTGGAATGGAGGTCATCAGTTTCTTCCCACTGAGCAGAGCCTGCATGGGCTGGAAGCAGAAAGGAGAGGTTGACAGCTCAGGACAACCCAGTAGCCGTCAAGAAATGAGAGGGACAGCCTGTGTTGAAGATGCGCAGATCCTGAGATATAATGAGGCTCTGTAAGACTTGACCCCTAAGGCATAATGCTACACGGTATTAGATTTTTGGATTTCATGTGATATCGTACTTTGGGGTAAAGCAACAAGCTGAGCTCAAGTTTTCGACATTTATAAAGTTCTTAGAGCTTGAATTGAAGATTATCCTACAAAAGCATGTTCAAAGAACTGGAAATAGTTACTACTATTACTACTACTTATTCTCTGTGTCAGAAATTTTATGTCTGTCTTTCAAATCAACAGCTTCCTTCAGATAAAGACAATTCACACAAGAACTGAGAGACCTTTACTTTAATCTAGAAATGAACAACCACTACCAGTAACTTGCCAGCAGCCTTGAGAAAGTTTAGCTACTAATAAAGTACATTTTTAAGAGGAGGCTGAAGAACTAACACCTTTTACTTTACTACAATATTATGAAAACGACAGATTGCTACTCATCATATAGAGGAGAAGTTGCAGACAGGTGCAACAAAAAAACTGCTATACATTTAAACTTTCAGACAAAAATTCTTCTGCTAAACCTGAAAAAACAACCCACACACATTCAAACAACAAGAACTCTCATACATTTGCATTGTCTCTGGCCTCTGAGGCTGTGTACAGCAACTGTGCTTGATGTGGGTGGTGGGGGTGAACAGGAGGCTGGGGCAGGGAGGGGAAGGGACAGCAGGGTAGGGGTGAGGGAAGGTGTAGTGCCTTTTGTGGGAGCAAGCAGGAATGTGATAAAAGGGGCAGGATAAGAAAGCTGAGACTAGTGTACGTGCTAGGGGCATACAAGGCTGTTTACTGCTGGAGTGGTAGTAGTGAATGGGGTAGGTAGGTGAAGGACAGCGAGCAGTAAAGGTTCAAGTAATGTAGGATATGTGAGGGTAATCGGAAAAGTAAGCTCTCCTAATTTTTTTATAAGTACAGAGCTCTCTTTGTGTGGCAGTTGGTCATGCTGTTATGAAGAGTGCTTCAAGCGCTGTGTGTAAACATGCGCACGCCACGCTGAGGTGCTCAGTCTTGGCTTCGCAACCGTTGGATGTTACTGCCAAACGCAAATTGCGTGCAGTTATTCGCAAAGGGCATTGTGCTGATTGAAATCCATCGCCAATTGACGAAAGTGTATGGTGAGTCGTGCATGGATGTCAAAAATGTTCATAAGTGATGTAGAGAGTTTGCAGCTGGTCGGACCAAAATTCACGACACACAAAGGAGCGAGAGAGCATCAATTTCTGAGGAGACAGTGTTGAAGGTTGAGCAAAGCATGCGTGGAAATCGGCAGATGACCCTGGACGATGTCTGCAAGTTGGTTCCTGAGGTTTCCCGAAGGACCGCTCACAGAAATTTTAATGGTAATGTTGTACAACCTGAAGGTGTGCACAAGATGGATGCCATGCAAGCTAACTCAGGACCGCATGCAGCAATGATTTGATGCTTTCTCCACATTTCTTCACCACCTTGCAGCCGAAGAGGACACCTTTCTGGACTCAATTGTCACGGGTGATGAAACCTGGGCATACCACTTTACACCTGAGAGCAAGGAACAATCACACCAGTGGAAGCATTCTTCTTCGCCAAAGCCGTAGAAATTCAAACAAACACAGTCTGCCGGTAAAGTCATGACAACCAATTTTTGGGATTGGAAACGGGTATTGTTGGTCGACTTTATGCCCACTGGCACCACAATTAATGCCGACAGATACTGTGAGACTCTGAAAAAACTCAAACAGGCAATTCAGAACCGGAGAAGAGGAATGTTGAGCAAGAGCGTACACATTCTCCATGACAACGCTCGCCCACACATCGCTCGGCAAACCGTTGCTCTCCTGCAACAGTTTCAGAGGAACATAATCACCCACTCACCCTATAGTCCTGACTTGGCACCCAGTGACTATCACCTACTTCCTAAGTTAAAAGGACATTTGGCCGGAAAGCGATTCAGCTCCAACGACGAGATGAAAGAGGAGGTTCATAACTTTCTGAACAGCATGGTGGTGAGCTAGTATGACATGGGCATACAAAATCTGCCACAGCGTCTACAAAAATGCGTCAACACCAATGGTGATTGTGTCGAAAAATAGCTAAATGTTCAAGTTGTAAACTGATGTAAACCATTGTAGAAATAAACAGGTCTATGTACTTATAAAAAATAGGAGACCTTACTTTTGGTATTACCCTCGTATTACAGGGAGAGTTCCCATCTGCATAGATCAGAAATTCTACTTCTGACCAAAGCCTCAAACATATTGCAGTCTTTTTGTTGTGCCTGTCTGTGTCTCATCATCTCCTTTATGTGATGAGTAGTAATCCACCCTTTTTCATACTATTGTTGTTATTCCATCCTGGATTTCCCATTGTTTCCTTTTACTTTACTGATGAATTTCTAAACAGAAACAACTGATAAAAGATATTATTAACAATATCATATGACATAAGACCTATACAATATATAATTTTAGTAACCACTTGTTCAGCTTTAATTCTATTCTAGATCTACAGCCATTCTCTCCAAATAACTGAAATGCATAATAAGGGTACCTCCTATTGCATCAGTTATTCACATATGGAGTGCAGGAAGAATGATGTTTAAATGCCTCTGTTCACACTGTATTAATCTAATCTTCTCCTCACAGTCCTGGTACATATGGAGTTTTAGTACACTCTTACAATTATCACTGAAACTTGTTCTGGAAAGAAGGCTTCCTTGGGATAGTGTCTATTTTCAACAGTCTGCAACTTCAGTTTCCACTGGATCTCTGTGATACTCTCCCATGGGCGAAACATATCTGAAACCACTCGTGTTACCCTTCTCTTTATACAATCAATATCCCTTGTTAGTCCTATTTGGGATGGGTTCGAAACACTTGAGCAATATTCTAGAACGTATCATACAAATGTTTTCTAAGCGAACCCCTTTGTAGACTACCTTTACACCACTTTTGAAATCGTATCAAGATCTGACTGAGCATTCATGCAGCTTCTTTCTGAAAGTACTATGTTCTAGATTAATTCTTCATTTACAAAATGTATGATGTTTCTGTTAACATTGCCTGCATATTAATATAAAACAGTGTCAATAAGCATTGTAAATTGTTTTCTTTTGATGATGCCCAGCTATAACAGTCACAGAACTATCAAATTTGCTTCAGCCTGTGTACATTTGTATGTTTTTATTCATTTTTATTTTTCAGTAAGTTTAGAAATGAAATTAATAGTTGACATATTCCTCATCCTTGAGAACCACTTCACTTACATTAATAGGCTTCCACAGATCCTATCTTTCTTCCATATGTATGTAGAGTCAATCAGCTTTCAGTACACAAAGATCCGAGGCAACGCTCGAGGTTCACTACCCCGATTCCTCGCTAGGAGTTGGTCGGGTTGGAATAACCATTACACCACAAAGGATCACTGTGTGGCAGGACTGATGGAGGAGTCCGTGTGTTCCATCTGCCAGTGTTTTTTCTACAAGGGATATAGCTGGCAGTGCCTTCTGTGGCTAATCAGTTGTTGTTGTCTCCACTCAAGGGAAGTATTAGAGCAGGCTGTGCGGCGGCACTCTAGCTGATGGACACGTAGTTGTCATTTGATGACCAACATAGTGCAACTTGGGAGAGGACTAACTGCGGCAGCTGTAGTGTACAGTTGGCGAATACAGTCTGTTAATAAAGGTGTTATTTGTGTGGAATCTGGTGGAACCGACTGGGTTGCCAGGCACTGCTTATACTAGTTATGGACTGTGGATGCTTCCCAAAACATGACTGACAGATTTTTATAATGGAGACCAAGATAAACTTCAGTGCATGAAACAGTATTCATTGTGTTTGCATGTGAACAGGTCTGGCTTGTGTTGGAATAAGTGCTTAGGAATTCTGTCTATGTTTTAAGAATAGCAGAAAAATTGCTGCATGTTTCACACGGTTTGTTTATACCCGAATCAGCATAACAAAGTAACTGATGTCTAGTTGTTTACAGGTGAATATAAACTGGTCACCTTTTGATTTGGGAAATTGGGAAACACTTATTTTCTATCTTCATTCCAATGAAGTTATTATTTGGTAGTCACTTTTTTAATAGAGAAAATACAAAAATTAATCATCATTTCCCCCACATCTCTTCTGGTCAGGTCATGCAACCAGGTCATTTTTGTTTGGAACTGTATATATTAGTCTTTGTGAGATTAAGATTAAAATTGTTAGCTGTTAACCAACTGAACCTTTTTCAGTTATCTGAGCTGCATCTGGTAAGGTTGAGTTTGAGAACTGTGTTAGTATGTTTCCAAGCAGTCTCATGAATGACTACATTTATAATTTTTTTATCTACTTGTGAGCTCTAAAAAATAAGAATGTGAATGACGACGACGACGACGACGACGACGACAACCACCACCAATAGACCATGGATTTGACAAACAACAATTTCAAGACAATCGTTCTAGTTAAACAGTAACTATCGGTATCAAATGTATCAATTTATCTTTGAATCAGACCTGCTTCAAGTTAAACCACTGATTAAGATGATTGGGAGCTGAGTTATCAGCTGTTACTATAGTCCGGGACACCATTCTTTGGTACTGATAGCTATGTAGTGTCTTTCCATTGCCTGGCGACAGCAGGCAGGCAGCCAAGACTGACTTTGAGCAGGTAGCAAGGACCACTTTGTCACTCTGAAACCCAGTCGCGCGTGCTTATGAACCTTACCATGCCTCGCGTGCAACCGGTGCGGTGGTTTGTCTGAATAAATTCTCAGTTTCTTTCATTTTTGTTGTTTTTAGTGTTTATTTGTTTCTGTTTCATTATAAACAATGTCTGGTGTGACGTGTAATGCCAGCCCAACAAAAGGACTGAAATGGAGGAAAAAAGTGTGCTACACACACAGGCCCACGAATTTGTGTGCTCTGTGAGGGATTACTTTGAGAAAGAAAATGACAAAGGTGAGCCCTTGATTCCTTTTGTTCAGGTTGTGAAGAGAACTGCAGCAGCATTGAAAATGAGCAAGAACACTGTTGTAAAGATGGGGAAAGAATAGTATAGTATAGTATAGTACAGATTGTGATGAGAGTGGCACAACAAAGTTGCACACACCAGGAAAGAAGTGACTGAGAAATAAGCAAGTGACAGCTTTGGACGATTTTCAGAAAGACACTATTCGTCGTCATATATTCAGCTATTATGAGAGAAGGGAACACCCCACTATCTAAATTACTGGTGTCACTTCAGGAAGACGATCTTTTTAAAGGGAGCAAATTTTCATTGCGTACAGTGCTGAAAGACATAGGCTTCAGCTATTCACTTTTTAACGGACGCAAAATATTAATGGAAAGGACAGATGCAGTTGCATGGCAGTGCAGATTTCTGTGCAGGACCATCGGTGTGAAATTTGATAGGTGAAACTTGGGTCATTACATAGAGGCTGGAATGATGAAACATCCGATGGGACAATGGCAGGGCCTGTTGGCAAAGGAGGAGGAATTACTGTCTTACACGCAGGTACATCGAAATGTTTTGTGCCAAACTGCTTGAAAATGTTCCAGTCAAAAAAGACAGGAGATTACCATGAAGAAATGAACAGTGTAGTATTTCAAGAGTGGTTCGAGACATCGCTTATGACGAATCTGACAAGTTCATCAGTGACCATTATGGACAATGCACCTTATCATTCTGTCGTTCACGATAAGGCACCAACCTTGGCAACAAAAAAGGCGATAGCAGTAAGTGGTTGAAACGGTGGAAAGTAGATTTCAGAGATGATTTAAACAAGGCAGAATTGCTAGAAATTGTGGCACAAAAGAAACCCCAATTTACCACTAACGTAATTGATGAGACTGCTAAAAGGCACGGGCATGAAATCGTTCAGCTTCCTCCATACCATTGTCACTCCAATGCAATTGAAGGGGTGTGGTTGCAGATAAAAAATTACGTTGCTGCAATCAATAAAAAATTCACCATCTCTGAAGTTGAAACTCTCCTTCCAGCAGCTATCAATAAAGTGACAAGCAAGATGTGGACTAAAATTGTAAACAGCATTGCAAGTGTCATCACAGAGGCGGTCAAAACTGAAGGTGTTGTGGAAGAATGCATCGAAAATTTTATTATACATCTGGGAGAGGGCAGTGATAGTTCGAGTAGTGCTGAGGAAGACAATGTCAAATCAGATTCTGACAGTGATGTGAGTGGTGTTTTTCCATTACAGTAACTACAATGTATTCAGTAATGTAAGGAGGGAGATTGCAGATCATCATATTGTGAGTACTTTCTTCAGATTATAACTCTTAATACACAAGGCCAACTATTCTCCAGCTCAAAGTAGAACAAATTAATAATGCTAATACTTAACAATGGAAACTAAAACTGCTAATGTTCAACAACTTGTGAAAATAGTTTTAATTTCAGTTGTGAAGTTTAACAAATAAGTTTATGATATTTCAGCTTCTTGAGATACTTGTACTAAATAGCTCTTATCAGTTTTTGAGTTAATATATTTCAAGTAGCAACTTTAAATAAATTCACACGTACAAATACGACTTTCATTTTGTCGCACTTTTATTTCTGCTGCTACAGATTTCGTGTAGTAGACAGGGTGCCACGTGCCGTGAGCCACGTTCGGCAACAGCGCCGTCTGCCTGCCAGAACTGTCAATACAAATCACTCGCCTCACGGATTATAGTCTACATAATAGATCTTCCTTCATATGACCTAGTGTACTGTAACACTGACATCAATAATCTATGCATGTTATATTCATGTCTGTCTTATGAGGATACGGAAGTCTCCTTGCAAGCAGAAGGCAATGTGTAGTTGTGACTGATTCTGACAGTTGATTCAGTTGTAAAAACAGTGATGTATTATCAATAGATGCCAAGGAAATGATCAAAGAAATGAAACTCCCTTACCTCGCTATTTGTAGCCATAACTTAATAGCAAACAGCCAAGTAACTCCAAATTATCTCACAAAATAGACTGAAAATCACCCATAGACACTATCACACTGTACTGAACACCAAAGCTCCTCATAAAGCTTAAATGTATCCACAACAAGAAGTCACAGAAACTCCTATCACAGCTAAGCTTCACTCAATATGTGTGACTTGATAAGCAGAATTTTTTAAATTACATAAATTGTGCATTCTGGACAAATGAAGTGACTGATTTTTGTAGTGTATAATATGGAAAAACTGGTGTGAAGCATTATAGCAAAACTACAACCATTTTCTAATGTCCATTCTGGAACACTGAATTTTAATAAAAATTGCTATGATTAAGGATACAAGTAACAATTTCTTAGATCTACTGGACACAATGTGAGGTAAAATGTTTAGTTGGAATCCTTCACAATTAAACAAAATATCTAAAAAATACAAAATATTTATTTTTAATTTTGGATGTCCTCTTACATTTTCACTATACTGCATTTTGAATGGTTAAGTCAACAACAAATTATGTTAACAATGTCATGTTCATGAGATCAAAAAATTTGAGATAAATCCATAAAGGCCAAGAAAAATGCATACATACTGAACAAATATGATAAGAAGTGAACGAAAATGGCACTAAATGGATACGTAAAGTTCATATATACAATTAAATGATGAGATACAAGATTACGCTGGAAGTTATTTGTACAGGAAAAGAATACCTTCTGTGTACACCACTAATTTGTATATTCCTCCAATTTATTTCATTGCGTTTTAAAGGTCATCATTTTATCCTATTAGGCACTAACTCTTTTGAGAGTACTTATACTGCCTGGTCTGCATCTACCAGACACTTTGTTTTATTGTCTCTCCCTTTTAAACAAACAACAGAAGTACTGGCACAGCTATACATAATACGAACTTTGCCATATGCACTGACTCTTCTATGTTCAATAAGAAATTTTACTTCTATACCACATTATGTTAATTTTCTGTTCTCGGTAGTCCCAAACGCATGAGGCAATAGCAGCCACACAGACATACATCTATCCCAACTGCCTTCTTTCTGTTACACCAATCAAGAGATAATATTTACACTGATATAAGTATTTCTGAAAAAACTGTGAACATATATCTGTTACTACAGTCAGAGCTCATTTACAATTTACTAGATAGCCTCCTCCCTAAATGTAAAGCTATCAAGGTACAGCATAAACTTCTCTAGTTCTTTATTTGAGCTCTTCTGACAAGTAGAAAAAATTCCATTTCAGTTTTGCATAATCAGTTATAATCACATTACAAAAACAACAGTAATGCAAATCTCAAAGGTCCTTCACTTTTTCAGGAGTAAAAAATCAGATAATACCATAAAAAAAAACACACACACACACACACAAGTACTGCAAAATACACACCTCTACAACAAACCTTGGTCCCTCAGAAGGAACTTTTAAGACTGGTGCAAAAAATAAATTTTGGAGACATTACAGCACTTTTTAAACACATACTAACACAACAAAATAAACTGCTACTCGTGCTGCTCTGTGGCAGCGTTACAATGCATACCATTACTTCATGTCAGTCACAATCTAAAGACCCACCATATAACTGAAGCACTAAAAATAACAACACTGCTTGCCATTATAGCTCCCTAAACACATTTAACAGAATTCTACACTACTGTTCTCCTAGGAAACAACGAACTTTTAAAATTTGTATCTACATTATCAGCAACAGTCTAAAGCATGCAGTACAAAAAAACATACAAGAAATGAATACTGAAGAAATAGTTTAATAAATAACAACAGATTAAGTGATACTCACACAAGCTGTTCACATCAACAGAAATGAGCAGGGAACGTGTTTCAAATGCGTAACCCAAAATAGAAATTTATGAGTCCATATGAGCATGCTTTTAATCCTACAATTACAAAGAGAGATTCCTCGGAAAGATTTTTGACCTCTCACTTATCTGAAGTCCTCTTAGACCTTCTATCTCAACGGTAACTGCAAAATATATCAATATTAGCTATCTCTGAGCTACGAATGCAATAAATCATCATCTCCCCCTCTTCCCTTTCAACATATGCATACATTAGTAACCACGCAAAATTTTCACTGTATAAGAGCCTTTTCTGAAGCCTTTTTTTCTTGGTCCACAATTGATTTGATTCAAAAATGAATCAGTTAAAAAGCTACTGATATATTACAAAGGCAATAACCAATATTACCCCCCCCCCCCCTCGCTCTCTCTCTCTCTCTCTCTCTCTCTCTCTCTCTGTCTGTGTGTATGTGTGTGTGTGTGTGTGTCTGTGTGTGGGGGGGGGGGGGGGGGGGGGGTTACCTAGTTACGTACGGATTTCAAACATATCATTTTTACACCTGAACAAATATATTTCTGGATATTGGCTAATGTACGTTTACTTAATGTGTCTAGTCAAGTTTGAAATCTATGGAGCTGAGTCCATATTGGGAGAAGCAAATGAAAGTAAATTATTGATACCGTAAACAGAACACACTAAACGCAAGAATTGTTACGTTGGAAAAGGAAAATTTTGGGGAAATTACCTCTCAAGATTTTATAAAACAAGTTCACTTATCACTGAAGACAGTTAGTAAATTATACAAAAAAGGGTACGGCAACTGTATGCTAGTATTTTAAGAACAAAGCACTAATATTAGAACCAGAAGAACAACATCACTTTCAAGTTCATCAATGCTTTCATTTTCATATAAGATGTGTATGCACATTCAGGCATATAAATTAACTGCCTCTCACATTTCTGAAGCCTTTCACTTCATGCAAGTGATGACACAACAACTGGATAAGGTTGTAAAATGTCATTTGATATGACACAGCAGTAGGAGACTTAAAAGTATGCTCACATTAGACATTTTTCAGACTACAAGGAATGATTTTCAATGAAACTGCATGCAGCTTGTGGACATTCACATTACAGTCTTCATTTCAGTGCCTGTCCATTATGCAAGTTAAAGCTCTGTTTTCATGGTCAGTGCCTCAATTTTACACAGCGGTGAGTAAAACGGCAACCAAATTAATTTAAAATTGTGCCAGCCTCCTTTTTTTACCCTTTTCTGTTAAGAATCCATTGCAGATCAGTCCTGAATATAATTACAATATACTATAAAGAAATGGAACCCAATTAATCATTGTAGTGCAGATGAGGGAATAGATTCTGCATTTGAGAATCATCTTTCACTCCAGGGGCTATCCTTTGTTTCTGATGATTCACCAAATGTATCACAATTTGTAACTGATGTATACCTTCACCACCTTTGGACCCTACAAGTTTTCATACTTGCTTCCAAAGAATGCAACCTTACTTTGCAAAGTGGATTAAATGTCTACAGTTTCCTGTACATGCTTTGATTTGTAATTGGAAAGTATATGAAAAGTGAAAGAACCATATGCTACTGAAAATTACAACTACCGGTACCACTTTTTTCTAGAATGTATATCTACAACAGATTCAGTCCATCTTGTCAAATTCGCACAAAGTACCTAATTTCCGACAATAAAATTATTTTATGTCTGTAACTGAGTAGTTCTACTCAGAGCTTTCAAAAGAAAGTTATGTGCAAGACTGGCTGGCTCTGACCACGAAAGAGAAGAAGAGCAAAGCAGGTGCTATGACATATCACATTACATCACATCACATCACGACACATCACACAGTGGTCTCCAGTACCTCTTGATGAGGAGTATCCGCAAGGGGAAGTGGCCACGCTGACGGCGCGACAGCAGCCAGTGGCGATGGTGACGACCCTGAGCCTGACGGCACAGAGCCCTCAGACCCAGAGGCGGACGCTCGCCGCCGTACGGATTCCTCTGATGAGCTGGAACGCAGCCCAGTGCCTTCCAGTTTCTCTCTGTCCTCATCCCTTAAACATAAGTACATAATCATTACTGCTCAGTGCCACATTACTATAAATTTCAAAAATAAAAATGATCTACCATGTCCACCTTAGGTCTAATTTTAATCAAAACTGTTAAGTGTACACGACTGTATTCAAAAAAGAATTCAGACTGGAGATATTTGTAACGTACAGGATCTATTCTATTCACATACCAAATAATTAGGAATCTGATACGGAAAACCATGTAAAAATACTGTAGTCCAGCAGAAAGTGCGAGTTTGATAAAAATGGGGATAGTGCAACAGTGAAGAAAGAAGTACTCCATCCACAGAGCAGCAGGCAGAACAGTGAACCTCTATGTTGTGTTAAGTTGACATTGAAACTAAAGTTCCTGGAGGATCCACTCACACAGGAAACAATATTTGGCTTCGTGGGCAACAGAAACAGATTTAGGAAGAAGCAGCCAATGTGGAACTGTGCTCCCCTTACAAACAATACAAGTACAAATGAAGCTGTTAAAGATTGATTCTATGGCCTCAGGTTCCTGAAAGTAGTCATTATGTCCAACTTCCTGTATTATTTGGAATGTGAAATACAAGGTAGAACTCAAAAGTAATGAGATTTCCTTTCACGCAGATGGAGGTGTAGTTGTTAAAGGTTTTTCCATTGTGTGCTTATATTACACATTTCTCTAAATTGGTCGATCAACTATCGTCGATGAGTAAGCACGAGTTAGGTTGCAATGCTTTCTTTCTCATAGCCATAATTTCAGACAACCAGCTATTTTCCAGTTATATATATGGCAGAATAATATCCTAAGGTCAGGTTTTGATCCCTGTTACGGAAGTCAGGAGTTTCAGCAAGTATGCAAGGAAGAAGCACTGAGCCTTCTGCTGCATCACCACTGTGACCTAAGAAAGCAAAACATGTGAGACACAATGTGAAAACAATGTAGGATTGTTTTTCCATGATGAAGGAAATAGTTCATAATGAATTTGTTCTTCAGTGTACTGAAGCTAACAAAAATTACTACTGTCAAGTGTTGAAAGGCAATCTCCCCCCCCCCTTCCCCACAACCTTTTCTTATTCTCTAGAATGAAAAGGGGCAACAAGGAAGAGTTTCCAGGGTGTAGAAGAGGTGAAAGCAAAAATTGTTGGAAGCATTACACAATATAACTATGAGCAAGTTTAAAATTTATCAATCTTTGGAACATCGGGATAAGTACAATAAGTTAAATAGACACATATTTTGAAAGTGCTGCAGTCCCCTAAATGCCCAGAGGAATACAAAATTATGCACAGATTTCTGAAGATAGTCACTGCCATCTTTGTAGGACCAGTTTACTGGTATTATAAGAGGAAACAATCAGTGAAACGGTGCAATACCACAATTAATCACAAAAGCATAAGAAATACAGAACTGCAAAAAACACTTTCTTCAATGTGGGTAGGTCAGCTAATGGCAGTTATTTCTATTTTAGTTCTGTGACATGGCAGATTTCCAACAATCTCAAATGTTAGTTACTCTAAAGAGCAAAAAGGAAGAATATAAGGAAGGAAGGAAGGAAGATGATCTCATCAGAGATGAAGCACAAGCACAAACTAGAGAAAGATAAGGTAGGAAATCATCCATGTCCATTCAAAGGAATGAGTCTAGCGTCACCTCATATGATTTATGAAAATCACAGGAAACCTAAACCTGGACCAGCCAATGAGAAATTGAACCACTGTTTTCCCAAATGTGCATCCAGTGTGTCACCACTACACTTGCTTGGAAAAAGTTAAGTGTATCACATGCTTGTGAATCATACAATTAGGTAATTCCATGTCCTGTATGCCATTTGCATGATTGTAATGCTTGTGCATTACAATTCTCAAGTAGAAAAAAGTGTAGGAGTAGCTTAAGTACGGAGAACCTCCTACAAGTCAATGTCCAGCTGGCCAGGACTGACTGTCATTAACCTACTAGAAGCACTGATGAAGGTTTCTGGTCACTTGCTGTCTTCTAAGACAGCACACTGCACATTAAGTCATGTAAGAAGTACAGACCCACACAATCAACAAACAAAAATAATCAAGTAAAAAGTCACAAATCACTTCTAAATCTAAAAGAAAACCAAAAGACTGAACATAAAGAGTAAGTTTGCATTACACCAATCTCTAAATCAATCTCTAAGCAATGAAACACATCAAAAACAAGAACAACCATAACTAATCTATTTTGGAAATGAATATGAAGCAAAGGGATTTTTTCCAGGTGTTCTACATCCCATTCTAACACCCTGGAAAAAAGAACAAAGATTAAAGATTAAAGTCAAGCAAGCAGGCCTTAATGTCTCTTACTCCTCCTCTTCCTGCTCCCATATGACATACATCTTCCTCTCTCTTCACAAGTGTATAGAGTACCACTTGCATTTCCAGTGATCCTGTATATAAGGTGGTGATTATTAAACATTTTACATGTTTCTAAAGTCAGCAGCCTGACATTGCTCATCCTAGAAACCATTTTTTTTCTCCATGCCATGTTCAAAAGCAAATCAAGTAATTACTAACTGCAGTATGAAATACCTGATTTTGAGAAGAATATATTTGTCAGGCACAAGTCCTTCACGACCATCTATGCTGCCACGCCACCAGTCATTGGAAACTTGCGAAAACAGCACCAAGTGGTCTCCTTTCTTGAAGCTCAGTTCACGATCTGAGCGTGCCATGAAGTCAAACTGTGCAGTCGCCTCCATGCATTCTGATTCTGTAAAATAAACCTATCATCAGTTAAATGTGTTAATGCCTGGTAGAACAACTTCACATCTATCAATGAAAAATGTAACTGTGTATGTTCTATCACATTAATTTATTTTGTGACACTGTTTTTGGCTTACTAGACTATCTTCAGACTAACAGTGTTTTATTCCTTTCCCCGATAAACCAGTTAAATACAAGGTCTCTTCAAACAATTCCAGAACTTTGTCCACGAATTTTTTTTACACTTAACTTTTACTTACTGTGCATGGTCTCCTTCAAAATACTCTCCTCCAAAATTGATAAAAGGCTCCCAATGCTATTTCTGCTTCTGAAAGCAGTTTTGGTGCACCTCTTGCTGCGTCATGCGAAGCGCTGACTGTGAATTTTCTTTTACTTTGTCTATTGTTGCAAATCTTTGTACTTTCGATGGGGCTTTCCACTTTGGAAATAAAAGAAGGTCGCAGGGGCCACGTTTGGAGAATACGGAGGATGAAGCAACACAGTAATTTAATTTTTTGTGCAACAGTAGTGCACCAACAGAGATGAATCTGCGGGTGCTTTATTGTGATGTAAGAGCCATAAATTGTCTCACCAGGCTTCAGGCCGTTTTCGTCTCTCATTTTCTCACAGGCATTACAATGCATCCGAATAATACACCATTGATTAATAGTTTGTCCCTGTGGCACACATTCATGATGAACTAATTCTTCAAAGTCAAAGGAAGCCATCAGTGTAGCTTTGACATTCCACCTGACCTGATGAGATTTGTTTTGTCTTTGAGAACCTTTCCCGATCCACTGTGACGTTGAAACTTGGTTTCAATATCATAACTGTAGACCCACATCTCATCAGCACTTATGACTCTCTTACGGACCATCTCGTTCTCATTTACGCAATCCAAAAACTCTTCACATATTGCAAGGCGAAGGTATATCTGGGCTTGAGTCATGAAATGTGAGACAAACTTAGTGCCAACAAGAAGCATGGCAACATGCTTTGTCAGGATTTCACCAAATAATCCAAATGATATGTTACATTCTTTTACACTCTCTTGGACAGTTAGTCTTTCACTGGCATTCACAGTTTCATTAATGTTCCTGACATGAGCATCGTCAGTAGACGTCGATGGGCATTCTGAAGGAGGGTCACCTTTAACTTCCATACGGCCATTTCTAAGCTGTGTGAACCTTTTTTAACATTGAGTACAGCTTAAGCAATCATCACTGTAGGCTTCCTGCATCATTTGGTGTCACCCTGTAAAGGTTTTCTTAAGTTGCATGCAAAATTTAATGCAGACATGTTGCTCCCCCAACTCTGCCATCTCGAAATTCGCAAACTGTGTGACACAACATTCTACTCAACATGGCACTGAACTATAACTAACAGAATACAACACTGAAAGTTCCAGCAGTTACACATGTGCACGGATGCCAACCACATTTCACTCCGACACACCATTTGGTTTGAACCGATTGCTTATTTTGCTTTGATCTGATAAGTGCCATTTTCTATGTTATAGGTGTTCACGTCACTCTAGGCTGAAAATGCATTATTGTATTGTGTCATGCATGGTTTGTCACATTCTGATAATGAGTGTTTACGGCCTGTCACCGCTCACGGCATGGCTTGCTTTTGTGCGCGCTACCGCCACTTACAATTAAAAAGAGAGAGAGAGAGAGAGAGAGAGAGAGAGAGAGAGAGAGAGAGAGAGAGAGAAATCGTCTCATTAGCGAAACAATGGCAAGAGACTGCTATTTGTTGTTACTTACACTGCTGTTTTCCTTGATAATGATCAACAAGAACCAAATAATAGACTGCGTATGATAGAACATGTTCTGAACGAGAGTTACGCGAAAATTTTTCTCCGTTTGAAAATCTTTGCGGCCGCTTCTTTAGTACATCAAATTCTGCACAGAAATTAGTCATATTAGATTTAAAAATCTAGGCGGTTCCCATGCTTCATTTCTGACTGTATCACTATTAGGCATAAGAATAATACGAATATAAACATGACACGCTATGTATATTCTTCCGCGTTTGCTGTTGTCTCACTCTAGCTTCGTAGTTTATTAGGCAGACAGGATTTAAGGGGAGCCGGAGGTGCCTATGCTGCCCATGTTAAAATCACTAAGTTTGAGGAACATTCATGAATAAACTACCAAATAGAAAAATTTGATTTTTTTTTTTTTTTTTACATATAGAGTGGTTTAGTATTGCAGTTATGACAGAGGGATTTTGGAGTATCTTTTCTAGTTTCCTTCCAATTATTTTTTTTATTAATGACCCAAATTTTTTTACAAATAATTGCTTTATAATTAAACTTAAATGAAACTACTGAACACATTGCCAAATGGCTGTGTTACAATGTAAGTTTGACCACTAGGAGTGCTGTATAAAAATTTCATCTCTCTAGCTTGAGTGGATTTTGAGAAAATGTTCCTTATATTCGAAAAATTCCAATTTACGGGAAATGGCTATCAAAGTATCTCAATACATTCCTGCACTATAGGATGGATTATCAGGGTCTTCTTCTTCATCCTCCAAAAGCTTCCTCTTCTGTCCTCTTTTCTGGCCTGTTGTTCCATCATACTTCATATGCCTTTCTCTTCTTTCTGCTCCTCTTATCCTTTATCTGTAAATATTTCTTAGTGCTCGTACAGTGTTCACCCCAGCTGTAAATCCTAATGCCTTCAGAACTTCACACTGTTCCCTTGGTTGTAGGTTGCTATTGCATCATAAATGCCAAAGTGCAGTGTTTTTATGCTTACAAACACCCTTTTAGGAATCACTTTCCAAATCAAATTGTTTACGCTCTCATTAGGATTCTGCGTCTTTCCGTGTAGACATTTGTGTAACAATTCTGGCTGTGCTAAGTCATGAAAAATTGGTTTTATTGCATTTATCACAGCTGCTGGCAAACCATGTTTGTGATCATAGTCCTTTTTTGCATTATATTTGCACCAGGAATCTTTTGGACACAGGCTGTGTTGAGGGTACACAGGCTGTGTTGAGGGTATTCATTGGAAGAGGCAGTATGAAGGAACAATGCCCACACTGCTTTTCGCATGTTACTAACATTACTAATATTTTGCCTTATAGCATACCTATAGTATCTCTGTAGACGTTCAATCACCTCGTCAGTAAGCCTGCCTCTCCCTCCTACTGTCTTTCCATCACTGAGCTTACTTGAACCCAAAGTTAGTTTGAGCCTTCGAAGCCGTGCACCCATACGCTTTTGCACATGCCCAATGCATTCCAACTTTTCAACTACAAATTCGTTTCCATATGGTTTCAGTTCCTCTATAGTCTTGAAACCTTTGGAGTCACCATCCCCAAGGTAGTATTTGTACCTAACGTTGTATCTGGGAACTGAACATCGCAACTTGGAATTAGTGTTAACTTTCTTTTCCCTACGTTCTTCCTCTTCTTATATACACGGTTACTAAAACGTGGCATCGGAACCAGAACAACGCTGTACACAAGAAGTATAATACTACCAACAACAGGCGCAACACTGAATTAATTCGAAATGGTAAACAGCAAAGAGACGATGTTCCGCGCTCTTAGCTCTTCATTTGTCACAGAAAACAATGTAGCCAACCCTTGCACACTCGCTGTATGCGTAACATAAGGCGCTGTGTGCGTAACAGGCCGAGAAAATGCCAAGCAGTTCGCCAGGAAGTCACGAGAGGGTGTTAGATGCATTCAGCGGCCGCCTATTTCCTCTGCAGGCATGGGGGAAAATGGTAATAACTCCACTTCTAGGGCGAGTAGATTAATAATTCAAAGTTTACATTAAAGAGGAATGTTCCAATTAATTTTGGGTAGCAAAAAAATAAATAAATAAATAAAAAATTTAAAAAAATTAAAAAAATTAAAGAAAATCGTAATTTTTTGGATTTGACCACCTCCGGCTCCACTTAAATGAGATAGCAGCAAACACGAAAGAATACATGGCAAAATGTTTATATTCGTATTATTCTTATGGTGCAGAGAATACTGCATGCGATTAACATTTCATCAGGTTCCTATTAGCAACCATCTCTTCTCACAGGTAGGAAAAGCCATATTACCAAACATCCCGAACAGTCTTGCCAGTTGGATTTTCGTAGTACATTGAAATTCTGCTACATTCGAAGATGAACAATATGGAATTTGTATTTACTTCGTTGGATAATGTATGAAAATGCAGTGGTCGAAACTCGAGGCGGAGAAAAAAAAGCTCGTCTTCCACCTCTTTAATAAAAAAAAAAAAAAAAAATTATTTACTGACGCAGATGTTTTGGCACCAGTATTTATCTTTGTGCCTACAAAGCATGCCTATGTAGCGCTACATATATTCGACGGCAGAAGTTAGTCGTGGCGGCACCTACCAACTTTTTTCAGAACTTCGCTTGCTTTGCACTCGATTCTAAGCCGCAGGCGGTTTTTTGGATTACAAAAACCAGAAAAAAGTGTGGCTTAGATTCCAGTAAATACGGTAGTTATTTAACATAAACAGCAGACACTGCACCCAATAAAGGTTAATTGTGGTGTGGTAGCTATATATAATTGGCTGATATAAATGAACATGTCGTACAGGTATGTTTTGACAGACTCGCTTATGTAGCCTCCAGGTTAGGCAAAAGCATCTGATAAATAGACAAGGTTTAATCCTACACATGGGTTCTAGAGTTTTAAAAAGTTGTGTGTATGGAAATTAGTTGTACTAAGGACTTTGTTATAGATAACTGGAGAACTAGTTATATATGACAGCTGGAATAGATGCCTTCAATATTCTCTCCTGCGAAATAATGAAAGTATGAAAAATTCAAATGTTGCACATTTTCTTTAACCTGCTTGTACACCCATTAACACTCAGTTGCTTAAGATGGTTTGCTGATGATGAAACTGTAATGTCTCAGGAAATAAATGATTTTGATTCAAGATTAAATCATCATCCTGTGATCAAATTGCCCACAAAATTTTTCGGAATGTCTATGGAGACCATTATATTGGGGTCCTGTTTAGTAATGTGTAATGTGCTGTAGCAAAACTAAAGATGGGTTATTTAATAACTGTTGAGGCAAGGCGAAGGAACTGCCCGTGCAGCACAGTAATAGATTAAATTCTCCAATGTATCAATATTATTTCTGGCAGTTGGTGAGCAATACTGAATGTTAATTGTGATTTCCACACAATGTAAATTATTCATCACTGTTAGTATGATCAATAGTCAAACTTTTTGAGTTGAGGCATATAATAACCACCAACTGCTTTCAATAGTAAGAAATGGGGAAAGAAATATATAGATTGGGCAGGTTTGGACTCATTTCCTTGACGTCAAGGCCACGTAAGGAATGGTCCCAATCAAGGTCTCTAGAAACGGACTTTGTGGTCAGTAAGAAAAATCATTACTTTTTTTTAATTTTAGATGGAGACAGAGTAATTCTCGCTGAAGTTTTGGGTGATCTTATCACAAACTCCAAGCAAAGCATAAAAAAGTATGTTTTGGTGTCTGTGTGGTTGGGTATGAGAGTGTACCTTCACTAGAGAAACAGCAGGAGCTCAAAAGCTACTGCAAATAATCTTTTCTGTTGCATGTTTCTATGCAAAAGTCAGTCAGTTAAAAATGAGTGGTTGCCTTTCCTCTACTTTAAAGCGTCTAAATACATTTGCTGTCTTTCATCTCAAGAAGTCTGTGCATTTCATAGATTTTCTCTCACTTTGTTCACTTTCATATGTTAGACTGTATCTACACTGGAACTGATACATTATCCTTCTTGCAAGTGCCTTTTTTGCCCCACATGTGGCATATTGTGCACTTGAGGGGTACCCACAGGGTGCCAGGTGAAGGGAATGATATTTACAGCAGGGCCACAGCACTGCTGCAGATGCAGCCCGACAACACTAGGGTGGTTGTTTATGAGATCATTCAGGCCACAGAGGTGGTGTGTGCACCAGATGTGACATGATGTGACAGTCCAAAATTACTTTTTGGTACATCACTGTGTTCACATTACACAGTCTTGCATACCTAATACCACATTTCACAATGCCATCATTTTGTGATTTAACAGTTGTTGCTAATTGTATTGTTTTATTATGTCGAATGTGGAAAGTCGGAGACAACCTTTGGGGTCAGGCACATGACCTGTCAAGTGCTGAGGAAAGTACATGCCGCACTGGGATCCCCAGAGAAGTGGCACTGGACTCGGAATAAACAAGATGGAGCCTGGCCACCAGGAATCATTGTTTTTTTATGATGAAGTTACATTACGTTACAGGACAATGAGATTGCAGACCACTTTTTGTCACAGACCAGAATTTGTTTGTTGATGAATGTAAAGAAATCGGGTAGAGCCTTCTGAAGAAGAATTAGGTTAAATAACTTTCACGGTAGTATGTGACAGCCATCATGAAAATATTTTGTGCAGTTTCAGTGAACTTTGTTACTGTTGAAAAAGGACTGAATCTGTCACATTTCAAAATGCTGCTCCCATCTCCTTGGCTCTTGGCTCATGGTTCATATCCCCGTAATAGCCCTAGATGCAAGACCTGTCCCATACATCCTCCCACCACCACCTACACCAATCCTGTCACAATCACCTATCCCATCAAAGGCAGGGCTGGTTGTGAAACCAGTCATGTGATCTACAAGCTTAGCTGCAAACACTGTGTTGCATTCTACATGTGCATGACAATCAAGAAGTTGTCTGTCAGCACGAATGGCCACCGACAAACTATGGCCAAGAGACAAGTGGCACACACACACACACACACACACACACACACACACACACACACACACACCTCTATTGCACCAACACACCCAGTCTCTTTACTCTCCTCCTTTTCTGCTAACACACCTCCTCCCCCACACTCTGTCTAACTTCCCGACTGCACCTAGCTGCCCCGCTCTCTACCTCGTCCCTGCACGCTCCCAGCAGCACTTTACTACCCCTGACCCCTACCCTGCTACCCCTCCCCCTCCCTGCCCCAGCCTCCTCCATGCCCCCACCCGGTTGCCACTCCCATAATGCCCTGCTACTCACAGTCAGGCTCCAGCTGCCAAAGACTGTGTTCATGTGTGTGTTAGTTGCTTTTGCGTGAGTGTGTGTATGTTGTCCACTTGCGACAAAGGCCTTGTTGGCTGAAAGCTGCTAACTTTCCAACAGTCTTTTAGTTGTTCTGTGACTCAGCATCCCTGCTATAAGGTGAGTAGCAACTATCCTATTCATATATTGTCACATTTCAAAATGTGTGATGTTAATCAGTAGTAGGCAATCCTTTTTCCTCTGCACTAAAAGGGAAGTGAATAACGTCTCACGGAAAATAGTTTGTAAGGAGCAAACTCAGCACTTACTGAAGTTGAACAACAGTTTTGTAATCTTTGATCACTGGCACACAGAATCTTTAACGGATTTTTAAGTACAGACTGAAAATTTAGTGAGTGAGGAAGCAAACACCTGAATAGATTTAATTTTATCATCATCATCATCATTCCCCCCCAAAAAATAAAATTTAATAATAGTATTGGCCCAGTGTACAGGAAGGGGAATGTAACAAATGGTTTACATGTCCAATCGTAATATAAAGAAATAGGAAAAAAGTTATTTTAGCTGCAGCCCAAAATTAAATGAAGGCTAATTATTTTATTTTGTCCCCTTTTGGAATGTAGTTCGAATAAAAAGAATTTAATAGTAGAAAAAGAAATTACCAGATAGTGCTCAAAAGCACTTTCTTATCAATAATAATTTTAAGGAAGAGACATTCCTATCATAAAAAAGGGGAAAATATATCCCCCTGCTGTAGAGAAGCAAGAAGTTACTGTTATAGTAAAGTCGATTTAGAAGCAGTCAGATATGATTAGTATGATGCTTATTCATATGTAATTAATACAAATTAAAAGCAAAAATTTATGAGATATACCAAAGAAGTAAGTGATTGTAACACCAAGCTCATTTCACGAGTATCTCAGAGAAACAATAGTCTCTGGATATTTTAGGTAACTGGAGTTATTATTATATTAAAGTAGAATATTCCAATTTCTTTCAGAGAGAAATAAGGATGACAAGTATAATCTTACAGTATATATGCAGACTGAAGCAATGAATGAAAATTTGTACCAAGGCCAGGATTTGAATTTAGGTCTCCTGCTCACAAAGCAGATGTGCTAACCACTACACCACCTTGGCACAGAGGCTTTCCACAACTGCATGGACACTCTAGCATGGCTCTCTCCTATAGCAAAATTCCCATTCACACCTCAGCCCACTTGGTATGCCTCCTAAACTCTCAATCTTACTGCAGACGTGATAAACATGTACACACCCATGCGTGCTCTATCTGCTGTACCAAACTTAAAAGGAAAACATCAAAGTGTGGCTTTGTAGCTGTCACTCTACTAACAGGGACTAGGTGCACAGGGATCTACAAGGTAGTGACCAGGACCAGAGTGTTCTTCCATCATCAACAAACTCTGGGCAGCATAGGTTTCAGGTATTCCTGTAACTCCCATTACCAACAGATGCAATTTCCTCAATATGTGGTTTCTCACTTATAAATCAGGCATAAGTCACATTATAACATCTCTGATTAAAGGGTCTGCTTAATTCTTCCCTCATGAACATTTAAAATTGCAGTGCAGTGCATACTTATTCCCTGCTGGTCGACCATCCATTCTGTGTAGGATTGATTGAGGACTTTTTTTCACTGCCAAAATTCTAACCTGGCTGCAATAATGCACACCATCATAAAGTACGCTACACTCATGCAAAAGGCAATCTACACAGTGTCATAATGCAGTTTATTAACAAGAGTCTAAAGGAGATATTATTAGAAACAGTGCATGCTATCTTAAGTCCTTATTCCAAAGAATCTCCAGTCCATTCCATACAGTTCCATCTATTACAATCAAGAGTCCATGAGAATAGCACCACAGCCCAAGCAATTCCACTCGCCACTAGTACTTCACTGCACGCACCAACACACACAGTGAAGAGTGTCAGACTAGCCTTGTGTCGGCTTAAATGGTGGAGTTTGGTGTGATGCTGTCAAATGGATCAGCACCATATGATCAGCAGTGTCAGAGCAGCCAATAATGTTCTCCAAGCTACTCTGTTTCCTTAGTAATGCAGAGGCACCTCTACAAACTGAATGACACAAATTCAATCTGTGTTACTCAGCAATGGTCACAAACAGCAAAATTTCATGAACAGGTTAGTAACTTATTTCCAGGCCTGTAGAGATGAATGAATGGAGGTGTAACTACCAGATATGGTCTCCAATTGGAGCAGGGAGTTTACGTTTTTTGGATTCTGAAATGATAGATAGCCTTGTCTCAGGGCAGGATATTGGCTGTTAGTTAAGCAAGAGGAAGCAGCTGATGAAGATTCCATGTCTCATAGACTAGAGGTGCTAACTTTCAAGTCTAGGATTGATGAGTTGATTTTCCCAAATCTGCCAAAATTGAATTGTATGGGAAATTCATGACATTTGCTAAATGTTGGGTACAGAGTGTGGTAGAGTGGAGTAATGGTTGAAAACTTCCAAATGACTTTTTGGTATTCTCCCAGTATCATTCAGTGTGAAGTTCTGCCTGAAGTCAGCACTATCCATAGAAGTATCTTCAGCAGGAGAAGGAGATGACCAACAAGAAAGTTGAAATGAAACTTCCTGGCAGATTAAAACTGTGTGCCAGACCAAGACTCAAACTTAGCATTTCGCGGGCAAGCGCTCTACCATCTGAGCTACCCAAGTACGACTCTCACCCCATCCTCACAGCTTCAATTCTGCCCGTACCTCGTCTCCTACCTTCCAAACCTCCCTTCCCGAGTTCGAATCTTGGTCTGGCACACAGTTTTAATCTACCAGGAAATTTCATATCAGAGCACACTCCGCTGCAGAGTGAAATTCCCATTCAAGAAAGCTGAAACTTGAGTAAATTCTAGCATTCTTTCATGCTAAGCCTGGCTGGTTGAATGGCCCCAATGTTTAACCCATATCAGCGGCTACTTGGAGCTCAAGATATTGAAGGATCAGTCAGCAGCTCTCCTACCTAGAACAGATGTGCTGTTTCATATTTCCGAGTTTAGAATTACCGTATTTACTCAAATCTTAGCCACACTCGAATCTAAGCCGCACCTGAAAAATGAGACTCGATATCAAGGGAAAAAAAATTTCCCGAATCTAAGCCGCACCTGAAATTTGAGACTCGAAATTCAAGGGGAGAGAAAAGTTTTAGGCCGCACCTCCAAATCGAAACAAAGTTGGTCCATTGTAATATGAGACACAATTTAGGTCGAATGAATGACGATACATCTACAGTAGTTTGGTTTGAATAGTAAGCTTAGCAGTTAAGCTATACCGGGTAGCCATTGCTATGCGTCAGGGACTGCGTCCGTATTTATACGGGTACCCTTCCTTTTTCACGTGCTTCGTCTGGTTTGAATTGATTGCTTATTTTTCTTTGATCTGATAAAAGCCGTTCTCTTTGTTATAGGTGTTTACGTCACTCTAAGCTGAAAATGCATTACTGTACTGTGTCACGCATTGTTTGTTGCATTCCGATATTGAGTGTTTACGGCCTGTTGCCGCTCGTGGCATGGGTTGCTTTTGTGCACGCTACCGCCGGAGAGGAATCGTCTCATTAGTGAAACAATGGCAAGAGACTGCTATTTGTTGTTACTTACACTGCTGCTTTCTTTGATAATGATCAACAAGAACCAAATAACAGACGGCGTATAATAGAATATGTTCTGAACGAGAGTTTAGCGAAAATTTTTCTCCGTTTGAAAATCTTTGCAGCGCCTCTTTAGTACATTACATTCTGCACAGAAATTAGAGTCATCTTAGATTTAAAAACCTAGTCAACTACCGTGCTTCATTTCTGACTGTATCACTACTAGGCATAAGAATAATACGAATATAAACATGACATGATACGTATATTCTTCCGCGTTTGCTGTTGTCTCATTCTAGTTTCGTAGTTTATTAGGCAGACAGGATTTAAATGAGATAGCAGCAAACACGAAACAATACATGGCAAAATGTTTATATTCGTATTATTCTTATGGCGAAGAGAATACTGCATGTGATTCACAATTCACAGAAGTTCCTATTTATTTATTTTATTTCAGAACGTACACTTGGCCATATTGACAAACATCCCAAACAGTCTTGCCACTCGGATTTTCGTAGTACATTGAAATGCTGCTACATTCGAAGATGAACAATATGGAATTTGTATTTACTTCTTTGGATAACGTATGAAAATGCATTGGTCGAAACTCGGGGCGGAGAAAAAAGCTCGTCTTCCACCTTTCTTTTAAATTTATTTACTGACGCAGAGGTTTTGGCGCCAGTATTTATCTTTGTGCCTGCAAAGCACGCTTGTGTAGCGCTACATATATTCGATGGTAGAAGTTAGTTGTGGCGGCACCTACCAACATTTTTCAGAACTTCCGCTTACTTTGCACTCGATTCTAAGCCGCAGGCAGTTTTTTGGATCACAAAAACCGGAAAAAAAGTGCGGCTTAGATTCAAGTAAATACGGTAGTGACCCACACTGACCGATAAACTGTTCCTGCCAGTACGAAAGGTTTACAAGAGTTCGGAATTGTGTTTCCTGTGCACATTCTGATCAGCCTTTTCCCAGTTTTACTGACAAGTGTTGCAGCTTAGTACATGCACATATGACTAGTTGATAAATGGTTTGTTTTAGGCTTTGGAGCTATTAGCCGGCTGGAGGTGTTGGTGATTGAAGAGAGAGACTTGGCAAGGCTTAAGAAACACAAATAAACTGAATTTGTTTCCATATCTCCTTGACACATTTTTGTGACACTTGAGACTATTGATCTAGACAGCTTTGAACTGTTATCCTGTTTTGTTCCTTCCTAAGATCCACAAACTCGATCATCCTGGCCATCCCATAGTTGCTGGCTTCAAAGCACCCATCGAACGTATATCTGCCTTATTTGATCAATATCTGCAAGGCATAGTAAAACGACTTCTCTCTTATATTAAAGGCATCAACCATTTCCTAGATCTTACCCGCGAAAGTCAAAGGTCTCAATTTCAAGTCTCGGTCCAGCACACAGTTTTAATCTGCCAGAAAGTTTCATACCAGCGCACACTCCGCTGCAGAGTGAAAATCTCATTCTGGAAACATTTCTTAGATCGTCCGAAATCCATGCCCATACCACTCCCCACCACACATGCCTTGCTTGTCACCATCAATGCCAACTCCCTCTATAATGGCATCCCCCACATACATGGTCAGTCTGCTGTTGAAACTTTCCTCAATCAATGTCCACCTGACTCCAAACCTATGACATCCCTCCAGCTCACCTTAATCAACTTTATATTTACCAACAACTACTTCAACTTTGAGGGGCAGACATACAAACAGATCAGCAGTACGGCCATAGGAACAAGAATAGGTCCTTCCTACGGTAACCTTTCCGGGTGTTGCTTGGAGGGGCTCTCCTGGAATCCATAAGCCTTCAGCCCCACGTTTGGTTTGGATACACTGATGGCATCTGTTATGAGGACTCATGGTAAGGTTGACAAAATTACTATAATCTCTCAATATATTCTCCCAATTAAATTTAACATGATCCTATTCAACATCCCATGCCACTTCCTTTTATGTCGATCTCATCCTCGCAAAAGGCCACCTACTTCTGTCCATATTAATCTTTTTAATACACAACAGTAGTTACATCTTGACAGTTGCCATCCTTTCCATGTCAAACGTTCCCTTCCAAACAGCATCAGTATTCGAGGCAAACTTTGTTCAGGTACAGGCTCTTTACAGTAATACACCAACATTCTCACTTCAGCCTTCACTGGATGTAATTACTCCATCAGCTTAGCTCAAAAGTGGATTTCCCAGGCCATCACATTCATTCCTGGTACAGCTGATCCCTCCGAAAAACAACTTAGGACTACACCACTTGTCACTCAGTATCCCGGTCTTGAATGTATTAATCAGTTTCTTCAACATGGTCGTGACTTCCTACACTTATGCCCTGAATGAGGCCCATTCTGTCTGAGATTTTATCCACAACACCTACAATAGCTTTTCATCACCTTCCCAATCTCCGCACTATCCTTGTTAGACCCTATGTTCCTTCTGCACACATCTCCCTAATCTACGACTCCTACCCCTGTGACCATCCCTACTGAAAGACTTGCCATATACACCCTCCTACCACCACCTATAAGAGCCCAGTAACTGGCAAAAAATATACTATCAAAGGGAGAGCCACCTGTGAAATGACACATCGTGTACCACCAGTTACATAAACACTGTCTGGCCTTTTACATTGGCACGACTACCATCAAATTATCAATTAGGAAGAATGGGCATGTGGAGAGGGTGTATACTGGCAACACACACTGTCCTGCTGCAGAACACGCACTACAACGTGACAGTCGTGCCCCTGTGCCTGTTTCACCACACGTGCAATCGGAATTCTTCTGCAGATGGGAACTGGCGGTACAACATGTCTTTTGTTCTTGCCGCCCACCTGGCCTTAATTTACATTAATTTCTTTGGTCTCAGTATTTCTGCACGGTAACGATTCCTTTCTTCAATCCATTTTAGTTTTTTGAATCTTTCATTTTTCTGACCTGTCCATTTTTCGCCTTCTCCCTCCCACTTCTATCACATACAATGCACTCAGCTCTTTGCTCTTATTAACTCATGTGGTAATCTCTGTCTTGCATATTACCCTATCTTCCACCTTTAAGTTCTCAGGTTTTCAAACCTTGCTCAGTACAGTCCCCAACAATCAGTGTCTCCTCCTCATTCTGTCTGGCAAGTCTCACTTAACCTGGGGTTCTGCATAACTTTTCTAAAATCTAACCCCTTTTCCTAGACTTAACCAGTCCCTTTTCTTCACCCCTATCCCTCCCTTTCGACCCTTCTGCCACAAGAAGGAACCACTGTCTCCAAAAGCTTGCATATGTAATATCTTTGACACGTGTGTTCTCCTGCCGTCGTTTGGTGAGTAAATATTCTATCAAATTATATTAGTAACTAATACGACACAGATTTTTATTGCATTTTGGAATGATTATTTTGTTGGTAGTAATACAAACCACACAATTCTCTGGTGCATTGCTAAGAACTAGAAAGTGATAATATGACTAATTCTTGGTCATGGAAAGATGAAGTTTACAAACTGCTTTTAACTAATTTTTAAGACAGCTCAATGAAGCTATTTTTCTATGATAGCTTCAACTCTTCCGGGATTCTCTTCTATTCTACATCATCTACATTATAACACAAAATGTAGTGTCAATTTTGCTGCCCACTAAACTTCTTCTGACTTTATCGTAAGAATTATTGACCTCTGCAAGTGTGGAATTGAATAATACCACAGTTTCTTATTCAAATAAAACAGTATATTGTTTCATGTACCCTAGCAACAGCATCTTGTACTATCTTTACAATGAGCTGTCTTTCCCTCTCCTAACCTAAATTTATTTGTTTCACATACCGTCCTCTGAAGGATACACTTCAGAATCCATGTCCTCCGGGATATGGTCAGATGGAGAGTCACCAACATCACTGAAACACATTAGATAGTTTGAATTGTGAACACAATACAGTAGAATCAGGAACTCGTCAATGGGCGTAACGTATTTAGTTCATAACGAGTAACAAAAAAATGTCAAATCCTTTAAATATTTTTAAAAAAATAGAATCATTCTTAACAGCTTATTTTTGTGAAGCATGAGTACTTCAACCTTCAGAAACTATTTTAAAAATTACTTTTATTTTTGTTGCAGGTTTCCCCAAGTTTAATTTAATTTGTTTATGATGATTACTACAAATTTTGTTATGTTGCAAAGTCCCAATTCTTATCTTAGCTAAGATTTGGCATATGAATAAGGGACTTACAAAATAAGTTCTTTAATGGAACTGCTTGGAGATTATCAGATACATATAGAAGAGAATAAGTTCTGAAAGTAAATGTCCACTGAAGGTGCCCAAGAGTACTTGAAGTTATATATGATAAAATAAAATGCTTGGTTCTTTATATCACTTCTACAAACAAGTGTCACCTGATATCTACATCTCTGCACCAAAAGTCATAAATTTTAAAATATTCTGAACAAATAGACTCTATATATCTTCAATACACCACTAGAACAACAGATGTGTTCAAGTAAATGTATCAATATTCTAAGAGCAAAGTTCACATGTCAAGAAAAAAATGCCTTAACTGCTTTTCCTAACACAGAAACATATTGAAAACGTTGCTTCAGATTGACAAAAAATGAAGAGCCTTGTAAATTCAATTATAAATTATCTGAAAGGTTTAAAATATTAATAACAATAATAATAATAATAATAATATAATAATAATAAATTTTAGATCTGCACAACACATCTGTGTTAGCTTTTGTTTCATAATTAAGCTTATTTTATTGGAAAAGGAGAGTCATGTTTCAGATTTTGTAAAAAAGAAAAATATGAACACAGTCATGGGGAAAGAAACTGCAACAAAACCCTATACCTGTGATCCTCGTGGCTGAAGTTTGCAACGAATGAATGATACATACTGCAACAAATTTTGCATAACTTACAGTAAATTCAGTGAAAAAATACAAATATACATGGTGTCCCAGGAGGAATGCTCAATATTCAGAGATATGACAGGAATGAACATTTGAAGAAAAAGGTCTACTAAACATGCACACCTGACGTACTATGAGCACTTTTCCAATAGAAGAAAGATTAATTTCGTTCATCGTAATCTACTTTTTGGAAATCATGCAATGAGGTTATATTTTATCTAATGAAAAACTGCTCTAGATACATAATTTTTCTTGCTTAGTACAATGCATTTCAAGAAACTATTGTAATTTTCAGGAGCATTTGTTTACATAAATAATTTTTGCAATATCCGTGATAAAAAAAGCTAGACAGTGAATCAGTTAATCTTTTCAAATGTTCCTCCTGTATAAAATAAAGCAACTATAGTCATTTCCTTAAATATGTTAAGTTCCTCTTGGGCATTACTCAACATCTACAACAAAACTGAATATAAACGTAATCAATAGTTTAACAATCAAACAATAGTAAAATAAATTTTATAACTGACAACTTTACGTAGATAACATAATTTATAGATAAAATAAAACCTCTGACAGTAAACAAACTCTTTGCAAAACTATACTGTCGTAATCTCTGTAACATGTTCAGATTTAAAAAAAAAAAAAAAAAAAAGTGTGATATTCTGTGTAAACAAGGAGGCTCGATACTCATTTGCAGACAGACAAAAACGTTATTTCTAACATTAGCACATAAAAATTCCCAAGATTTATTTCTTCTAACTTTCTGACTGAAGTATACTCTCAAAAAGACAGCTATATGGAAGAGAAGCAGAAAATCACACATTCAAAGACGACAAAATATATATACTAGGTCTACAACTTTGCTTCCGCCGTTTTTTCTCGAATGGCTTTATTGGGAAAAACTTACAAAAAAAATTATGATTCATAGCACTGACCATTGCTGGCCACTACATTCTTCCAACTTTTGGATAGAATACGAATCCCATGGCGGAAGAACTGGGCATCTTTTGTGGGGATCCATGAATCCAATTTTGCACTTGTCCATATGATTGGAAGTGCTGGTCAGCCAGACTGTATGCCACTGATCGAAAAAGGTGGTAGTCAGAGAGAGCAACATATGGAGAATAACGTGGGAGGGTTAGGATGTCTCATTTCAACATTTCTGTGTATATTTTGACGGGTTTTGCAACATGGGGTTGAACACCAACAAGCTGCAAAATTACCTTTACACGTCTATCGCTGTATTGTGGCCGTTTGTGTTTCAGTCGCTGGGCTCGAACGCATAAATTGCTTTCGATAATGATGTCCTGTGACTGTCTTCATCTGTTTCAGTAGCTACGAACACGTTCTGTCTTCCATCGTCATGCCGGTCTTTGACATCAAAATCACCATTCTTAAGCCGTTGAAGACATTCTCTGCACGTTCTTCCACTAATAGTTCCCTCACTATTTCTTATCTAGCATTTTAAGAGCCACAGCCACAGATTTCTTCACGTTGAAGCAGAAAATTAAGACTTCCCGCAAATGGCGAGAAATTCGACTAATATTTTTATGGCATTAAGTTTACAGATGCCTAAGCTTATTGTATTACACCTATGACCAACCACATGAATTCCACTTGCCGCTATTGTGATCTATTGCAAAATGGTGGAAGCAAAGTTGTAGACCTAATATATGAAACAAATGCATTTGAAAAAGAGAATAAATTCTCAAAATACATTGTGTTAAGCATAAAAAAATTACATAATTGGTGAGGTTTTCCACTATTGAAATTAAGAAGAGATGTATTTGACAGTAGTGCAGATGAACAAATGCTAACAGCCTTTAAGGTATCCATCTTAGATCGATCCCACACTCACTATGTCCCTGGGGCGCTAGCACCAGCGATCTCCCGAGGCCATTGCCCCGGGCGAATTCGTATGCTATTGCAATGACCGAGCCATATCGCTTAGCTGACCATGCGGTCCGCCCACCACACCTCGCCATGCCACTGTACGCGCGCTTCATATAGAAGACAGACCGGCGCGTCAGCAGCAGTCAAAAGCGGTCAAAAGCATTGATCCAACAGAAAGCCGTTAGTCAACAGACATAAGGCTGCAGCGGATCAAGATGGATGGTCAACAGCAGCAGACAAAAAAAAAGGAGAGCGACACGTCCACACTATTTAAACCCGAGTGAGAAATTTAATTTCTTTTGTATCGCTGTTGAAAATCATACCAAATGTTTAGTATGTCATCGGACTCAATTGAACGGCACTTTAATACCTGTCACAAAGATCAGTTCAAAAATTTGTCGCAAGAGGAATGCCAGTCAAAGCTTGAAGAACTGAAAGAAAACTTCAAGCAGCATTACAGTGAAGTAAGTGTTTCCTATTGTATGACTTTATTATTTATAAACATGATAAATAAAACTATATTTTATAATCAGATATGTCACTTAGCAATGTACCAGTTGTCAAATATCAGATTGTCAGCAACAAGGAACATTTATTTTCGGTTAATTTTTATATTTGGTTTGCATTAAATCGCATTGCACGGACATAAGGAAAAGTTCCAGGTATGTTATTTTTTGCCACTGCAGCTAAAGATTATTGCAGGCTACTCATTGAAAATCGTTTCAATAAAGACATGTCGCTGCTCAATAACACATTGCCTGATGTGACAGTCCTCACCACTCCACTTTCGCAACAACTTCGTTAGAAAGAAGCCTGCTGCCACATCGTTGCACTGGCGTTTGTCCTCACCATGAAAACCACTAGTTCGCCAATCGACTTTACGACGACTTCAGTGGAAAGAAGCCTGCTGCCTCATCTTTGGGACGGTTTCCAAGTTCACCATGGCAACCAGTGGTTCCAAATGGTTCACTAACAGGCCTTGAGAGGGCAACCCATGTACTGCCAAACCGAAGTTCATTTATCCTACATATTTAAATATTTTTAATGTTTCTTAATTGACAATAACTGTTTAATACGCTAAGTTAAGTGTGTGTATTTTTATTTCATGACAATGTTCTTTTAACTGAGAAATTTTACATTGTTATTTGACTTATAACTCATTGGTTAGTAATGACATCATGCCATCAGAAATGGGCGGAGCCTCCATTATATATAATAAGACGTGCACTGGTTTCTCCAGTAGTGATTCTCCAGCAGAAAGAGGTTCCTACTCAATGGTAATTCATCGTTTTATAGGTTTATTACTTTATGTATTATCTTTAATGTATGTAGCCCTCTAAACAGAGCTTTGTATACGACTTGTAGGTCTGAAGATGATCACAGTAGTGGTCGAAACCGGTCTTCTTAATAAATAAATTGTGATCAAGACTGTTTTTAATAGTAAACAGTGAATCACAGATTAGGGGAGAATTCAAAAAGAGAAAAAATGTATCATACAGGGAAGAGAAAGAGAAGACAAGATACTTGCTTTCTATCTGTACCGCCTTCTGATCAGCACCAAAGACAAAATATTACCTTGGCTCTGCGAAAGCCCCCTAAAAACTGAACTGTAATACCACCACCCCATGGGATCCTGTATCCTATTCCAGTCTCATCTCCACTCTCCCAAAGAGGATATATTATTATTATTATTATTATTATTATTATTAGTATTAGTATTATTGGTGTCTTGCCCTTAAAGAGCGCATTTGGACTAAACTACATGGCCAGTTCCTTTTGCTGCCTTCCTTGCTGCCCAAACTTCCCTCATTCACTCGCTGTGTTTCTGTTTCCAGTGCTCTGTCCATGCTTCTTGTCGGCTTTGTGTCTTCGGCTTCATCTTGATTGCCTTTTAGGTTGCCCATATTTCTTTCATCTTCCGGCTGTGATCGTGCTTGCATTCTTCGGTCCATTTTACGCCTGTTTGTTTGTCACATTGTATCTCATGTAATTTACTTTTCTTAATGATGTTTCTGAATTTTATTCTGTCGATTATTGTGTCTGCTGTTATGTTGAGTTGGTTCAGGTCGTTTTTTACCTCTGCCACCCATTTGTTGTTTCTAGTGGTTACCCAGTCAAAGATCCGTTTGGTCAGTCTGTGTGATGACATTCTGTATAGGTGTCCATAGAATTGTAGTCTGCGTTTTCTAATCTTTTCTGTGATTGTCTCTGTATGTTTGTATAGTTCCTCTGTAGGTTTCTTGATCCATATTACATTGTTGTTAGTTGCGCCAAATATTTTCCTAAGTATTTTCCGTTCTACTTTTTCTAGTTGTCTGATATGTGTATGCCCTAGGATTAGTGTGGTCTCTGGTGCATATAGTGCCTCGGGGAGCACCACCGTGTCGTAGTGTCGTAATTTGGCTTTTTGTGTGATAGACTTCTTGTTGTAATGATTCCACACTACTTTGTATGCCTTGTCCAGTTTAGTCTTTCTTTCTTCGTTTGAGTCTCTGTTATGTCCACTCATTTGTAGTGTTTCACCGAGGTATTTGAAGTTTGCCGTTTTGTAAATCGTGCCATACTCTATGTTCAGAGAAGAGAGTTTCTTTGTGCTCATAAACTGTGCCTTTTTGTAACAGATCTGTAGTCCAGTTTTGAAAGTGATTTCGTGCAGTTTTTCAGTAGCATCTTTCGTTTCTTTTATGCCTTTTGTGATAAT
The DNA here is from genome assembly GCF_023864345.2 of Schistocerca serialis cubense. Taxonomy (NCBI): domain Eukaryota; kingdom Metazoa; phylum Arthropoda; class Insecta; order Orthoptera; family Acrididae; genus Schistocerca; species Schistocerca serialis. The sequence goes on along the minus strand of NC_064643.1, from coordinate 327,199,014 downwards.
CGCCAAATCGTCTGCAAAAGCCAGGCATTTAATCTGTAGGTTTCCTATAGGTTATCCCCTGTTGAGATGTTTCCCATTCTTTTATTACCTTATCTAACATCAGATTGAAAAGGAGAGGTGAGAGGCCAAAGCCTTGTCGGACACCTGTGCGAATTTAAAAGGGCTCTGATAGTTCCCCACAGAAATTTACTTTGGAGGTCATGTTGGTTAAAGTTTGCTCTATGATAGCCCGTGTTTTGTTGTCTATTTTGTACTCTGCTAGGATTTTGAAGAGAGTTTTCCGGTCGATAGTGTCATACGCTTTTTTGAAGTCGACAAAGGTAATGATCAGGTTCTGTTTGTGTTGTAAAATCGTTTTCAGGTTCCAAATTTGCTCCGCATAAGACCGCCCTTTACGGAAGCCTGCTTGGTATTCCCCAATCAAGTGGTCGGTCTGGCATTCTAGTCTGTTTAGTAAAGCTTTAGAGAGGATCTTGTATGTGACCATTAGTAGGGATATTCCTCTGTAGTTGTTCGGGTCAGTCTTGTCACCTTTTTTGTGTAGTGGGTGTATCAGGGCAGTTTTCCAGTCGACAGGAATTTTCATGATCTTCCAGATATCTTCCAAGATCCTGTGGATGTCTTTGGTGAGTTCTGGGTCTTGTAACTTCCAGATTTCCGCGATGATGCCGTCTTCTCCTGGTGCTCTTCAATTCTTGAGTGACTTGATTATTTCTTTAACTTCTTTTAGAGTTGGAGGTTCACTGTCTGGATTGTACGTGCTCATTCCTGTCATCATTTCTTCCATAGGGGGGACCATGTTGAGCAGTTTTTCAAAGTACTTTGCCAGAATGTCACAATCGTTTTTGGCATTCGTTTCTAGGGTTCCATCCGGTCTTCTGAAGCACAAGTTGGGTGGTTGATATCCAGTCATATTTTCTCTGAACGTTCTGTAGAAGTTTCTTGTATTGTTCTTCATGATGTCCGATTCAATCTCCGTCAGTCGCCGTTTATCATACCGCCGTTTTTCACTGTGAATGATTTTGCTTGATTGCTTCTGTGTTTTCAAGAAGTTCATCCAATTCTCTTGGGATTTATGGCTACTAAATTTTTTCCATGCACTGATTCGTTGGTCAATAGCTTGGTCACATGTGTGGTTCCACCAACAGTGTTTCCTTGTGCGTGGTACTTGTGCTAGTTTCATGGCCTCTCAGATTCTTCCTGAAATTTGTGTCCAGTCTGTCGTTTTCTCCATTTTAATTTTGTCTAATATTTGTGTCTGGTTTAAAGTAAGGTATTCTGGATCTGGTCTAACAATTTTGTTCTTCTGGAGCTTTTTCTTGGGCAAAAGACGAATCCTGATCTGTAGTAGATGGTGGTCTGAGTCGAAGTAGCCTTTACGTGTGTCTATGTTCAAAATTTCTTTTTGTGAGTATTTCTGGACTATTATGTGGTCGATTTGTAGTTCTTGCTTTCCGCTGGGGAATTTCCATGTGGTAAGTTTCCGTGTAAGTTTCTTGAATTTTGTTGACATAATGGCGAGGTCGTGGCTTTTGCAAAAGTCTATCAGGTGTTTTCCGTTTTTGTTGGTGTCCTTGTGTGGAGTATGTTTTCCTGTGGTATGTCTGTATATCTTTTCCTTTCCGAGTTTAGCATTGAAGTCTCCCAATATTATTTTGACTCTATGTGCAGAAATTTTTCTGATAGTTTCTTCAATTGTCGTCCAGAAGTCATCAATTTCATCCGGATTTTTCATGTTGTCGTTGCAGGTGCATTGATTATTGTGTAGGATTTGTTGGCTGATTTCACTGTGATGGTGCTGATTCTTTCATTTGGTGACGAAAAGTCGATTATGCTGTCCGCGATGGACCTGTGTACTGCAAATCCTGTGCCAAAATGCCTTAAGTTTTTCAGTTGTCTCGATGGTTTTCCTTAGTATATTCTGAAATTCTCCATGTTGAAATGATGTCTTCACCAGTGTGTTCACGTTGAGTGTGCCGATGTAGTGTTTGTGTTTGGTCTTGAGGGAGTTTGAGAAGCTCCGATTCTTCTCATGATGTCCGTGAGCCCCAGAATCCAATGCTCACGACAATCCCAGTCTATTGACTGGTGCCCGGGGTAATGAGATTTTTCTCGTTGTACCATCATGATGTTTAGTAGTTGGATATATGGCATGCTGCCGAGTACAACCTGACTTTCCAGATCAGGAGGTTGGTTGAGGCCACCACTGACATGTGGAGCAGACGCCTTTTGTAGCCGCCCACTGTGGGAACAGACGCTACTAGTAGTTTTGGTCTGCCCCGAGTATTTCCTTTCCTCGGTACCACCTATATCTAGGAGGCATTCCCATATATATATATATATATATATATATATAAAATGTGACTTACCAAATGAAAGTGCTGGCAGGTCGACAGACACACAAACAAACACACAAAATTCAAGCTTTCGCAACAAACTGTTGCCTCATCAGGAAAGAGGGAAGGAGAGGGAAAGACGAAAGGATGTGGGTTTTAAGGGAGAGGGTAAGGAGTCATTCCAATCCCAGGAGCAGAAAGACTTACCTTAGTGGGAAAAAAGGACGGGTATACACTCGCACCCACACACGTATCCACCCACACATATACAGACACAAGCAGACATATTTCCTACGTGGATGGATATATGTGTGTGTGTGCGAGTGTATACCCGTCCTTTTTTCCCCCTAAGGTAAGTCTTTCCGCTCCCGGGATTGGAATGACTCCTTACCCTCTCCCTTAAAACCCACATCCTTTCGTCTTTCCCTCTCCTTCCCTCTTTCCTGATGAGGCAACAGTTTGTTGCGAAAGCTTGAATTTTGTGTGTATGTTTGTGTTTGTTTGTGTGTCTGTCGACCTGCCAGCACTTTCATTTGGTAAGTCACATCATCTTTGTTTTATATATATATATATATATATATATATATATATATATATATATATATATATATATATATATATATATATATATCTATAAACAAAGATGATGTGACTTACCAAATGAAAGTGCTGGCAGGTCGACAGACACACAAACAAACACAAACATACACACAAAATTCAAGCTTTCGCAACAAACTGTTGCCTCATCAGGAAAGAGGGAAGGAGAGGGGAAGACGAAAGGAAGTGGGTTTTAAAGGAGAGGGTAAGGAGTCATTCCAATCCCGGGAGCGGAAAGACTTACCTTAGGGGGAAAAAAGGACAGGTATACACTCGCACACACGCACATATCCATCCACACATACAGACACAAGCAGACATATTTAAAGACTGTCCTTTTTTCCCCCTAAGGTAAGTCTTTCCGCTCCCGGGATTGGAATGACTCCTTACCCTCTCCTTTAAAACCCACTTCCTTTCGTCTTCCCCTCTCCTTCCCTCTTTCCTGATGAGGCAACAGTTTGTTGCGAAAGCTTGAATTTTGTGTGTATGTTTGTGTTTGTTTGTGTGTCTGTCGACCTGCCAGCACTTTCATTTGGTAAGTCACATCATCTTTGTTTTTAGATATATATTTCCTACGTGGAATGTTTCCCTCTATTATAACTATATATATATATATATATATGTGTATATAAGAACTAATGTACCATCAAAATTTACACACAGTACTACTAACAAGCACAGGGCAGGAATAATTCATGATTAAAGTTCCAATATTTCCAAGTCATAGAGAGACAGATACTTTTATGTTTTAAAAAACCAGAAATTGTTTGGATCCCTAATAAATATATGACACGAGGATTTTTTCAGTCAGAATCAAGTGTACTCATGTTTTTAATTGGTGTTAGTTAACAGAATTGTAATTACGATCATATAGAAATGTAAAATTTCAGTTATGCGAATGTCTATGGAACACAAGAATAATGTTTGAGGTTTTTGTGGTTAAATCAAATAATCTCTTTTCGATGTTAAAAATTTCGCCCCAGCAAAATTTCACTTCCTCCCCACGTAACGTAACAAAGAAATTTCGTTACAAAGCTAAGTTTGAAACATCACATGTACTGACAGCTGCCCTCTATACTGTGCATGGTCTCTTCCTACTCACAGGAGGACACATTTTGGGGAATTGCTAGTAAACTGAGTCCCACAATACAATTATATATTGTATTAATTACACTCTCCCTCTCTTTTAGTTGCCCTAAACAATTGTGCACGCAGACAAGAGCTATACGCTGTTCTGATATTAAGCACAGTGTACCATCAGAAAAGTTTGTCAAGTTTTCTGTTTTCACAGCAACTGCAAACTGTCACAGCATGTACATGGCAAGGATAAGAACTCTGTATTGAGTTATATTATTTTTTCGTTCCTTTCTTTTCTTATATATAAGCTATATCTAAACTGAATGAGTACAGACAGCACCAAAGGTAATTAAAGAGTTGTTTTGTGGCAAGGAAATGTTTTGACACTTCATTACATATATGTATGAAACAAAGTAAGAAATATGTTCTTCAATTTATTAATTCATGTATCTTCACAGTTTTGTTTCAAGAAGTGGTAGCGTATGGAAGTATGTTTGGAACCGTCGTACCAGCACTGTTAAAAATGTGTATTTCAACCATACATTAAAAGTGTTATAAAAAGTTATTGGAAAAGCAAAATTTATTCGCAGGGTTAAGAGGTCAACTTCTATCTGTTCATCATTTCACTCGCTGCCGAGATCCCGCATCAAGAGGTTTGGTGCAGACAAGAAGAATTTACGTGGTAACTGGAGGGGTGTTCCTGCATTGACATTGTCACAATCAAAGAATTAATATGAAGCAGTACATAATGCAAATTATGTTTATTGACATTGTATGTATTGATACTAAACATCTGTTGATACTGGTATCAGTTAAAAGTTCATCCAGGAGTGTGCACAGATTCATAAATTACCTTCAAATTTCTTTCAACTATTCTTTCCAATCAATTTTTTCAATTATTCAAGCAATTATTCATCAATTTCCATTCACACATCTCTATTCAACTACCCCAATACGCAGACACAACAGCTCGATCCACAGCATTTAAACCAAGAAACTCCTGAAGATGGAGGCTTGCACAACACACAAGCAGTAGTACCATTGCACAACAGGTACTACCCTAGTCTCCTACCAGTACACATTCAATACATGAGAGATCACTGGGCAGACACCTATGCAACAGTGATTTTGTACCTTCAATACGTCACTCCAACTGAATGATGCCATGCTGGAGCTATGGACATCCACCTATAATGATTGTAAGACCCTGATGAAGGTCATGAAGAACTACATAACTGAGGAGCCAATCAGGACAGAACTACATAAGGATACACTAAAAGTGATGGTACTCTTACAGGGGTTGCTATGGATGTCCAGTGTTAAAACAGTTTGTAACACAATGCTTAACCTTCGATGTGATGCAGACCGAAGCTCCAAAATTGAACTAATAACAACAGATCGGCAATGTTTATTCTGGAAATTGATAAGTTTGTGAACCCAGAAGATAACATCAAAAACATCTTCAAGCTGGATGTAGTAGGGTTTGATGGCAAGGTAAAACCTCTCCCAGATGGACCCAATGCTAAGTTGCAGTGCTGTAAGTGTCCATGACAGCACTAAATACTGCCACAATTAAGCAATATGCATCAAATGCGTTGGCAAACATGACAGCTGCAACTGTGCACGAAAGAAAGAACAACAAAAAATGTGCACCCACTGCGGTGGACCACACATTGTGAACTGACATGTATGCAAGGCATTTCCAGGCCACAGCAATGCTAGAAACAAGACATATGGAAAGGAAGAACATCAAGCAAACTCAGAAGAAATCACTGAGGAGGAGGAGGAGGAGGAGGAGGAGAAGAAGAAGATGAAGAAGAAAACAGAGGAGATAGCATGGTAAGCACGTCACACCCCTTGCAGCAAAGCACACTGGCGAGCCAGCAGTTAACTCGCATCCCTGTGCTCATCTGAAACACTCCACCAATGGTTGGAGAGAGGAGGGGGGAGCAGCCCCACTGTGCGAGGTGAAGGCAGTCAGTGCTGGAACGCTAACAGCCAAAAGTTGTCACAATTGTTGAAGGCAAACAACAGAAGACTGTAAGATGTGTAGCACAGAGCTGTAAGCTAAGATCAAAGAACTCATTGAGACAGTTAAGAACCTACCATCAGCTCTGAGATAGGATAAATGTGTCAACCCATGCTACAATACAAAAAGCACAAAAGCATTTTGTCCTAGCCAGGGTTTTATTGAAGGTTACCCCTGACCATATGTTGGGACATCCATCCCCTCTCACCACTATGCAGGAGCCATAGCTTTCTGCCCTTACAAACCTATCAATAAATTGAATCAAACTAGAACAATGTTTGTTAATACAAGGAACCAGAGTTCCCAATTCCCCATTCTGGAAAAGGAGTGAAAAATGTAAAATAAGCATGGGCGTGCGCACGCACCCACACGCACAGAAAGTCTTAACACACAAAACATAAGTCACTTCTCTTAACAAGTGAAGTGTCAGATAGATTAATAAGCAGAAGTACTCACTTTTCGTCTGGTTCTTTGCTAATAAATTTCTCATACACAGGCCCTCCATCAAGTGGAAATATATCCTCATGGTAAAGTATTATGTTTTTGATGAGTTCGTTAACTTGATTCTGGTACTGTACTTGGTACTGCTCCTTTTCTTCTGGCACAGGTACCAATGTGGGACCAAAGCAAATTGCCAAGTTGTATGGATCCATCATGTTCTCATCGCTGAACTCTGAAAGACTATTAGAAAAATAAGGTTAAACACTTATTAAGGCAAAAAATGTATGCTAATTTCAACATTTACCGGCAAAGTAACAATTCACTGCACAGCAGAGGCACTGGATGTTTGACAGGAACATAAAAATGCCTGAAAATACTGGTAAGTTATTGGATGATAGCCTTTATAGTTAATAGATACACCCACTCGGCCACAACCACAGAGACATGAAATATGTACAAAGTTACTGAAACTTTGATGTGAATCAAGGCACTGGAACAGGAGTGAAGCCCCTCCTCTCTCTCTCTCTCTCTCTCTCTCTCTCTCTCTCTCTCTCTCTCTCTGTGTGTGTGTGTGTGTGTGTGGGGGGGGGGGGGGGGGGAGAGGGGGGGGGGGCGGGGGGGGGGGGGGGGGCTGGGAGACCCTCACTTCCTAGAAACACTGCTTTTACAGGGTAATCAGCATACAAACAAACACAGGGGTGGCATGTAGAGGTAACAAGTCATTTAAACAATACCGAATAATTGGAACAGATACTGTGTTGTTACAAATGACAAAATACTACTTACAATACTACTGTAAAGACTACTGCTTGCTGACTAAGGTTGGCACTTAGCTGAAACAAGGCAAATAATAGCAGACTTCTTGTAACACCTCCACACCCAGAAGACAGGAGGAATGATTCGTGTTCAATACCAACTCAACAAGGCTGTTAAGAGACCCAGCATAGGCTTGGATTTTTTTAAGGGTGGGGAAGGAAATCTGCTGTGTCCTTTAAAAGAAATCATCCCAGCATTTGCCTGGAGAAATTTAGTGAAATTGCAAAAAATCTACATATGGGTGGTCTGATGCAGACTTCAGCCAACATCATCCTGAAGGCAAGTCCAGTGTGCAAACAATTCCACCACTTCACTCTGTCCGACACCTGTAATCCTCCAGACGAAGTGCTGCAGTATACTGTGCATATACGAGGGTAATCCCAAAAGTAAGGTCTCCTATTTTTTTAATCAAAGGGCACTGCGCCAACTGAAATCCATCGCCAATTGATGGAAGTGTATGGTGAATCGTGCATGTATGTCAAAAATGTTTGTAAGTGGTGTAGAGAGTTTGCAGCTGGTCGGACCAAAATTCGCAACGAACAAAGGAGCAAGAGACCGTCCATTTCTGAGGAGGCAGAGTTGAAGGTTGAGCAAAGCATGTGTGAAGATTGGCAGATCACCCTGGATGATATCTGCACGTTGGTTCCTGGGTTTTCCCGAAGCACTGCTCACAGAATTTTAACGGTAACGTGTATGCAAGATGGGTGCTACGCATGCTGACTGAGGACCACATGCGGCAACGAGTTGATGCTTCCCACGCATTTCTTCACTGCCTTGCAGCCGAACAGGACATTTTTCTGGACTCAATTGCCATAGGTGACGAAACCTGGGCATACCACTTTACACCTGAGACCAAGCAACAATCACGCCAGTTCATAACTTTCTGAACAGCATGGCGGCGAGCTGGTACGACACAGGCATAGAAAAACTGCCACAGCATCTACAAAAATGCATCGACAGAAATGGTGATTATGTCGAAAAATAGCTATATGTTCCAGCTGTAAACTGATGTAAACCATTGTAGAAATAAACAGGTCTATATACTTATAAAAAAAATAGGAGACCTTACTTTTGGGATTACCCTCGTAGTATCCAATGTTAACCGCATTTGCGTAACTTTCAACCTACTCCAGCAACTGTTCTGGCAGCTCATTAGTACAAATATTTTTATGCCTCATTTACTGCCACAGCAAGGGTGATGTATAGAATGTTACATGCAATTATGAATTTCACCAGAGGGTAATGACTGAACTTTGTTGGTTTAACAGCTAATTTTCTCGTGTGTGTTTTGAATATGCAATGTTTATTACAACACGGTTTATGTGAGGTTATTGTCAGTGAGATTGTCCTCTAAAAATTCAAATTAATTTACTATCAGAATTGTGAGCCACTGTTACGACAGACATATCTAATACTACACTATTAAACTGAAAGCCAGTTTGTACACTGAAGGTTCTCATTCTGAAAGAAAGACAATTTAATAGAACTGTTCCATTAATTATCTTGTCCAAATACTGCCAAAATTCCACAAGACAATGTGATCTCCCTAGCAGAAACCCTTGCCCTCCAACTACATCATCATCACTCTAAAGTCCTGTAACACTGTCAACCTAATGTAAACCTGTAAATCTACTACATGCGATGACATTCTAGCACTGAGCAGCCCAGTAGTTTCTTAACACACCTCTGGCGAACTGATCCACAGATGGTAATTATTTAACCTTATTTCCAAGAACCTGTAGAAGTTTTAGTTTTCAGTTTTAGCACTACACCCAAATTCAAACACATAATCACACTGGACTTGTCACAGAATTACTTTCCTTCATCCAGTCCCCACAATGGAAACACTTCTTTGCCACCTACTTCACTGTCTGGTACGAACAACAAGAGAGTGCAGGATGGGACTCGTCAATTTGGCTCAAACTGTGCCAGTAGAAGCAGTAGATGACCCTTTCAGGTTCCTAGAATATCTCACCTGAGTGGGCCATACGGAAATATAAAATAGTTTCAAAGGATTTTTGAACAGAGTATGACAAAATTTTAACCAACAGTAGTGTGGCACAGTGGTCAAGTGTTTTGCCTGGCTATAATATGGTTTGGTTTCAATTGTTATTGCTAACTAACGCTCCATTTTATTTTATTCCTTGTAAGGTTAATCTATTAATTATAAAACTTAAATGTATTTAAACAGTTCCATTCCCACATGTAAAATTAATGTATTCAATTTCATTACAATGAATTTTAAATTAGTTGATTAATTAATATATTTCAACCGAAATTGTTTTAAATAATGCTTTTGTGGTTTCAACCATTTTCTGACTTTTGTAACGGTCAGTACAGTTGTGAACAGTGCCTTGCCACATGTCTGTAGTGATTTTGCATAAGAACCTAACATTTTATTGAAAAATGTGAATTCAACAAGAATTTTCTATCAGTGAAGTGATTAGCGAAAACATTATAAATACAGCTATTTATGAATATTTACAACAAATATTCACCTGTGCTCTAAATTACACTTGTTCAGTTTATAAACAAAAAGGACATGATAACAGACAATCATCCTGCATCTGTGGGTCTTGCAGCAACAGCTATGGGTCAAGCAGAAGTTCATCAATTTTGCTGACACTTACCCAAAATGGAAGTTCCAACATTAAAATCATGATTCCTTATCAAGGGAGTGGGAGGGGGGGAGGTCCCACTTCAAATTTGGAGGAAAGCAATAGAAGGTGTTGGCAAAATCACAACATTTCATTCATCAACTCTGAAACATGGGAAAGATTTCAGGCTACATGAGGCTCTTATGAACAACTGGCAACAATGAACATTACAACACTAGGCAAAATAGCAATGGCATTCTCATATGTGCCAGAAAAATTTCAGTTTACTGCTAGGGACACTTGGGTAAAAAACTTCGAACATTAACATGATATAAGGCAGCAAAAAATCACCAAATTTGTCAGCAAAACTGATGTTGCAACTTTTGAAGAAACAGTGGAAGCAGCAGAGAAGTTTTGTATACAGACGAACCATATAGTGCCAAACTTCCACCTTGATTATGTAATTAAAGTTAAGCAGACTGGTTGACCATATGAATCTATGTATAACAGGATACTGGATTACAAAGGTTCTAAGTCACTCTCTCTAAAACCACCCACACTTACAAAGCATAGTACAGTTTAACCATTTCAGGGAAACTGTAGCCAATAATTTTTTTTTGTGTGGAAGAGTCTACCAATAAATTTGATATTCGAGCTGTTGGTATCATCAACAAATTAGAAGAAGAATATAAGAATGTTGTTGCTAGATGGTCCAAGTCAGGAAAACTAACAAATGATCTTTATGCCAAATTTTTGGAAACAACATTAAAACCATATGTTGCTAACAACAAATTCTTTCTATTGGTGGATACATGCGGAGCCCAAGCAGATCTGACACTGTGTGATGAGACATTCAGCAATGAAGAAGGTGACGTAATGTGTACAATGCAGATTATTCCACTCAAATGCAGTCCTCTTGCTCAATCCTATAATATTTCTATCACCAAGTCAAATACCTAATTAAGAGACTACAAAGCTCTGCCCAAGTCAAACACCTAATTAAGAGATTACAATGTGATGCTGAATTGCTAAGACAGTGAGAATTATCAACAGGAGAAGATGCAATACAGGATGTGGTAGATAAGTAATGAGACTCAGTCTAGAAAAACAAATTTATTGATCCAATTTGTACAAAACGTTAATATTCTTCAAAGTACTCGCCTTGGGCGTCGACACAACGTTGCCAGCGCGTTTTCCAAGCTTCATAGGCCCCACTGTAGTCCGTTTGAGTTATCCCAGTTAGTGCCTTCGTGACAGCACGTTGGATGTTCGGAATATCGTCGAAACGATGACCCTTCAGGCATCTTTTGACCTTCGGAAATAGGAAGAAATCAGGAGGACTCAAGTCAGGGCTGTCTTGTGGCTGTGGCAAAACTTCAACTCCAATTCGGGTCAAGTAGGAGGTCACGAGGAACGCTGTGTGCGCCGGAGCGTTGTCGTGGTGGAGACGCCAGCGTTGAGCAAGGTCCTGTCGCTTCCGTTTGACGGCTCCGTGCAATCGCTGAAGGACTTCTTTGTAGAATTCGGCATTGACAGTCTTCCCCTGAGGGACAAACTCTTTGTGAATTAACCCCCGCTTGTCGAAAAACACAATCAGCATTGTCTTGATGTGGGACTTTGACATTCTTGCTTTCTTCGGCCGCGGCGATGCCGGTGTGTGCCACTCTGAGCTCTGGGCTTTCGTCTCCGGGTCGTACTGGAATGTCCACGATTCGTCGCCTGTTACTACGTTGTCTAAAAAGTGTGGATTATTTTCCAAATCATTCAACATCTCACGGCAAACGCCCACTCGTCGTTGCGTCGTTCGGCAGTGAGCACTCGGGGAACCAATTTTGCGCAAACTTTCCTCATCATCAAATCTTGCGTAACAATTTGGTGAACCGTAAATTTATTCACGGAGACCTCATCGGCGATCATTTTGAGACTTAAACGACGGTTGGAGTCCAGGAGTTCTTTCACTTTGGCCACCGTTTCATCCACACGACTCGTTGAAGGGCGTCCAGATCGTTCCATGTCTTCAACGGATTCCCTCCCGTTTTTAAATTCATTAAACCACCGGAACACTTGAGCTCTTGATAGGGAGTCTTCTTTGTAGGCCTCCGTAATCATAGCAAAAGTTTCCGAAGCAGTTTTGCCCAAGCGAAAGCAAAATTTGATTGCATACCGCTGTTCTATCGAGCGATCCATCTTCAGCGTTTTCACAAGTGTCACGGGCACACAAACAACGTAATACGCGAAGCGCGATCCTCACTGCACCAGAGCTCCGACGTGACTGCGAACCGGTTCTATTGTTAGCTCAGATCCCCCACCACGTGATGTACAGGTGGAGACCGCCCTGCGAGCGACTGGGGCGCCGCGCAGCGGCCAGTCTCATTACTTATCTACCACACCCTGTAAAACACGAGGTGAGCTCAAAATGTATTGGGATTTCAAGGGTTGTATTAGTCCATGTCACCTGATTTTTGATTGTTTTACATTGTTGTGTTGGTAAACATATCTGAAATGTACCTGTACACTGGTAGCGATATAGGATGTTATGTTTGTTGTCAGTTGTCAAGAAAGGTACATAGGTTTGCTTGTGAATAATGATTACTGATTCGTTTTAATAATGGTTCAGCAAATTTTGGTATAAAAATGGAATAAAATGTAACAAAGTTTTATAAATAATGCTTCTGGTGAGTCTGCAATGAATAAAACCACAGTTTACTAGTGGTATAAGCATTTCCAAGGGTTCTAAAAACTTTAAAGAGCCATCAAACACAATCACCCAAATTGGAGAGACCCATCCCACACACTTTCCTGATAAGTCAAAGTTAGGATCCAACTTTAACTTACCCTATTTGTGCCTCCTTCCACGATCCTTTCTCAGTCCCACTTAAAAAGCCTTCTAATACTCTTCTGAGGCTAGTTATTAAATCAGTAATGTTGACATCCTGCATTTGCCAAACACTTATTTTTTGTTACCACTTTCTTTGGTTTAACTACAAAAGTCATAGCAACAACTTTGGATTCAAATGATGCTATATACTGTGTTGCAAAAAAGCTTCATAATTTTCATTCGTGCAGTATTACAAGTTTTTCATATAAGGAAAATTTAGAGAAAGGTCTACTCACTGATTCAGAAATGCAAATAAATATCTCATTACAATAACCACAGATCTCGGAAGGCTCTGGACTAGTTCTCGCATTTTCACAACGAACTCATGTTTAGACTCCAGCTCTGCAACAAATAAGGACAACATTAGCAACTATTGTTATCGGCAACAGTGGCACTGACATGACAGAACATTTGAATGTCCAGCTGCTAGCCTCAAAGTTGTGACTAACCAGAAACAATAATTAAATATATTTGTAAATCTGATGTAGCCTGACAGAGCACACTAAAAGATAGGAAAACTACCCATCCACTAATGTCATGCTCTATCTCTCTCTCTCTCTCTCTCTCTCTCTCTCTCTCTCTCTCTCTCTCTCTCTCTCTAAAAAAAAATACATACAGACTTCCCTATTCTTTAGTGTGGAGTGGAGTCTGGCAAAACTTTCTTATGTCCCCCCCCCCCCCTACTGAAACAAACAACTGCATGTAACCACTAAAAAAGAAGTAACTTTAATACACGGACATCTGAGAATGAGAGTGCACACACTGAATTATTGACACTTTGAAGAAAATCGATGGCAGAAGTTAGTAACATGATTCACCCCCTATTTTGAATGACCCTTCATATTTGACATTAACTTCTGTTTAAATTAGAGATACCATGTAGTAACTCACGTGCCAATTCCATGAAATGCTCAAAATATATTATTGGAAAGAGAGGTTCACGAAGCTCTCTCAAGTATAGTTTGAGCACTCCTGCCACTGAATTTATATCCGAGGCATCAGTAACATCAGCCAGTGGGTCTTCTCCACGTTCAAATGCATCCCTGAAATTGTTTATCTCCACTTGGGAACCAGACACTCTAAATATTCCCTGATGATGAAGACCTGTAACAGTAATAAATGGTAAAAATTCTAGAAACTAAAGCGAAAAAGTAGACAAATTAAATAATAACATCACATGTAACTTAGGAGCATTAAGCTCACATTTACTAAGATCTGGGTACACAGGTACGGGAGGCTGATAACATACGACATTTATGACAGAAGGAGAATGACATTACTTATTAGGTTTATATCATGGTACTAGTTAAATGATTGGATTTTTGTGCACACTTTGCTCTGACCTGCTAACTGGAATACCTACCCAGTTATAAGGAGACTAATGGTCTAATGTAGAATCTGAACCACAAAACATTTCCTTTTGAAGTCCTACAGCATGCATGCTTTGTAAGACACAAAATCATAGCTGATAGTGAGCTCTCACTAACAGTAACAGATCAACATCAACCATCTTTCTACTGTTATCTTCAATTACTGTGTGGTGATCATTTAATACAAGGGAAAATTTAGGTCCTGGTGCAGAATTTTTTGATGTGAAAAAGCCAAACTTTCTTGTGCGACAAGAGTCACTAACACCTACAAGACTCGTGAAGTTTAACCATTGGTTGGGCCTACAGGAGAACATCTTTTCTCTTATGTGTACATCACACAGTATTTGTTTTTGCTCTTGATATACCAGTGTATGTGAAAATGTGTGACTGACTCAAATTAGCTTCAAGCTCTCTGTAAATTCATCAATGATGTAGTGTCGAACTATATTTAGCCAACACATTAATTTAGGTGTTGTTGTGAAGAGCCTGCACAGCACTATCAGCAACAAAAGTGAGTCAATAAGTACTCATGTGAATATAAGTGAAAATTACTATTAAATTGAAAATAAAAAAAATAATGGATGATACCATCTCATATGACTCACAAATATGCTTGGAATTATAGAAAACCCAAGTCAGAGCAAAGTTCACATCGATGTGTGTGTGTGTGTGTGTGTGTGTGTGTGTGTGTGTGTGTGTGTGTGTGTGTGTGAACAAAAGCAAAACGAGGCTAATGGAATGTAGTCGAATTAAGTTGGGTGATGCTGAGGGAATTAGATTAGGAAACGAGACACTTAAAGTAGTAAAGGAGTTTTGCTATTTGGGGAGCAAAATAACTGGTGATGGTCGAAGTAGAGAGGACATAAAATGTAGACTGGCAATAGCAAGGAAAGAGTTTCTGAAGAAAATCACGGCAAAGAGACACAAGGCGGAGCCCAACCGGTAAACCAGCCAGAGGGCGGGAATCAGATGGGCGACGTCCATGGTCTTAGAACAGGATAGAATAGGAAGGATGAGTGGAAGAGGAACGGACAGTGAGTACATAAGACACCAGAAGCTGGGACTGCCGAACAGAAAGTGGGCGGATCCCAGCTTCAACCAGGAGACTATCAACAGGGCTAGTAGGGAAGGCACCAGTGGCCAAACGGATACCACGATGGTGGACTGGATCCAGCACGTGCAGTGTGGAAGGAGCAGTAGAACCATAAACTTGACAAACATAGTCCAAGCGAGACAGAACTAAAACACGATAAAGACGTAGAAGGAGGGAGCTGTCCGCACCCCAAGAGGAGTGGGCAAGGTAGCGAAGGCCATTGAGTTTACGGAAACATCCTACCTTCCGAAGTCTGATACGGGGCTTGTTGTTGAAAAGAAGACCCAGGAAACGAAACTGTGTGACCACAGGCAATCGTTGTGCATCGAGATAGAGATCTGGATCAAGTTGGATCGTAGTACGGCAACAGAAGTGGACCACTCGCGATTTTAAAGGAGAGAATTGAAACCCGTGTGAGAGGGTCCATGCAGAGGGCACGCCGTATAGCTCCCTGGAGTTGCCGCCCTGCAGAGGCCCATCGAAGAGGAACTAACCAAAATGCAGAAATCATCCACATACAGGGGCAGGGGCGACCAAAGGACCGACAGAGGCCCCAAGGTCCATCGATAGCAATGAGGAAAAGAAGTACACTCAAGACGGAACCCTGTTGGATGCCCGTCTCCTGGGTCCATGGAGAACTAAAAAACAGTACCAACCCGAACCCTGAATGACCAATGGAACAGGAACTGGCGGATAAAAAATCAGGAGTGCGCCCCGAAGACCCCCACTGATGAAGTGTAAGTAAGATGTGATGGCGCCAGGTTGTGTCCATAGGCCTTGCGAGGGGTCAAAAAATATTGCAACCAAAATGGCGGCACTGGGAAAAAAGCCTGCCGAACTGCAGATTCCAAGCGAAGTAAATGATCGATCAGAGGACCGTCCCTCTCGGAAGCCACACTGGTAAGCGGACAATAGATCCTGAGATTCGAGGACCCAATTGAGCCGACGGGCTACCATCCGTTCAAGTAACTTGCAAATAACATTGGTCAGACTAACTGGGCCGATAGCTGTCAACAGATAGGGGGTTTCTTACCAGGCTTAAGGACAGGAACCACGATGCTATCCCTCCACTGAGAAGGGAAAGTCCACCCTGGAGCCAGATACAGTTAAACACCCGGAGACGATGTTGCCGTTGTGGAGCACTGAGATGTTGAAGCAGTTGTATATGAATGAAGTCTGGGGCCAGGGGCCGTATCATGAGAAGAAGAATCAGGAAGTCGTTTCTCAAAGTATTTGTATGGAGTGTAGCCATGTATGGAAGTGAAACATGGATGATAAACAGTTTGGACAAGAAGAGAATAGAAGCTTTCGAAATGTGGTGCTACAGAAGGAATGCTGAAGATTAGATGGGTAGATCACATAACTAATGAGGAGGTACTGAATAGAATTGGGGAGAAGAGGGAGTTTGTGGCACAACTTGACAAGAAGAAGGGACCAGTTGGGTAGGGACATGTTTCTGAGGCATCAAAGGACCACAAATTTAGCAATGGAGGGCAGCATGGAGGGTAAAAATCATAGAGGGAGACCAAGAGATGAATACACTAAACAGATTCAGAAGGATGTAGGTTGCAGTAAGTACTGGGAGATGAAGAAGCTTGCACAGGATAGAGTAGCATGGAGAGCTGCATCAAACCAGTCTCAAGACTGAAGACCATCACAACAATAACAACAAGCAATTTTCACCCATTTTGAAAAAAAAAACAACAACAACATATTGGCATGAAGTGATTTTAATGAACTGCAGAAAAATAAAATATGATTGCTGGAGACCGATATGAACCGAATTCTTTCCAAATTCAACAGCACTGCATCAAATCACTTGATCCTAATACAGGATCTATAGCAACCTTTTTATCTTCCTCCTAGCACTTACTTCCAGGTCCATGCCGTCATTTATCTCCATAAATTAACTTTTAAAAAATTTCTGAAAGTTATGTTTTATTACCAGAAACTAAGACGAAGGCCCTTCTCCATTTGAAATATTGTTACAAGTGTTAATTAAATTACAAAGTTAGGAATTGAAGCATGGCACCAGGCCAGACTGAATAGTTTCTTTTGTTAGGATTAACATACCTGATAGATGAGAATAAAATTAAGTTCTTCTGCAGATATAGGCAAAAAGAGACAAGAAAAAAAATAAAAGAGACAACATCAATAAATCCTTATAGAAAGTCACAAATTATTAACTTTGCATGCTACATTTCACAGTTTAGCTCTAGCTAAACTTACTGATTAATTATACCAATAGAGCCAAAAGTTATCTCATAAAATGAACTTTTCACGATTACAAGTTGCAGAGAAGACATAATGTGGGTCTGTGCAACCTGCGATCACAAAAAAATTGTGTTATTATGTTTCTTATACAGCCATGAACTGCAACAACAAATTTTCCCACAGATTTCAATAATTGATAACCTGTTAATGAAATATTTAACTCCAAAAATCACCATACTGATTTCAGTAACTAATTTGAGTTTCTTACTGTATAGTTACTCTTAGGTCTACTATACGAAGGTTCACTCTCAAAAGGCCTCAAGTTAATGGCAATTTGTTTATAACTGTTACCTATAACGTCCCCCCTGCCCGCCACCGCTCATCCCACCCCACTCCCTCCCACCCAAAATTTTAACTGTATTTAATCTGTGCGAGAGAATCCCTGTTGTTTGAAATAATAAAGTTACTTATCATATTAAATACTACAGGTACTCACCATACAAGTTGATAACCCTTATGCAGCTCTTCAACACCAAAGGAATGTCATGACCCGTGGCTTCCAAAAACTCTTCCAGGCTCCCTCCAAATAACTTTGGTTGCCCATGACCACCCAACTGAGGCCGACCTATCCGTTTTCGACGTGGCGGCTTTCCGTTCCCTGAACCAGGGGGGCCAGCCCCTGTGCCTGATCGTAAGGATGTCGGAGAGCCATCTCCCGAACGTTCCTTCTCCAAAAGGCCTCTCAGGTACTCCTGCTTTGCGTCCAATCGGGCAATACGAGATGTGCTCATCAGGTACTCTCTGAATTTCTGGAAGATGATCAGTAATTTAATCAATAAACTGTGGGACTCTTACATAAAGATTCTCTGAAACTGAGTGAAAAAATATTCAGAGAAACATCATCCTTCAGAAGTTCCTTCTCTGGAGAAACTAAGAACTTGGCTGACTGAGGCAACATATGAAACAGCAAAGGGATATGATTTGTTTAAATACTAATCTCTGTCACACTGGTTTGATTACTTCTGCTATATTGCTCCAAGCTGAACATTTTATAACACTACAAGCTCAAATTTTCATTTGCTATTAAGTCAAAGGATTCATCCCAAAAATTAATGCTACTTGCTGATCATAAACTTTTGTTGTACTAAAAGCATTACACATCTGCCAAAACTGTACAATACAAGGCAATAACATGTACAAGCAGTGAGGGAGTGTAAGGTTAGGGTGTCACGTGCCTCAAAATAACAAAATCAAAGTGCAAAGGTAGACGCACTGTTACTGGTATGAAATGACTAAAGGGGACAAAGAAATTAAGAGTTTATGAATATTATACCTATCAGAAATGTAGATCTTATCATAGAGTCGCAAGGAATGCGTCAGTATTTGAAATTCAAGCTAGCACCAACATTAAAATGGATAGAATATGCTGACTACAGGCAGGCTTATGTGCAGCACACCTTTATCCATCATTTAGATCTTCCAGTCTTAAGTGTGTTTAACCGGCTCATTTTGAACATAACACCGAATGTGCCAAAGTACCAGATAAATTTGTGGGCCAGGTAGTTAAAGGATGATGAAATGTTGTATGAAATGTTTTCTACCACTGGTGCATTTCCTGACAACTTGGCATAGCCCAAGTTGAAAATCTGGCATCACATATCAGTTCTGTGAAAGAAGTGTTATTCATTTACAAGTATAGAAAACTATCATTTAAATAAATATTGTACCTTTAATGCTTTACAAAGAGGGAAGGAGGTGCTGTATAACTTGTCACTTCGGAAATTACAATATGGAGACAGCACATCGTACATACCGTCATGTAAAACTCTTCAGTCTCGTGGCGATCTGCACGTAATTTAAGGGACAGCGCTTCAGGCTGCCTTGTTGTGACTGCAGCACTGGTAGTGGATTCGTTGAAGTATGAGGTACAGTCATAGTCACGAGCATCCAGCATCTCCAGCAGAGTAGATTCTGCAGTTTCTAATGTCTTCCACACTTCTTCAGATTCAGTCCTTAAGGATGTGACACGATTCTGCAACTGTCGCAGTCGTGCATCAAGTTCATCACGGAGGGACTTCTGTAGCTCACTGTCAGCACCCTGTCAGGTTGAAGATTAGGGAAGTGAAAAGGACAGACAAATTTCTGCTCACCATCATTAAATTAAAAACATTCATAGTAGAACTTCTCTTTTCATAAATTAGTAATAACTGTTAAATGAATTTCATGTTATGGTGGCTTTTACTGTTAGGTAAACACAGATACTGATTGAGTTGTTGTATGTGGGTTGTTCTATGCCCCGTGTTACTGAATGAGACTTTGCAACCTAACAACTCCCCCCCCCCGTGTGTGTGTGTGTGTGTGTGTGTGTGTGTGTGTGTGGGGGGGGGGGGGGGGGGGGGGGTGTCATATGCCATCCTATAAAAATTGTACTCTTTTCACTCCGGTGTCAATGCTTTTAATTTACTGGCAAATTTCTGTATTTTGTTACAACTTTTTAACACACTGGCATTATACTAAGAAGTAATGCAAAACTTAATGAATGCATGAAATCAGTCACAAAGTACATGAATGGAAGATATAGTATTCAGTGGGAAGATTCTCAGAAAGTGTGGTGCTATTGTTACGGAAACAACATACTAGATGCTAGCATTACTTATTCTACAGAACTGCCTCAGTATTTGTGGCCATTGCAATATTTGAATCACAGAAGACAGCACAGGAACCACGAGCTTCAATTATGCTGCCTCTACCAAATAACTCAATGGAATCAAGAGAATATGGCAAGAAATTAAGGCATACACCAAGGTGTACAGGCACTCATTCTTTAATGACCACATGTGCAAATATGATGGTAATCCAACAAGTAAGGTCTCCTATTTTTTTTTTATAAGTACAGATCTCCGATTGTGTGGCATTTGGTCACATTGTTATGAAGAGTGCTTCACGCGCTGTGTGTAAACGTGCAAGCCGCACTGAGGCGCTCAGTCTTTGCTTGACAGCCGTTGATAATGGAGCTCCAGTTGGATGTTTCTGACAAGTGCAAATTGCGCATAGTTATTCGGTTTTTGAACGCAAAGGGCACTGCGCCGATTGAAATCCATTGCCAATTGACGGAAGTGTACGGTGAGTTGTGTATGGATGTCAAAAATGTTCGTAACTGGTGTGGAGAGTTTTCAGCTGGTCGGACCGAAATTCACGACGAACAACAGAGCGAGAGACCGTCAATTTCTGAGGAGACAGTGTTGAAGATGCTGCCATGCCCCCTTTATTTCTGTTACAGAAACCAGTATTATTTCGAAAAGAACTGTGCACTTTCTGTTTCCAGCAATTATATGTATGATACATTGTATATGTTGGTAACAGCGCAGGTTTCTAGTGTCTGTAAAGGATTATCTTTGCTAGTATTTACTTTTGTTTTGCTGAAGCTGTTTGTTCACATGTTACTGAATGTCTGTTGCCCAAGCGATACATATATTTGTGGAAGTACATATTCCTTAGTGTGCAATAAATACAAACTATGCCACACATCAAGAAGTTTAATATCAGGAATTTCCGTGGTAACCAGTTCACAAACAAAGCAAGACACACTGTTGAAAGTAACCTATGTATCAGTTCTTCAGGGAAGAAACTACCACATGGCATGCCTCCTGGTGATTCATATTTTTGTGTTAACAATGACACTGTCTGTAGTGGATTTTTTTGTTGTTGATGTGGGCAGCTTATCTTCTTTGATAAAGGAAGTAGTGAAATGTAAACAATGTGATGGTGTAGGCTCTCTGGAAATAACTGAATAACAAAGTAGCAGGAGGGGTTTAGCATCAAAATTAGTTGTTCTGTGTAGATCCTGCAATAAATCTACCTCAAAAATGACTTCGAACATTGTACATAATTCATATGATGTGAATTTGAAGTTAGTGTATGCAATGCATGCAATAGGAAAACGAAAAAAGGTTGCTCAAATTTTTTGTGGTTTGATGGACCTTCATCCTCCTCCCAGTAGGTACAGCAAAATACTTTTAGGTGCCTTGATGGTTGTGTCTAAAGCATTTGCGAAATGTACAATAGAAGAAACTGTAAATATTAGTGGAACCAGGGTCTTTGCTGTTGCACTTGATGGGACATGGCAATGTCAAGGACATTTATGATGGTTATAGTTGAGGTATGGAGTGTGATGGAGCTCTAAAAACCTTTCAGAGGGTTACCTTTCATTCACACTCAGCGACTGTATGTGACTTACAAATTATAGAGTGCAGCAATCCAAAATCTGGATTTGCAAAATAAAATCTAAAAAGGACAACTGATTGCTGCACTCTATAATTTATAAATATTTCGGAGATCGGTGCCCGTTTATAACATTAGATATACGAAGTACCTAAGCGATGGGAACTCTAAAGCTTTCAATAAAATTAATGATTCAATGTTCACGGTGATACCTTGGTAACAAAACTGAAGTGTTGTGGACATGTGCAAAAGGGGATGGGTGCTAGATTGGTGAAGCTACGAAGAGAAATGAAAGGAAAGTTGCTATCTGATGTAAAATCTCTGTCTGGCTGAGGTAGATTTACAGAAACTGAAATAGACCTCCTTCAGCGTTATTATGGACTGGCCATTAGACGAACTGCACCTCTGGATGATGATACAGCAATGAGAAAAGCTGTATGGGCCACCCATTTCCATAAGTACTCCACAGATGACCATCCTGTACATGGACTTTGCCCTAAAGGAGCAGATTCTTGGTGTGTTTACCATAAAGCAAAAGAAAGTGGTCAAATATACCATCATAATTATTCCCTTCCTGAGCCTGTTATGAATGAAATAAAACCAAGAGACCTGTGTGACCCTGTTTTTCTTAGTAAATGTCTTCATGGGGGCACTCAGAATACAAATTAAAGTTTCAACCATTGCATATGGAAAAGATTACCCAAGACTGTTTTTGTAGGTCCAAATACATTAAAAGTTGGTGTACTAGATGCAGTGATATGTTTCAATGATGGAGTGATAGTAAGGTCCTGAGAAATTTAGGCATACAATGTGGTTCCAATATGGAAGATCAATTGCTTGCGTGTGACAGGCAATGGGTGCACGAAGCTGAAAGATTCGCTCTTCAAGTTATCAAAGAAGCAACAAGTGCTAAAAGGAATGCCAAGAGGAAGCTTGAAGATGAAGAAATGCTGCAGGATGAAGACTATGCTTCAGGAATGTTCTGAGGCACAGTTTAATTGGATTCATATCTCCATTCATAATTTCCCTCAAGATGTATTTTTCAGAATTCAGGTACAAATATTTCCTAAAGTTTATAAAGCATTGCTCTAATTTTTTTCTGTAACTTGCAATAGTCCATACTTAGGTAGTAGACCTAAGCTTTATTGCAGAATCAACTAAATTATAGGAAAAAAATAATATTTTTATTACAAAAAAATCATAAAAATTAAAATGTAAGATGTGATATTTTTTATCCTTGTAATATACATAGCAGGTGGAATTAAATAGGTCTAGTATGTCAATGCCATGCTTATCTGGTACAATTTGGTCTCCTTCAAATGTATAACAATGGATTAAATGGTACTTCAATTTGAGGAAGCATTTTGGGAAAAAGATTGCATCAATTTCTTTGTAACTTTTTTAATACCGGTAAGCAGGTTCAAAAATATTCACAATACCTTTAATTTGTTTAGAAAGTGTGCTGCATTACCTGATATCAACAAAAAATCTAAGACATATACACTATAAACAGTGCCTGAAAGGAATAGGTGTTGATTTTTACGTAATTTTGAGCCAGTACAGTACCCTGTCTACTTAAGAAATAAACTGCAGAATTCACAGCCATAGTCTCGTTTTGAGTTACTGGAACATATAGCCAATTAATAATCTCATTTTGAGCTACTGGAACATATAACCAGTTTCCAATTTTCAGACATCAACAGATCCTAGGAAGGAGCAATGTGTAACCATCACCAATATTCTCTGAACTTCATTTCATCATACAGGAAAGATTAGTATTTTTTGTTAGTCTTGGTTATCTGACCACAATATCACAAGCAACGGTGTTCCTTCCATCCATATGATATTCAAATGAAGATATTAAACTGTTAAAAGAATTTTCTGTGCTGAAGCTATTGTCTTCTAAAACTGAAACGAAACCTGAAAATTACATTTATCTTTCTCTAAACTTTGCTTCTATAGTCACTCATCCGATATACTTTCACAATGTTACTACAGTTAATGGTGGGTATGATTAATATCTACTGCAGTTAATCACTGACAAAAAAAGACTGTATCATCCAAGTAAACTATTTTCTGTACAATACTACTTACACATTGCATACGCAACTGGTAAAGTTTAATGATTAGCAACTCACCTTACAAAAACAAAAATTCTATTTATAATCGTGTTCTTTCAAACTGTTCTGTGAATGAGCTTTAACGACGATTATATTGTGCTGTGACTACAAGCACTAATGTTTCACTGTTACAATGAAGAGTTTGTTGTTGTTGGGTTTTTTTTTTCCAATTCATTTTCTGTGTGTAACAAATCTGTAGAAGTTATGTTCAGATGTATGGTATCCTGTCAGGAACATCAGAAGAGTGCAGCCGTCCAAATGACTTAAATAATACAAGTTGACAGTGAATTCTTTTTTCTTGAAAGTAAATGGTATCTGTGGTGTATTTTGGGTGCCAATTCCAGGTAGAGTACTTAAAATGTCCAACCATATGCAGGCTTGATACAAATGGCGAATTTCTGTTAAGTATTCAAACTGCAGCTTTTTAATCATTATAATAGAGCCGGTATTGTTTTGTGATGTTTTCCAATACAGTCTGTTCCAAAAAATTGTTTTATTTTATGGTCTGTAATAACAGTAAATGTAAACTAGGGCTACTACAAGGCCTGGGGATTATCTTGAGAGTAGCAGGGGATTCAATTCTTTGGTGGGATGACTCCACTCCACTTAAAATTAGGGCATTATGAAACAATTTATTGAAATCCTAAGAAAATTGGTAACACTTTCAAGTACTTAGGCCCTCACATTCGGAAACTAACGAAAGACAAAAATGAAAGAAACAGACTATCATCAATGTCCTTTAAAGAAGTTGTCTACAAATTTCTCATCACAATTACAAGAACACAGTAAGAAACAAGCTGGATAATTTCGAAGTTTTGGATGCCACAATAAGCTTGAAACACACGTTCTGGACTTGTAAATCAACTATTTTCTGGAAAATGTAGGTACTATGAGTGATAAACAGAGAGGTAGCAAATACACCAAGACATAAAAGAAGTGGAATGCATGTACCAGGGCTGATGTGATGGTAGCATGGTAGCTGACCAATGCTGAATGCTGTACAGGGAGCATCCATATTTTATCATGTAACTGATTGAGAAAAAAAAAACCTGAAAAATAAATTTAAATGTTTATTTTACATAATTGAAAAACAAATTTTAATGTTTATTTTGTATCCACTACTCTCACAGTTAGATTTAAATTAATAGTTCAGAAAAGTGCATTCCAAGACATAAAATAATATTATCATCATTATTATTAGATGGTGTCGATGATATGGGTTTAAATGGAAGGAAAACAATTTGAACAGAAAAGACTCAGCTTGTAAGGCTGCTGCAGGAGAGATTGTGCTGAGAAATAATTATTTTAAAAATTTGATACGTTTCACCACTTCAGTGTTATTTAGCATTGAAGTTAGTCAATCACGGTACTGCATGTGCAAATTCAACCAGTCTGTCAGAGGCTGCGTCACCAAACATGTTGTTCTTTCAGTTTACTCAAACTAAACAAAGATAGCTCTTGCTCACCTAGCTTCAATTTAGCATTTCTGAAACAGGCACATTTTAACTAGTAATGAGCATTTCAACAAATGGTAACTCACAGGCCCATACACATCTGTGCATTACCGCATTTTAGTGCAAGAGCGTGAATTTGCACACACATAACTGCCCAACTGGCTAACTTCAATGCTAAATAATTCTGAAATAGTGCACAGTATCATTCTGTTCTTAACAATTATTTCTCAGCACAAACTCCCCTGCATCACCTTACAAGCTTTTCAAACTGTTTCCCACTACCCTGTATGCAATGAAAATAAAATTATAGGTAGATAATAATGTCTTCAAAAATTCCAAAACATGTAAATGAGAATAATATTTTGCCCTTACAGACAAGAAAATCTGTGGGCAATCGTGATCCATAAACAGAGCTGAAGAATTAAAAATTTAACTGCACAATACGTAAATGCGTGGAATTATCTGCACAAATAATAACTTTTGTTGGTTGTTTTCCATTGGGTTTCAAGCATCAGAAAGAACTTAAGCAATTTTTCATATAAGTCAATACATTTAAGCACGTGAAAAAGAGATGTACCATGTTTAACACCCTGCCATACTTTGATGAATCCAGCTCGTGGGAACAAATGCGGATCAAACATAAACCTCACTCTAGTCACACTCACGGGAATAAAAGCCATGCCAAACTTTTTTTTTTTTTTTTTTTTCACTTTGCATATAGTTCTACTCAATATGTACATTATCTAAAAAAAGAATACACCAGCAGAGAAGGGAAACACTTGTTGCTAATAAAATAAATATTGCAGCAGTAATGCTAAAAAATATTCAATTGTCGGACTATGAAACATACATTAAAAGTGGGGCCCACTTCCAAAACATACTGATCTAATGCCTAAGAAAACAACCGACAAGGATGTGCAATATGCATGAAACACAAAATACAAAGTGAAACAATGTGGGAACGTACAAAGGGTAAAGCAGCATTACATCTACCATAATGCTTCTGAAACTACCATGCCTTGCAGGACTATTAATTTTTAGACCTGTAGATATTTTCCTACTAGGAATTCGTTCAAGTAGAGCGTTTCTTCTTGTAATTACATTCTTTGTCAATATCTACTTTTAGGCAGTGTGCTAATACATTCCTCCTGAAAAGTCACACCTGAAGATGCACTCAAAGATTTTAATTTATCTTAAAGTATTATTTATGTGTATAAATTTATATTTATATTTTGAAGTATTCTTTGAAACACTGTATTACCAAAACAGATATATAAAAGGAACAAGAATCAAATTAGTGTTGAAGTCTACAAGAACAATATCACGTGAAACAAATAAACATGCAGCTACATAACAAGCATTTCAGTTTGTACTGCAATAGTTTCACGCCTGCCCATTTTGGACACACCATCTCCACCCACTTGCACACAGGTTTCACTGAACTAAATGATGCGGCAAGGGGTTGACACTTCTGCTAAATCTTGCAGGTTTAACTGAAGCCAAGAGAAATGAAAGAAAGATAATATTTGTTACTCTCTATTAACAATTATTTAGCTTATTTTGCTGAACTCACTCAATTCAGTTTATGATCTGAAACAGGCTAATTACCAACTGAGACATCATGCTGTTAAAATTGGGATGTTTATTTTTCAAAGGCAGAAAGGAATATTTTGGAAATGTATGTAATATTTTTTGTACGATACATTAATTTCTAACACCAGTAAACTATCTGCAAGATTCAGAGATCTTCATGTTTAGTCCAGGGACCCCACACTGCTTACTATCAATCTGAGACTCGACAAAAACAATTTCTGTCTTTCTTGATTACTTTTAAATGCTTAAACTACCACTGCTATGGCAAATGACTTGTTAGTGACACTTAGGAAGTAGATCTGAGACATAACAGTGCCGGTGTTCTGGAAGATAATTCCCAGTATCACTAATTCTTCAAAACTGTACTTATAATTTGTTGTTGGTTAAATTAATTCACTACACAACTCCCAAGCTCCTTAAGACAGTTCATTAAGATTTTTGCACAGAAGACAAGAAACTTTCTTTGAAGAGAAATTAACCTTTTCTTTGTTAGCATCGTAATTTCCTGTAAGCTACTGAGATTTAAATTTATTTAACTTTCAAGTTATCTTTAAAGTTCTCAGATTCAAGTATATTTCAATTTGTCTTTCATATCTTAAGACTATGTTGTATGTAAGAGAAAATTTTATAATTTTCAAATGAAAACAGGCAGCATTTGGAAAACAGTGTATTTATAAACAGATTGCAAAGTGATAGTACTACTAGCAATGCAGCATCATACTGACCTCATCTCGCTGACCCTGGAACTCAAACTTCTTTGGGATGAGGAAGGCTGAGTGATGAGCCTCAAGAAACCTCTGCTTATCAAGTCGCGAGTCGAGAGCACCAACAGAGCTTGTCATCTGGTCTAGACCCACTTGCAGAGAACGTGCACATGTTTCCTCTGCACTCACGTGCATTAAGAGTGCTCGAGAAATGCAGTTGTGGAAACCGAAGTCCATGCACTGCATGCAACAAAAATCACATGAAGACCACACTCTCATAAATAAATTAATACATATATAATATAATATTACAAAAGACCAAATAACATGCAACACAAATTCAGTGGACAAAATGTTGGTCATCGCCCCTTAAAAGCGAACACTAGTCGCTTAGTAGGACTGTAGGTAGTGTAGAACAGGTACCAGACATCATGTGACTCTGTATGAGGGGTCACTCTTGTCTATGGATCTCAGTGAGTACTTAGTTGCACATCTCCACTCATCAGAATGTTGAGTCATTGATTAAATATAATATTCCTTAAGATTTGCATAAAGGGCAAGTTTTTATCTTCTAATTGCATTCATTGTAACTTAAATTATGTTGCATTTATATTACGTTAGATGTGGCAACAGCAGGGCCATCTATTAACAAGAATAGGAACTACAGTTTCTGTCCAATGACAACATCAGCTGGCCACTAAATTTGAAGACTATTATTATTACAACTAAAGTAATGAATCAAAGAATTGCTTCTTTGTATGTCTACGGATCAATCTCAGATTTCTGGAGAGAGTTAAGCCTGAACCAACATATTAAGTACAGCAATTTATTTTATTCTGGATTTTTATGTTAATATGCAGTGACATAGGAGATGGAGCAAGCTTTGACTCTTTATGTTAATGTGGATATTCGAGTATAATTGTGTAAAATAATAATGGGGTAGATTAGCTCTGATTTTTGTGTTATTCTTATTATGTAGGAGGTAAAAGTGGGAAATGTTAGGGAATTTGTGGGATTATTATAATTTTGTTCTGTAACTCAACACCATGCCCACCCATGTACTAACTTTGATAAGCAAAAAACCCTATGTTCAATGTTTGTAGGTAGAAAAAAAAGTTCTACTTCTTACTGCCAATGCAACAAAACTGATGAAATATTTATTCAAATGTGGCAAAGATTTAAAAGACGAAAAGGTCAAGCATAGTCAGCATAGTCGGATGCAAAAAAATTATTAAATACAAATCAAAGTGTTTCATACGTTCTTTCGGTGAAATAACAAAAGTATCCCTTTTTGAAAAACTGGTTACATTGTGACAGTGATAGTGATCAGACAGTTAACTGCACATTAATTATTGCCATTCAGGCTCTGATTAGACAGTTTTGAAGTTAATTTTAAGCAATTCACCTATACTGATTGAATTCAGAGTTGGCAATAGTTTAACGATTTTAATTATTCGAAAACACAATGCACTCATATCTCGGCAACAGAAATAATTGAGAAAACGTGTGATTTATCATATCATCATTCAACATTCATATAATGGGTCTTAGGATGACACCATGTTTTCACCAGTTACAATTAGTCTCACAGGACATATCAGATACCAGATTTTTCCAACAAAATAGGCCAAAGAATATTACAGAGGTTAGTCATCATTGCACATTACATAGCCGCCACTATAGAGACAAAGAAACAATATTTGATCCTCCACTGCTGATTTAAGTCATGGCAGTCAAACGGCATGTGTATGTCAGTCAGCTGTACGAACTGGCACATAAGACGGGTCAATGACGAGACCTGAGAGTGGTAGTATGAAATTAATGTGTTTGAATGTGCCTATGACCACACTGTGAATGAAGGTGCCCTATTTCTTCGTTATGGGCACAGACTGTGCAGTCTGCAAGGAACGTCATACCACTTGAAACAGGTAACATGAAGTAAGAGCAGTGGTAGGAAAAAGCTGACAGTGAACAGAGATGAATGTCACACCACGCCATTGGCAATCAGTTCGGAACTCTACAAGAATAGCTGCTGCTAATGAATGCAGGTCCATGACACGCAGTTTCTGAGCAAACATAGTGCTGGTATTCTCTGCTACTAGCAGCACCAGTCAAAGAGGTCTTACCATCATGGACAGA
Organism: Schistocerca serialis cubense; assembly: GCF_023864345.2. Taxonomy (NCBI): domain Eukaryota; kingdom Metazoa; phylum Arthropoda; class Insecta; order Orthoptera; family Acrididae; genus Schistocerca; species Schistocerca serialis. The sequence goes on along the minus strand of NC_064643.1, from coordinate 327,169,335 downwards.
TAGTCACCGTCCAATTTGTATGCTGTTTGGCCCAGAAGATTTGCACCTTTATATGCCACTATGAGCAGTGGCCTTCTGTGAGGAACCCGATTCCAAATGTCTAACATCGTGCAATCGACACTTGTAAATAGGTTCCTCACAAAAGGCCACTGCTCAGAGTAGCATATTACGGTGCAAGTCTTCTGAGCCAAACCACACGCAAACTGGACAGTGACTGACTATCTGTCCATGATGATTTTTTTACTGGTGCTGCCGGTAGCACAGAAAATCAGCACTAGTTGGAAGATATTCATTTTGTCTCCAAACGTTGCAGTATTTCTGTGTGTTCGCTTCTGCTTTTGTGTATGTACAAAAATGGGTAATGGTGGTAGCAATGCTGAAACAAGTCAGTGGTGCCTTCCCCTCACCACTTCTCTCCCTTCAGCAGTTTTAATGTGGGGCAAGACACACCACCTGCAATTCCCAACAGCAACCGTGTGAATGGTCAACATATCATGGCCATACAGCAGTGTGGTCTAATGAGTTCTGATTTTTGCTTCTTTTCTAATGATGTATTGTGACGAATCCACTGATGTCCTAATGTGGTGTTTAACCCCAAAGCGTATGATTTGTTCGGGGTGTTTCGTACCGTGACTTGGGCCCACCAATTCAGGCGATTGTGGATATGAACGAGGATGTTTGTTTCAACAGCTTCCGCAACCCTAACCTTTCTTCAAAACATTCACTGCGAGTATGGTGTGGACAATCCTGCCCTCCACGATAAAAAAAGCTGTGTTCTTAGAGCTGTATGCATATGTTCCTGTTCAGGAGTGCTATCAAACCTTGGCTGGCCTCCTAAATCAACCTATCTCAATTCCACAGAAAAAGTCTGGGACTATTTGGGATACCTGACGAACTACAAGGGCCCAAACCCCTGCAATTTTATAGGTGTATTCATTAATGAGTGAATTCAGCTGTATATGGCATCCATGAAGAAACTTGTGGACACATTTTGTCGCCGAACTGAGGCAGTGTTACCCGGTATTAGTGTGATGTTTACCAGGTGAGACTAAATTTTTTGGCCCCTGTGCTTCATATTACATACTGGAAACTACACTTTAAAGTTGCAACCATTGTCCTACCATTACAAACTGGATTATTTATTCAACTTATTCTCCAAATTTTTTTTCTTTTTATGATTTTTGGTTGTTTCATCATTTAGTGACAGCTATTAAAAGTAAGAATTAGTATGTCTGAAACAATACTGAAAATAAAAAGTAATACACTTTTTAGATGCCTCGAAAGACAACATTTCTAATATTATAAATTATTTCCGTGACAACAACAAGGAACATTAGGTCTAGAATTACGATTAAGCAGCAAACTAGTATGTGTAATACTATTTAGTGTAGATATGTTTTGTTTAGTAATCATACTTTCCTAGTGATTGCAGTAAGCCGGGCGCGGTGGTCTCGCGGTTCTAGGCGCGCAGTCCAGAACCACGCGACTGCTACGGTCGCAGGTTCGAATCCTGCCCCGGGCATGGATGTGTGTGATGTCCTTAGGTTAGTTAGGTTTAAGTAGTTCTAAGTTCTAGGGGACTGATGACCACAGCTGTCAAGTCCCATAGTGCTCAGAGCCATTTGAACCATTTTTTTGATTGCAGTAATTAGATCCATCATTTAAGTCAATCAAGTGTAGTTTAAGTTCAGTAACATAGAAATACTACTCTAGTACAACAGTAGTAAGTGATGCTTTTTAATTTGTGTAGACCTTTGTTAACTCAAAAAAACTACATAGATGCTGATGGCAGAAAAAAAAAACAATATAGTGAAATAATATTGAAGGCATTGTTATATTCACAAAAAGGCAGCTACACTGGCCAGTACATAATCATCTTCAGGAAGCACAATTCACTGCAGCTTTGGAAGAAACATGCACTCCTGGCATTCAGAAACGTAGGTTCCTTTTTTATGGAAGAGAGAGAGAGAGAGAGAGATTGAGATGTGGGAGCATATCACAGATAACCATAACTAGCATTGAAGGTAGGGAGAGAGCTAAAGATGAAGGAAAGAGAGGGTAGTCTGGGCAACATATTACCCAGACTCCTTAAACTTGTGTACAAGGTTACATGGCCCCTTCAATCCACCTGAAAGTATTCCAAAACCTCTGTACACCGTGACATTAGAGAACTTCATTCTTATCTGCTTCACATTTACCCTCAACATAAACAGTCTGAAAAGCCTGTAAGGGTATTGCAGAGTAGGTTGGCTGACAAATAATAGTTAAGAAAAAAATCTTCCTAGTTAATTAGCATTGAAGTTAGCAATCAGGCCATTGGGCATGCAAAATAAAGCACCCCATCCACTTTCAGCAAGCTACCACAAGAATTGTTCACCTCCTAAGCTGAGTAGTCAGGCACCCAAATTGCCTATTGGTACTAGTCCACTGTTTTAAAATTTTTAACTGAAAGCAACTTTCAAAGAGCATGAGAAATTTGTTGATGAAGCATATTTATCATACATTTTATCACCACCGTTAACATCCTCATGTTCTTTAATGAGATTTTAAAAAGTCTCTGTTGTCACCAGATTAACATTTCTGAATAGTTTGCAATCTGCATCACTAAACAACTAACCCAGGACACAGTCAACCGGACCCAGTTTCAGACTGCCTATGTAACAGCTTCCAAGGATAACAAAAATATGATTTTCAGTATTTCATACAATTATTGACCAAATTTAAAAAAATGAAATGCTGCCATAATCTGCTTATTAAGCTGTACAATCACACAGTAAGACAAGTATTAAAATTAGACACTGCATGTGTCTTGAGGCAGCATAAATCATGACTTGCAGATGACCTACATTATATTCACCCAATATTTGAGAATGTGAGCAGCTAATGACTTCCAACAAACTTTAAGCACAATTTCAAATCTTTTTTAAACTTTTCCTAACTTAGATGCTTAATGTCAACTGTTTTAACTGTTTTAACTCATTAGTAAAGTAATTCGAAGTTTAACATGTGAGTTTGATTCTTTAAAGTCTCAGAAGTGGGAGCTTTACTACTACCACAATCTAGAAAGAAACATACACTTTTTGTGTGTGTGTGTGTGTGTGTGTGTGTGTGTGTGTGTGTGTGTGTGTTTTTGGGAGGGGGGAGAGGGGCCACATACACGTGTGAAAATCCCTTTTCGTGTGAAAATTTTTGCATCATGGTATCAAAGGCCATTTACCTTTTTGCTAACTGAATGCTCCTTTGGTAATGACAAATGAACAAAACTGCCGTCTACAGTTTATTACTGTTACTGTGGATTCTGGTTGGAAAGAATCAGATGTCCGATTGCATGAATTTAGGAGGTTGTGAAGATATTCCTAAATGCAGAAGTTTAACTTTTTCTGCTTTCTTTCCCTTTGCTTCCTCTCACTCTGTACACATATCTTTGAAGGTCTAGAACATTTATTGTTTTGCTTTATACGATGAAATGTGACTGTTTTGCTTTATTTACATTGTTAGATGAATCTCTTCTCAACTGAGTATGCAAAGTATCAACTTACATTTGATCTTTTTTGTAATGCTTTGGGTAAATGCACTGTGTAAATCTAAATTTACTATGTGCACCTGTCATATATACTGTGAAGCGAAAGTGATATCAAGAGATGCAGTCGAACAGTGACAGCTGGTGTGCAGTGGTATGTAGGAACATGTGTTGTGAATTGTGAGACAATACCACATAGGATGAAAACACACGAAACTTTACGGCTGACCTTTTATGTACTGCCACAGGATGAACTAAATTTTGATTTGGACATTATGAAAGAAAACGTTACACTGAATACTGTTAATTTTGCAGGGTGTTATGAAGAACAATGACAATGGCCTGCAAACTGACAGTAATTGTTATAATGAGAACCACATCATTTGTACATAACTGGAAACAGAATCCACCACAGGGCACACACTGGTATGTTTCAAACTTGTCATGGTGACAGAACGGTGAAAATAAAGTGACACTTACATTGACACCTACACTCAATAGTTCTTGAGAAAATGATGGTAAACTTTCAACACAGCTTCATCAGTCCAATCGCATACCATAAAAGAAATTGAGTTGGTAGCACAGTGGCTAAGAGCACCGTTTCAAAATTTCAGGCTCTATGTTAAAATCCAATCTTATGTTTCGTTTTCTCTTTTGATGTCGCAGAAATAAGTCACATCAATGTTTTGTGTGAAATCTTAGCATAGAATTGAATTATTGATAAAACAAAAAGTTGTTTCAAATCTTATTACAGATTGTATCATCATATACGTTATATCATTAACAGTAATTTATTTTTGCTCCAATTTTTACTTTTACGTATTAACAGAACCTGTGTGTTCATAAAAATTAGGAGCACCACAAGCAGATTTTGTGGCTGTTGCACGCACATTCTGATGTTGTCCCATTAATTGGTGTAAGTATTAATGGTCTCAAGGACCAAATTTGTCACTAGCATCTAGGAGACAAACAAAAACTATTGACAGTTTTCAGGAAGGCGATAATCTGTGTAAATTGTGATGAAAACAATCTATTCTTAGTTAGATCTAAAATCTTCACTTTTCCATTCATTCCACTGCATTTCATAACATCATAAAAAGAGATGATTTCAATACTTCAGCAACAACAACAGAAAAAATGAACACAAGATTGGATTTGAACGTGGTGCGAAAAATCTTGAAACTGTGTTCTCAGCCACTGCGTTACTACCACAATTGGGTTTTACACCATGCAAGTAGCCTGATGAAGTCACATCAAAACTTTACCTTAATTTTCTCATAATCTAGTACAGATTCAAATCCATGCTGAAACAGGTGTCCCTTTATTTTCATCTTTTGGAGTTTGTTACTAAATGCTGGCACTTTTTTGCTAACTTCAAAAGTCAAACTTTTTTTTTAGTCTAAATAATCAAAATTCACATTCAAAATTGCATAGAGTAGATTTTTTAGAACATCTACATGCCTAATTTTTGTGACAGAACATTTACATTCTTCACAAGATCTTCCAAGAGTCTCTCTCATGTGTAATCAATTACAAATTTTTGTCTTGAACAATGACTTACAAAATCTTTCTCTTTTTTTCGGGCTATGCCTAGTGAAACCCAATCAATTGATTAACTCAACAAGCACCACCGCACTGCAAACCATACCCACCATCATCAGAGCCATGTCATGCCCTAACTAATACGCCAAACACTCATTTTGAGATGAGGCCAATCGTGACACTGAAATTGAACGGTATCATCTTCATCTTTGCCTAGGTGTAGTGTGTCATCTTCTGGAGCCTGGCTTTGCTCTGCCGCGATTGGTCCGTTTGCTTTTAAATTTCGGAGGGCGCTGCATTCTGGGGAGAGACCTGCTGACGACGAGAGTATCGAGTGCTGCTGCCTGAGTGAGACGGGGAGTTTGGTTTCCGGTTGTGTAGCACAGCAATGTTGCGAAAAAGGTGGTATAACTTCCTGTGAACGCAGGTGATTGCTACGAGCGTTTGTACTCGGGACGCCAGCAGTTGTTCTGGACGGGCTGTGTGATAAGGAAGCTCGGCGTGGCAACTGTTGACGCGGCATGTCCTCGTTGCTACGGCAGAACTGGGGCAATTGACATTACTCGAGTTGGTGCCGGTTGCAACCTGTCGCCGAATGCTTGTCTGCCTTCTGGACTAACTGTGAGAATTTCTTGACTTGATGTGTCTCACTCAATGTCTGCCCGTGTCGTCGAGTGTGTTTTGCTGTAAGGTCGTGTGCCATGGTGTTTCGCAATTTTAGTAGGCTCAGGCATGCCCAAAATCCCGATTCAATGATCTGCTGTTATATTGTCAAGTGTAACTAACACTAGAAAAGAGTGTTAACTCTCTGTGCCTTAATAACTGAACCTAAAATATTATCTGTGGCTGAAGTTTTATTCTGACCCAAGTGCAATAACGATCTTGTATTTTACAATTTGTTGAGTGGTATTATTATTTAGTACTGGCCGTCACATTTACTAGTCGAAGATTTACGAAGGCCAGTGGGCATCATCATTAACAGTTCCTGCCTAGATAGGCGTTATATTTTGAACCTTGTGTTTCAATGTTTAGTAATTTTTATTTTATGTGTTATAGAGAGTTGCTGTCATGCCCTATGTGGACGATACACCACATTGGTGAAGTTTCTAGTTGTTCTGCTGGTCTGTGCCATATTGCTAAGGCAGGCAGTCCTAGCACAGCTGATTGTAAATTTTTCCTAGTGGTGAGAAGCACGGGCTGGTTTTAAGTGCTAACTCATTAACTTTAACCATTCTCAAATATTTATTACTACTGATATTCAGGCCCTTCAGGCCAAGTGGCAACGTCACTACCCCTTTTTGGTTATTAATTTTATCTTGTTAGCTTATTTCATAAAAAAAAATAATAATAAAAAAATGAAAAAACCTTTGGTATATGAATTTGTCTTTTGGTCTTTACTGCTCCTTTGGACGAAGTAAATTAACTGCTGGTTTTGCATTCTTGTAGCATTATCAAAACAGCATTTGTGGTTATATTTGATTGGCCCTTCTGGCCGAATGATTAAAGTCATTCCTTTCAGTAACTTATTGTATTGGTCAATAATTAATCAAAGGTGTTGGGTCCTTCAGACCGTGATTATCTCCTTATGTTGAATCTTAAGGTTGTCATTCTGACATTACAGTTGTGAATGTTCAGCGGCCCTTCAGGCCTGGAGTTTAAAAAATTTTATCGTGTTTTGTGATATATATTTGTACCAGTGAACAAGTATTTTTTTTAATGTTTCATAAAATTAAATTGTGTTTGAAACTGTAACCTCATTTGGGTCTACGCTTTCACTCCCTGCAGCCTCTGAGCTCTGCTTACCTTATGTTTTGTTTAAGTTTTCCCATACCACGGCATATCAGAAATAGTTGCACAGGGTGGACATTTGTGCCACCACTTTGAGTAACTATTTTTTCCAGGTCACCACCTACATTATACTTCCCACCCCTAACAAGACTATCCCAACTTCACTCTCTTGTTTGTATTTAGAGCTATTGCCAAGCCTGGTAGGCTACATATGGATTATGAACAGTATCAAATGTCAAGTGATCAGTGTGAAAGACATGCAGATCCCACACAACCATATGAGGAAGTGTTATCAGCAGATGGTACACTTCGAAATAGGCCTTATTGTGTGTCTCCCATTGACCAGCACTTCACATTTTATTTTGTCAGGCAATGTATATTAGCCTCTGTTCCACCTAGTTCCTTTAAATACTGAAAATAACGCTGAATTTACTCATGATAAATAACAGTCATCTACTTATGGTTTTGTTGGAACTCCACATGCTACAAGTTAATCTACTCTGGTTTGCAGAAGCTACCACAACATACCACAATCTGATCCCAAATCACAATTGTTATTACAGCATTAGTGTTCCACACCTTTAGATGGGTCTACTTACCACATATTTATGAAATTAATGTCTGTTACTTGGGGCCAAGCACCAAAGGATTCATATCTTTAAACCACTATATAGATTAAAATGTGAATTACTAATGCAACAACAAAAGAGTGAGCGGGAGTAATATGAACCAACCAAGAACTCAACTTAAGAACAAAATTGTAGCCTGTATTTTATAAATAAAAGTTGTGTGAACAATTTTATGACTGATTTTTACTTACCTACAATTTTTTTACCTATCTTTCTACATGCCATTTCACATATGGCCATAGATACAGGTGGTGGACAAAAATAAGGAAACACAAAAACACATTACCACACTTTGTACACTGTAGGAAAACCACTGACATTAGGAAAGAGATCGATTTATCTATGGAATGGATAAATACAGGCCCTGTATGGTTTCCGAGAGAAACATATACCACTCTTCCTGCAAAACAGTGCCTAGTTAAAGTAATGATGACAAAGGTGGATAGCAATCGTCCACCATTCTCATCAAAGTAAAGCACAAAGGCTCAATAATACTGAGATCTGGTAACTTTGTTGGCCAAAAGGGATAGGACACTTCACCCTTGTGCTCACAGAACTTGGTCCTAGACATTGCAAGCTGTGTGAACACAGGTCCTGAATCCATTTTTTGTCTTTAAGCACAGCATCACCAATGAGGGACAAACATTGTACCAAGGGATACACAAGGTAAGCCAAAATGGTCACATAACCACTGGCAGTCGTGGGACCTTGCAGAATGACCACTGGGCCGGTGGAACACCATCATATGGCTACCCAAATCATTACCGAACTCCAGCCACGTTTCACTCTTACACTCGGCCATAAGTTTGGAACAGTGTGAAACAAGAATAATCTGAACAAATGACTTGTCCATTGCTCCCTAGTCCAGGTGTCATGGCTTCAGCACTGCATTTTTCTGTGATGGGCTTTTGCATCACTGATGGGTGGTTTTGGAATTCCAGCTTACCCTGGAATTCTCGTCCTGTGGAGTTCCTTTAGTGTTTGGCAGTGACAGAGTTCACGAGTGAAACATCCAGTTCTGCAGTGACTTTGGCAGCTGTGGCCCCATTATTTTTCATCAAAATCCTTTTCAATGATCATGTATCACAATCACTCAATGGACAACCATGTCCATATTATGACTTAGCAGATGATGTTTTTTCACTTTGCCTGTGTGTGGCATAAGCCTCTGACACAGTGCCTCACAAAACACCAAACACTTCACCTACCTCAGTTACAGAAGCACCACCAATTTACCCACAGCTGAATTCACTTAGCTCTAACATAATGCACTCACAACTACACTGAACATGTACTGAGGGCATAACACAGGTACTATTCATGGTCAAACAACAGCGTAACCTGCCAGGCTTGGCTAACATTTGCGTTTATGTTCAAAAATGCATTTCTTGCGGCAGTGTTTCCATATTTTTGTCCAACCCCTGTAAATAATTATTTCAGATTTATGACGCATTACTGTCAAAAAGAGTTATGTATCTAATAAAGATGCCAGACAGGCACCTACTCACGTCTATTAGGTCAGAGAGATCATCAACAAAATACTTGTGAATAGTAGTGTTAGAGGCTTCAAGGCATAGCACGTACTCATTACGGGCCTTAAGTGCCTTCAGCTTGGCGTCATTGTACTTGTTCTTGCGCTGTAAAAAGAAATATTCCATTGAGCACTATGAATTAGATTGAAGAAGGTGACAGAAATTTTAAACCACCTTCGCTTTTTTAATTAACTCTGCCATGGCTACTATGCTAATCTATACAGAAAACAAGCACACTAATTGCATAAGAAGTTTTCGGTTAACTTGCCACGACAAATTCAGATAAAATCTCCATCAGATGCCATACTCTGGCCTTAAAAGCTGTTTCAGCGCAGTCAGGCTTAGCCCCTGATAGCAAGGGAAGGGATCACTGAAAAGCTTGGGATTTTGTATGAATTTTAAGCAGCAGTTAACCAAGAACTCTTTACCCAAAGACTCCATTAGAAAATATCTTGTAGCCAAATATCACAACTGCCTGAACATTTTATTTCCCAAGGATCATTATTTTCTCTTACTACTATTCACATGCCCACAAACAAATCAGTTTTTTTTACAGATTTAGAAATGGCCAATTTTAATATTAAATCTGAAAGCAAGTAAGAATATCTAAGGTACATAGTATATTCACTCAATGATGATTGTGCTTTGCACATAAAGATTTTACAGCAAATTGATGCTTTGACGACATTAAACTGTACTAGCATCAAAGCAATGGTGGTGAAATTTCACTTAACAGTTGCTGCGCTCAACAAGCACAGTATCACCATCCATTACAATTGCATCAATTTTTATACATAGTAGTAACCTATATCATTCGATCAAAAGCTGAAAAATCCAGATCAACTGAAATTGGATTAGTCTCCTTTTCTGTTGGTTTACTTGTGAAAGGCTGAAACCATATTCCACACTGGTATCTGGAAACTTTGAAGAGCAGCCCACTGGCAGGTCAAAACTACTTATATCAACATATATACTGATGATGCAAAAAAGAAAAGGAGTGAGTGTTGGCAGAAATGATGACTGAGCAGCTTGTGAACTGATTACATTGGTAGTGTGCATATTACAGACAGACAGATAGACACTATGCCACAAGGAATATGATTTGAGCTTATGGGCAAAAAAAAAAAAAAAAAAAAAAAAAAAAAAAAAATAAAAAAATAAAAAAAAAAAAAAAAAAAAAAAAAAAATCAGCAGTAAATGTGTGTAATTCTACAGAAATTTCTGTGATCCTACAAATTATGATAAGATTAACGGATTTCGTTACACAGAACCAAGCCTTCATGATTAGCAAAATACTCTCATACAAAATTATTCTACCACAGGGCAAATCGGTATTAGAACTTTTCTAATTTAATGCACAATCGTGTGCAAATGTGTGAAAGACAGAAGACAACACTGTATGAAAAAATATATGTTTTGACCATTGGTTTATTTATACAGAGAATGAACACAAACATTTAATGGTTCAGTGTGTTACAGCAATCCACCAGTCAAATTACTGCATTGCAGCTCTCCCTCTTCCTCATATAATACAATGGTGCCACCATTCTGACCATAACCTCAGTTACTGGTGTCGAGCAATAGTTGTCGCTGCATGGCAGACTACATTACACTGTATAGATAACATACCTTTTGTACTTCTTTTTCAATCAGGCGATACTTCTTGGAACGGTCAAGCTTGTCCTTTGGCAGACTTTGTTCAAGCTTCAATCGCTGTGCTTCTGCAACTCTGAGTTTTGTTTCAGCTTGCCGGCACTCTGCCTGATAGCTGTGGTAAGTTTTCATTGTTGTGTGAAGTTCGTGGAGTACACGCAAGATCTCTTCATGCGTTTCATAGCCAATCTCCCGGCACTAAAGCAATATTAATTAAAAATACAGTATAAATATCATCGAGCATGCTGATACAGTATTTGAGCTTTTGAGTAATAGAAAATACCTCCTAACCAAAATGTTATCCTTACAGGGTACAAAACAAAACAATGTACATACAAAAATCAGAATTTTAAAGAGTACCACATTGTTCCTAAAACATTTGTGCAGAAAATGTCGTATCTTCAAGAAATGATTATTATAGTTTCTAATTATTACTGTAGTATTCCTCCCACATAATTCAATGTTATGATAAATTTTATCTTTCAGCTCTGCAACTTGTGGGAATATTGACATGCAGAAAATATACTACTCACCCTCCGATAAATGCGTTGTACATCCTCTGCAACTTGCGTGAAACGGCCCACAACGTGAGTGGAGTATATGTCAGACAGAACTGCATGGTCTTTGCTCAGATTCTTAGTCTGTGTGATAAGCTGCTGCCAACAGGAGTAGCTAGAGAAGAGTGGCCATTGTTCTCGTCTGAAATGGTCAGTGCTTTTTGTTAAATAACAACTTAAAAATTGTACACAAACATATATGACTGAGTAATTTAGAGATAAAAATATTTTACTCTGCATGCCCTGACAAACAATGGTGATTACATTTTCTAGCCATTTGAAGCAGTGAGTTGAAAGTTTATACTAATGGGATCCGAAGTGAAACTTGAGGCACTTTTTCACTGTTGCCACCATAAAAATATCTCATTTCAAAATTATTGTGAAGGGAACAGCAATTTTATTTCCTTTTATAAACCACAAAAACATAGTGGTAAATACATTCCTCAAAGGAGAGAGTCAATGATGAAGTTGGAAACACCATTTTCTTCTTGGATGTGATACGTTCCACCTATACTCTAAATCATCTGTTGCCTCTGGTTATTACCTGATGTCACTTCACTCATTTCTCTCTCTCCAAAATTTGCAATAATTCGAAGTGAAGATGTAGCTGCAGTAAATTGCTTTACGAGTTATAAAATGTGTTGTTTTTTTTTCAGGTTTTTCTGTCAAAAATAATATAAAAAATGATATAATGCTTGTATCATCCCCTAGTTGACACCTGTTCCAAAAATCAATCATCAAATGTGTTACAGAGCATTTCACTACCACTTTCTGGTTATACACTGTATGTTTAAACTCGGCAACAGCATGTTGGTACCTAAGTGGTGTCATGATTATATTCACTCATATTAGCACTCATAGACCAGCAATGAGGCCCAAGTTAGTTCATCAATAGCCATCAATGAAAATCCGGAGGTCACACTTAAACTCATGAACACCACCCCGGGATGCAATGGAGAACGAGTTAACTCATCAACAACAATCAAAGAGTTGAATAGCAATTACTGACCAATCAGTTGGTAAACATTGTTATAACTGATTCAGGACTGTGTTTATATTTGCATAAAATGATTCTACTGAAATATGTGATGTGATTCGTCAACTTCTCCCAGTGTAATTAGTGATTAAATAGTTCACAGGTGAATGGTGGATGTCATTGTCCAATGGACACAATATTTTGGCTAGCAATCACGTTATCATCAAGTATGATTTCCTCACCCATTCCCTCTAACCTGCAGCTCTGTATGCAGTTTGCACCAAGGATTGGGTGCACGACTAGGCTAATAAACCCCCCCCCCCCCCCCCGCCCCAACTTCTCACTCCATCTGTGGTACGCGTGCAGATGGCAACTCCACTGTTCCTCTGCCTGGTTCAGAAATCAGTTCATTGTGGAATTGTTCCTTCCTCTTCTTTATGAGATCAAATTTGGATTTCTCAAGCCTTTCGGAGGGGATGTTGCAACTATCATGATCGCTCAGCTGTTTCTTTACTCAAAACTCAATAGATTCTTCAATGCCACAGTCACAGAAGTGAGATGCCTGAGTTGCAACCTTAGTATGCTCATAATCCATTCCAAGTAATTCCAACAGGCAGCACTCTTTGACCACCAACTTGTTAGCCTGATGCAGTCTGGAGTGCCGTTAGTATTCACAGTAGTGATCATTGACATGACGGATCATCTGACCTATATATGTAATGCCGCATTGGCAGGAGATCTGACAGATCCTACCAAGCAGCGCTCAGGTTTTAGATGGTTGGCAGAGCAGACAACTCTGCACTTGGTGTATCTGGCGAATTTGTCCTGTCTTTCCACACAGGTTGCCACAAGACATGATAAACAAAGTGGTACTATCCTCCTGAGGTTTCTATTGTTTCCATCAGCTGCACAGTCAATATAATAGTACCTAAAGCTTTTCAAATTTGCCAGCAAAAAAAGTGGTCCAACTAAAACATTCATATTTCTTTACGTACTACACGAATATGTAATAAAAAATGGGGGTTCCTATTTTAAAAAATGCAGTTGATATCCGTTTGACCTATGGCAGCACCATCTAGCGGGCCAACCATAGTGCCATCTGGTTTCCCCCTTCAAGCTAGACTAGTTTCATTCTTTGTAGTTTTTTCGTTTGTTGCTTATTTCATGATATATTTGGCCGGTCACTATCAATGGACCACCCTGTATATATTTTTTAATTACAGACGTTCTCATTCTCATCAAACACTGGAATGTGCAATTGCTAAATTGAGATCCAGGTTTCATGTGTTCAAAAGACCATTTGGGTGTAAGTTGGAGGACTGAATACAGAATGCATATAGCATAATGATTTGAGGACTCGAAATAGTACATCTAGTGATCTCACTGAGGAGAAGATGGGACCACTGGGTAATAAATGCACAGCAGCTCTTATGCAGTCAGTCAGTTCATCAGCAAACTGATGATGGCAACATGATCAGTTGTCAAAACACTGTGTCTATTTGACACTAACATCTGACCGTCCCCCGTGAACTGTTTTGTCTTTAATTATGCCAGGAGAAATTGAAGAAACACATCACACATGCAGGGGTTGGACACAAATATAGAAACACCCCAAGAAATCAGTACTTGAACATAAATGCTGATGCTAGCTACACCTGCAGGTGCTGCTTTTGTATTTAACCATCAACGGCACTTGTGTGACACCCTCAACAGATTGCACATATCGGCTATGGTTAGAACAGTGTTCTGTGTTGTTAATGCAGTATGCCACAGAAAAGTGAAATCAAATTAGGGCAAACTGTTGGTGCTCATATCGTGGGTGCTTCTGTAACCAAGGTAGCCAAAGTGTTTGGTGTCTCAAGAGAGAGAATATCGAAGATTCATACTGCATCTACTAAGTCACAATGAGGACGAAATTGTGTGAGCAATAGTGACAGATGGTCAGTGAAAAGGACTATGACAAAAAAATAAGAGAACAGCTGCAAAAGTCACTACAGAACTGAAAGTAGCACTCCTTAATACTATTGGCACCAAAGGACCCTAAAGGGAACTCCATAAGTCAGATTAGTTTTGTTTCACACTATTTCCAACTAAACTTCAAGCTGGGCTTATGTTTGATATACACAGCCCCAAGTGGAAACTGCTTGCTGCCAAGAGTGAAACATGGTACACGTTTGATGATTTGGGCAGCTGTGTCATGGTATTCTATGGTTACTCTGCAATGTTGCATTACTGCCATGGGTTATATGACGTTTGGCTGATCAGGTATATGCCGCAGTAAGATATTTGTTCCCCAAGAGTGATGCTGTGTTTTAAGACAGCAGAGCACCTGTTCACACAGCTCACATTGTCCAGGACTTGTTTTGTGAGCACGAGGATGAACTGTCACATCTCTCTTGGCCACCAGTCACCAGATCTCAGTATAAATTAGCCTTTTATTGGACTATTTTGAGAGAAGGATGCACGATGATTACCCACGTCTATCACTGTTAGCTGAATTTGTCACTATTTTACAGTAAGAATAGCATAAGATTTCCATGAAAACCATATGGGACCTGTATTTATCCATTCTGAGATGACTGGAAGTCGTTTTGAATGCCAGCAGTTTACCTACACTGTATTAAGCATGGTAATTTTCATGCTTTTAATGTTTCTACGAATGTGTCCACCCCCTATATGTCCAAGGGAGAAGGTGTATCACAGCAGGAAGAAACTTGACAAGCACTGCCACCAGAAGGGCCATCTGCATTCCTTAAGGGATGGCGTGAAGAACGTATGATGTCCAAAGTCACCAAATTAACAAATCGGACGTGTCCGACAGACCAGACACCACTCTTGTCTGCAATTCTAGGGGTGTGATGTCTGTTACACCTGAAGAGATCAGCTGTCATCAGCATCATAACTAATTTTACAGCTGTCATCAAACAAATAATAAAAACAGGAGGTCCTGCAGCTGAAGATATTAGGACATTGCACCATGAGACTGAACAGGTTTCATTCTAGATGAAACACAGAAGAATGGCAGCCATAACCATAACAACAAGAGATAATTTACATGACACATGAAACTTTATATAAAAATTCATTCACAAGCAAGAAAGAAAAATTTAAACAGTTTGCAGGATTTGAAACCATTTGTACACGAGGTCTAGCATTTGTTTTACAACAGTCAAGTGCAAGCAAAACGGGGTAGGTGAATACACTGGATAGTTTTCATTAATTTTCCAGTGTAGCATTTCGTGGAGATGACATGTGCTAGGTAAACTATTAAAACAATAATGAATTTGTTACTGTGTTGATTTTCACAGTGATAATGAGTTCCATATATCACTGTTTTCTCCTTGTTGAGAAAAATCAGCTTACAGTCACTTGACTAATTTTGCCAGTGCTGCAACACTTAACCACTGACACATGATGGCTGTCAATAATTCTCTTCCAGAAAGAGAAAGAGTGCATATGTCACGACAACAGCTAGGAAACAAAAGTACTAAAAACTGAAAGATAACACCATTTGTTATAACAGTACAAATCAATGTCACTGTAAAATGAAAACTTTCAGAGCCGGAATTGTTACAATTAATAAAATATTCCGGGCTATTATGCCCTTTGACCATGCCATAACAACACAAAATATTTTATTAATTGTGAAATTAGTCTCCAACTAATTGTGAAATCAGTCTCCAAAAGAGATAAAATATTATTTACAATTTATTAGTGGGGAGTAAGGTAGTAACTAAGCATCTTACTTTTGGCGCTGTTCCTTGTGTCTCATCTGCAGGGTACGAGCAAGTTTCTCTAGGTTCTTGCTGTAATCTAGTTCCACTTCAGCACGACGCCGGAAGTAGTCCTTTAGCTCTTCAACCAGGGACACCTGAGACTCCAACCGGCAGTCCAGACAGCGCAGCTGTTCTGACAGCTGGGCTCGAATATCTGAAAGCAGGAGTAGAGTCTTTCTTCCGTGATATGAAAGAGAGAGAGACAAAAGCAAATAAAGACTTTATAAATATTGGTATGCTATTGTATCCTGATTGCATATTTTATGTGCTCGCTGACTGACACATCTATATCACATCAAGTTGCAATGGAAAGAAATGTGATCAGAAAAAGAGGGATTAAAAATTTGCACATAAGAACTAGTCTGTTGTTGAGAAAAATTCATTTCCACAGGCAGTCCATAACAGAGTTCATAAATGAGCACATAGTGCCTTTATTAATAGTGATGATAATGGTAAACAAAATGTAGCTATCTGACACAATTTTTACTTTTAGTTTTGCAGTTTTCAGTGCTGGTTTCACACCTGGAAAACATTTTGTACTATCAAGTCATGTTTTGGTGACATATACAAATTATTTTTTATGGAACACCATTCATCAGAAATGTTCTTAACGTTTTTGGTTATTTTACATGAAAAGTAGTAAATTATCTTGGCAACCTGGCTTGAACTCCAATGAAACGGTCTTTTGCATACTTGCATGTATCAAAGTATTTCAAAGTTTAGTTACCATCGACTGGGGTCTTCTATGTCAAGTGCCAGTATAAACATTGCCTGTGCACACACAAATGGTTGATGTTGCACATATAAAGAACAGTAGGTAATTGAGATCAACTGTTTGCATATAATGAATCAGTACATTTCAACAGTGCTGGAAACCAATATTTTCAAAAAAAAAAAAAAAAAAAAAAAAAAAAAAAAAATTAACCAATGTAATAAGCTCACAGAAGAGTGGGGAAGTGTTCCAGGGGTATAAAGCAGCTACTGGGATGAAGGGCTTACATGTACATTGGTAACAAAACAGGGCCTAAAAACTATTTGACCACTGTAAGTAATAATTACAATGATGTACTAGTCAGTGATCTCAACCAAGTGAAATGTACTGAGGCTGTGTAACATATTCCCACATAATGTCTCCACAAACCCTAACATTTTGAAATGCTCTAGAAATCCACAAATATTTATCTTCAACGACTGATGTTCAGAAAGAGATCAATGACCGCATAAAACTCCAATACAGAAAAAACTTTTTGAATGAGAGAATGGTTTCTAGCAGTCATAGTGGTCAGAAAAGTTTTTGGGAAAGGAAATCAAAGGAGACTGTGAAAGAAAGTAGTGAATATCTATTAGAAGCACTAATGTGCCAAAATTATGAAAAAATGGAAGGGATGGCAAAAGAAACCTATAATAGAAAGCCATACATGCAGTCAGGTAGGTGTATACACAATTGAATGAAAATATTGTCACTGTCTACATATTGGCCAAACGGGACACACATTCACTGTCCGATTTAAAGAACACTAGGATTTAGACACTAGGATCAGCCTTAACTCAACATGTTAAGGCTCAATAGCATTTGACACCAACATACATGAAAATGTTAGCATTCTCCACCCACAGCCTAAAGGTTGCATATTTGACTTGTTACAAGAGACTGAAATGCTGTATAATTTGAACTATAACCAAGAGCCCACATTAAATGAACTATCTGCACTTAAACACTTGTTTATGTCATATAATTATGAGTTCCTCAAATGCTAATGTTACATCTCCAGGTCTAATTTTTGAAGCTTCCATGGTTGTGTTATTTCTGCCTGTGTGTAGTATTTTATGTTTATCATTTAGTACTTTTAAGCCAGTCACAACATACATGCCGCAGTTGGGGCCAAGTACTTAACAGTTTTCTTTTACTACACGTGACTGTTTCCACACACACACACACACACACACACACACACACACACGTTATTCTGGTATTCCACGTCCGTAAGCACACCCTTACATAAATCTTTATGGCTCTGTCGCTGGGTGTGGTTTTCTTTAGTTATTCGCATCACATCATGATGGCCATGCTATAAACAATAATCCACGAGGTTTATATATTTGCGTACTATATACAACTACGCTTCTCACACTGTTTCCCTTTTGCTATTTTTGTAGAAGGTATCGCTTCTTTATTTATGATTTAAATAATGCATATTACGCACTTCCCCTTTCTTCATTGTTATTTTTATCTTGTCTCTCTCACATTTACATTCAGACACAGTATGATTTTTACATCTTATCTATAAAGATTATATATACATATTATGTATCTTTTGCAAGTATACGACGCTTTTACCTGCAATTTTTAATGCGTTTATTTTCCTGCCCATGTCTTTTAAATGGACCGATCGATCAGTCCTTTTTTCTTGTCACTTCTTGGTGTCTGCCACGATTCATATCGGTTCATACATTTTGTGTACACACCGTCACGCCCTCCTTGCCCGTGACAGGTTGAACTACACAGTTCCTTGTAGTCCTCAGTAACGTGCTCTGTCGGCTGCTTTTAGCGTAAGTGGTGTTTATGTTTGCTCTTTATATGGCACTTAGCCTTCTCGGTCCCTCGCTACTGAACACACTGTGATTTTAAGTCTCTTACACATGACAGGGCGTGAGTTTGACTTTACATACTGACTACCCCAACTGCTATGCTTTTACAGTTGTTTTTAACTGAGTATGACATTTTATATGGATTATGTTATTTTTTGTAATTCTTTTCATGGACTTTATTTATAACTAGCACTCCCCTCTTGTCTTGACAGTTGTTAGCATCCAAGTTCGTAGCAATAATGCTCTGAAGGCCAGTTGTGCACTTAAATCCTCATTACAACTGAAGCAGTGGCTATGGGTAAAATTCAATTACAGCTAACATCGTTTTCAATTTTTGTCGAAACTGAGAGCAGGAGCATTACAATGTACAAAAATAAACTGAACAATTGCATTTTCAGAACTAAACTGATGCAGTTACAGCAACTTGAAGAACGAAAAGATTGTCTGCAACAGATCTACTTACGGGGCAGTAAATTATATGGCGACAATGGTCATGCTACCACACCAAATATATTATCAACTATCAATGGTCTTGCAACGTGTACAGTGGACTAGGAAGCCGAATTAACCTTCTGTTTCAAACAATAAGGTATGAGCCACTTGGTAAGATGCATATGGAGGTGGTGGAAGCATAGGAGTCCATCAATTGCCAGCACAAAATGGAGTCTGGAAATAACACAGGGACTAACAAAGACCTCCCCCTTCACAACATTGCTGGACCCATGTTCCATGAAGACAACTTGCAACTTGTCTGTCTCCATGCACAATTTAACCCTACACACATGTAAATCTTCGTTGGAAGATAGTAAGCAATGGAGGAGGATTTAGTGAACATTCCCACATGGCGTAATGAAAGGTGTATAAATGCAATGTAATGCTTATAATAAACAGAAAGAACCATACGGCACCAAATTATGTAATTGACCAGGAGAAGTAGATAGAATAGTTGAGGAATGGACAGGGAACTCAGAAAGCAAAAATGATCATATATACAGAAGATCAATCTTTTTATTTTCTTAAGATGCTTTTTTTATTACATGTTTGCTTCATTTCTGTCTTTTTGTTTTCATATTTCAAGATTAAATCTACAAGTATTTTTTCTTTTCATATATTGTCTTCTGAAGGATAAATGAAATGTTCAAAATATCTAGCATTAGTTCTAACACAAGCTTCTAAATGTAGCATCATGGATTGTCTTACTTGTTTCCACATTCTAAATGTCTGCTGTAACTGCCGAACTCTTCCTTGAACACACTGTAAAGACTGTCAATATTCTTAATAGCTCTTGAATGCACCATATCCTTTAAATTTTCCAGAAACTATACATTTAATGGACTGAGATCAGGACACCGGACAGGCCAAGATGTTGCTGGCACACGACCTATCCTTTTACTCATATTGAGTAATTGACCTTTCCTCGACAGAGTTTGTCTCCACAAGGCATTCATGAATTCTTTGAAAGGTCCTACTAATGGCTAAATGTCTACCAGGAAATCAATCAGCACAGGAGCATTGCAATTTACAGATCAATACATCAGGTCAATGTCCGCCTTGTGCCGATTTGAATAAATTTTAGCCACAAATTTACAGTACACAGTAGTCCAATAAGAAAGCTAGTCGAGTAGGCATCATGCCCATGACTCAAAGTCACAAAACACACCGCTCTCCAGCTGAGGTCACAAACACATGCTTATTTAGTTGCGCCCCTCTCAGAAATAGCCGATTCGATTCCTCTTGGGAAAAGAATTCCAGTACACACTGAACACTAGTCCAATAAGAACTGTAGAGCAGAGTCGAATCAAGGGGCTGAGCTCATAGAAATTTTGCATCACCGTACTGTCTCCAAACTCTCTAAGCGAAGCTGTTTGCTTAATATAGTATACTACAAATTACACTGGCGAGAAAATTTTCGAATGGTTAAGACTGAAAGCTACATTGAAAAGTCACCACATTAACTAAGATAAACATAAGAAGGCTTCAACACAACATTTCACAAAACAAGCAACATACGAAAAAAAGAGACTGTAGAATCACGCTGGAAATTTGAAAACAAAACGGAAGAAACAAAGCAAATGTGAACAACAAAAAGTTTAACTAAGAAACTAAAAAAATTGACCATTAGTATACAGAAACTTTGTTGCTTCTTTTTAAGCCCTTTACCCATTCTCAAGAGTTTTCCCAAATATTAATTGATACCCAGCAAATAGCATGAACATGAAAACTCAGTATTTTAAAATCAGGGAATGAAAGACAGAATTATTGGAAGTGTTCCCAGAAAGCAAAATGCGCCTGTAAAGGTAATCTCCTGCAAGACGACAGTGTGGCCAGTTCTCGAGTTGTTATAGTACACACGACTTCATCAGGCATCTAACAAAATCAGACACATGCTGCTAATATATAGCTCATATGAAAGTTGACAGAAATCCTCAGGGACTTCAATAAGGATCTTTGGAATAAACGTCACGTTAATTCTTATGAAACCCTGTTGGGCGAATTCAGAGGACCAGTGTTCAAGGAAGACTGTGCGACCATTCTGCCACTATCAACAGTGATCACGAGAACAAAGAGAGAGATATTAATGAACATAATAACATGAGAGAGAGAGAGAGAGTGAGGGGGGGGGGGGGGCATTTAGCGTTCTGCACTTCAACGTGTACAATTGAGTTATGGCGATTCGGCGTCATTTTTGTCGAGAGTACAGCATACCACCATCTACAGCATGCATCACCTACGGCCCAAAACATTCTACATTGACACCACATTGACTGTCCGTGTAACTGGAAATTCAAGAGTTGCCGCTGTGTGCTCGTTCGAGATGTAAAGTCCATTCAAAAGAGTCCAAAAGTGTGTCAGCTGAGAGTCACCCATTGCTCACGTGCCTCATGTGTTTTGCGTCAACATGTGTGTTTCAAACCATACAGTATTCAATTACTATCAGCCCCTCACATGTCGATTATGACACGTGTAGAGTGTTGTGGACTTATTCTAGGCATTGAGATGGAAACTAGCAATACTCTATCAAATTTTGAGTTCAGCGATATGACCCACGTCAAGACATAAGAGATCTTCGTCAAATATCTTTTGTAAAGATGTTTTATGAAATCTTTGAAAGCCTAATGCTAGGTTCCACTTAAGTGGAAAAATGAACCACCACAACACTGCAGCCGTATACCACAGTCATGTGCGAGAGAGACTTTTCAGAAGATTCACGAGTTTTGCGAGGTTTCCAAGAGTAAATTTACGGAACGTCGAAAATTTTATTCTTCAATGTGATGAAGCACCACCGCAATGGCACCTGCATGTTAAGCTGTCTTAACCGTGGACGGGGCATACGCATCTCGCATTGCACTACTGGCCTCCAACATATTCCGATCTCGTGGAAAACTATTTGCTTTCGAGGAGGTTTCTGGAACACTGTCAGTGTGCTTCCCCTTCCAACAATTTCCCGTTATCTGTGACGTTGCACAGCAACTTCTGTGAATGCAGTAACTCTAAGCACGACTGCCAGTACGGATCAGGTTTCTATATGTTTGTTGTGCGTTCAGTGAAAGCAGAATGAAAATATTGATCATAAACTTAATTATTACAAAAATCATCCCAACGTTGCATGTGCATGCAGGTAGAAAGTGTACCAGTGTAAAATTTAAAGATTCTTTTGAAAATAAAAACTTTGTAATCCTGTGCATAATTTAATATTTGGCCTCAGTTTCCACCTCATGCAGAAGACAGTGTGTTGTGAAATCATACGAGTCTTTCAGAAACATCCTGTCTTGTGAACTGATGGGGTAGCTAGTTTTAAGATGACTAACGCAATCATACCAGAATTTAAAACCTTCAATTTTTCTAAATAATCTAGTAGAAGTCATACAGGTGGGCAAAATGCTGCATTCAGAGCCTTCTCGTACAAACTGAGAGCTTTAGCAGAGTCTGAAGCAAATATCTAAAATTCAACGAACTATTCAGTCAATTTATGCCTATTTTTTGGTCGTGTGCAGGGCCATACGGACAGTCGTTTTTCCTCATTCAATACGACACTTGAATACGGCAGGAAATCGATCATATTGGTACAAAGTACCCCCCCATCATGCTCTGTGAAGGTACTTCGCGCAAATATCAGACAGCTCTCCAACTCAATTCGCGTGTGGTGTGACGGAAATGACTGCCTCTGAAAGAGGCATTATCTTTTATTATCATGGCACCTACGTGAGATTGGAACAAAGGCAGAGTAATTGCTCTTTATTCCCTCAGCAGAGATTGGCTAAAACATCTCGACTTCTAATCCTTTCGAGTTCCCTTAGCATTTCTGTTAACCGCTAGCTACATAGATGGTGTTTCTAAGAATTTGCATCACAACGTCTAGGGCGAGAGTCCATACCATGGGGAATTGCTTCTATTGAATGCAAAAAGTTTTCCGCCAGACATGTTTTGTAATCGCTTATGACCATGTTAGGCGGCAGTGCGTACGCACTCTGAGGCGTAATGTGTGTAGCCTCTAATGTCTAATCCAATCTGCGTGAACGGGGTTAGGCCGAGCTTCTAAAAAATCTTTCCCCGTTAGAGACGTTCATTCTTGAGGTTTTATTTTTAAAATTACAATCAATTTACAGGGCTCGGTAGTAATCAGATGCAGAACACACGGTTTCTAGATCCTGCTAGTTAGCGGAATCTCGTCATCCCACGTCCAGCGAATTCAATAAAAATGACACCTAACGTCACCGAAAAGTGTCGGCGTTCATTTTGTCTAGCAAAAGTTGTTCCCCAGACGTCTGATGCAGACTGTGAAACACGCTATGTTTTAACTCTAGACAACTAAATATCTCGAAAGCGACGCGTTCTAAAAAACAAAAGCTCTAGGTGAAAGTTATTAATAAAGGGGTTATCTGTCTGTGATGCAGTTGGTCATCTAACCACCCCTTCAGCGTGGGCAGGGAACCCCCCGTTTTTATTGCCTATTCGGATTCTAAGGCAAAAAATACGTACGGTTTGGTTAACTCAAACCGTTGTTTCCCATTCATGGGGGGGGGGGGGGGGGGGAGGGAGAGAGGGGGGGAGGGAGGGGGAGGGGGGGAGAGAGAAAGAGAGAAAGAGAGAAAGAGAGAGAGAGAGAGAGAGAGAGAGAGAGAGAGAGAGAGTGTGTTTGCAAGTAAGAACAGACGCCTTTGATTCTACATTTCATTTACGATGTAAATGAAAACCTTTGTGTTCTAACGGTTGATACTGACCTTAAAACGTTAGTTGGGTGTTGCTAATGTGATTGTAAATTACAACTAATATGGCTTGGCAATGACATATCTGGCAGATAAGCTACTTGTATGGTAACGTAGCTTTTCGTTCCCTACGGCGTTTACTGTGGTGAGTCGCCAAACCATCGGAATGCTTCATTTCGGCGGCCGCCCTCTAACTCCGCCATCAAGGTGACTGATTTCGGTGTGTATCCATCCAACCGTCGTAACACTCTTCCCGGCCGCTACGCGGCTTCCGGCGCAATACAGACCACAACCTTTGTAACAGGACAAAATGTCCATCACATGATAGTGACAGGCGCACCTGCCATCGATACTCATCGAAATCAAGCACCCCAATGGTAAGAGGCAAGGGGATTCACCAAAATAAAGCTTCCTGTGGTCGTTGTGCCTGGCTCACGCTAAACGTAGTTTCTAACCAAACATTGAAGCGGTTAACCATATTGTACTGTGTAATCAAATTTGCAACACAAAAGTATATTTCGAACATAAATATTAATCGTTAGATACGAATGTTTACATTTCGTAAACGAAATCTAGAATCAAATGCGTTCGGTCATAATTGTGAAAACAGCCACATTTGAAATTTGTCAAATACAGCGCCATCTACTGCGAACGGGAAACAGTGGTTTGAACAATTTTTTTTTTAAAGGTGCCGTTTTCGAGATATTAGGTTGCCTCAAGTTAAAACATACATCCTATACCGATCTTTATTTCAAGAGCTCATTTTATTTCGAATCTCTTGGTAGTAATTTACCTACACATAAACAATATGACAGACACCAAGTGCGTACTTCTAACATTGTAATATGACACTACCACATTCATTACTGACAATATTTCCGCAACTACGGAGGACTATCATTTAGTATACCAAGTAGAAGTAAGTCTAATCTGGTCTGCTTTTATTTATAACCAACAAGCGACAACACTGCAAGACAGCAACATCCTAGCTTAAATAATCACAGTGCTGTGGATCATATTTGATAAATAGTTTATGCATATTGGTAACACTATCGTACAAACGAACATATGACGTCAGTGGACTGCATCACCCTAAATTTCTTTGACGTTATCATATACAGTTATTTGAGATTACACCAACGTCGGATACCGAAACAAGGGTATTTTGAAGTAAGAATCCAATTGTGGGAAGCTAATATCAAAACTGGTGAACAAGTAACGTCTGTAGCACAAGCCCGTACCGGGCTGCAGGTAGAATACAGTCTTTGTACAAAGTATGAGCAGCAGCACTAGGAATGGGGACGCGGGTCCATCGCCCCGACTGCCTTTTACCCCGAAAAGATCCTCGGTACTTATCTTGGACGCAAGCTGAGTGGACCTGAGGCCACTCCCTAGGAAATGAAACGAAGAAAAATCTCCGACCCTGCCAGGGATTAAGCCCGGCACTCTCATGGCCTGAGTTTAGTGCTCTACTAGCTATACCAGCACGGCTACATAAGACGAGTGATACGAGGTCTAATGTGACCAACGCATGGGAGGCATGTTTTTGTTGCGAATTTTATTGATGTGGTCTCGAGACTAAAGACTGATTTGATGCACTTCTCCACGCTCTGCGTGTCACTGGTCCTATATTGGGAACCACTGGCCTAACGAGACGAAAAAAGGAGGCAGCATGCGAAACCCAACTCTCTCTTTTCTGACACGATGTACTGAAAGCCATGAATCAACGCGCTCAGGGTGATGCAGTATTTCTAGATTTGCGAAAAACATTCGACTCAGTTCCACACCTAAGCTTATAGTCAAGTACGATCATAAGGGTTATTAAGTGAAATTTGTGACTGGACTCAAGACCTTTTGGTAGGGAGGACGTAGCATATTATCTTGGATGGAGAATCATCTCAGATGTAGAAGTAACTTCGCATGTGACTCACGGAAGGGTGCTGACACCCTCACTGTCCATGTTTTATATTAATAACGTTGCGGATAATTTTAATAGCAACATCAGGCTTTTTGCAGATGGTGTAGTTATCTAAACTGAAGTACTGTCTGAAAGAAGCTGCATAAATATTCACTCAGATCTTGATATGGTTTCAAAGATGTGCAAATACTGGCAGCTTGCTTTGAATGTTCAGAAATGTAAAATAGTGCACTTCACAAAACGAAAAAACGTAGGACACTACGTATATAATATTAGTGATACACAGCTGAAATCTGCGAACCCATACAAATACTTTGGTGTAACGTTTAGTAGGAACGTAAAGTGTAACAACAGTGTAGACTCAGTTGTTGGTACAGCAGGTAGCAGCCTTCGGTTCATTGGTGGAACATTAGAGAAATTCAATTACCCTACAAAGGACATCGCTTACAAATCATTCATGCGACCCACCCTCGAATATTGCTCAAGTATTATTTTATTTATTTATTCAATTAACAGTGTAGAGTAACCCACCACCTTGAAACGTAAGGTGGGTCGGAAGCTTCTAAATCTAATAGCAAAGACTTATTACTCCAATCTTACTGGTACACAGTTGATAATGCTTTTTTTTTTTCAAAAATAATATAAAGAACATAATATATAAAAATTTCTGTAAGGTTACAGAGAATCGTAATGCTTAACAATTGTTAGAGTGGTTCCATATAATTTGTTTCTGCCTAGTTGATTAGTATATAATTTATGTAATGCGAATGTCAAAGAAAAATAAAAACATGTCATACAATACGTGTGGTGAAAATAAGTTGCAATATGTAGAGGGAAGTGATATACTATATTTGGCTATGTAATACACAGTCTAAGTGGCTTGTTGGTTGATAATAGCCTATTTCTCCCTATAATCAGGTGAGAAAGTCTCGGTAGAACCTCAAGCTATTCTCATCTAAAATGGTTTGGGTTTATATATGTTTATTGTGTTTGTGTATATTGGTAGATTATTTGGAGTGTCGCATGTCAGGACACAACACGATATTAAGAAGTTGTTTGTTTGTCTTCTTGTACGTAGTAGTCTCAAATTTTATGTGATACCTTCGATACCTATACATGGTATTATACAGATTAAATAATGACTGAACATTTGATAGATGGATCACATGAATTTTAGCTTTACATAAAGAGTAAAATAATGGTTATAAATTTGTTAGAAGAAATAGAAAGTAGTTCATTGCTACTTGAATGGAGTATTTCTTAAATAACTTAATACATTACGTTTTTAGTTTTATATGTACTTTGTAAGGAAAATACATTTGCTCTATAAAATTCATTGATCGTAGCTTTACATAAAGAACAGAATGTACTTCCGTCTATGCATAATACATTACTGCTTGTGTGCAGTATACTTTAAACAATAAGCAATATGTCGTTGGTGAGGAGCAGCCTCGGAATAAATGTTCTTCGAGCTTTCTCCTCGCAAGCGACGTTACCTTATTAAGGGAGACTTAGTATGTGGTGTCGGTGTTTTATGATTGTTACTGCCTGTTGTGTTGATCCCTTCCGTGTCATGTTCACTTAGTGTGTTGGGTCCTTCCTCGGTTTCGGAATTTGAGGTCGTGCTTGTGTCCTCCCCTGTGGTTTGTTGTGTAGTTTGTGCTTGTCTACGCCTCCTTGCATAAGGGTTTTGGCGCTTGTATTCTTCATGCAGCCGGCCGCGGTGGTCTAGCGGTTCTGGTGCTGCAGTCCGGAACCGCGGACTGCTACGGTCGCAGGTTCGAATCCTGCCTCGGGCATGGGTGTGTGTGATGTCCTTAGGTTAGTTAGGTTTAAGTAGTTCTAAGTTCTAGGGGACTTATGACCTAAGATGTTGAGTCCCATAGTGCTCAGAGCCATTTTTTAGCCATTCTTCATGCAGTGTGCTCGATATAATATCAGCTACACTATTTATTGGGTACCAATAATCGGGATTATAGAATGAAGTTTCATATCGGGATTACGTATTATTCTGGTGATGTCACTGTCGTTCTGTATAGATCTCACATGTGCTAGCGTGTTGCATAGTAATGTTACGTGTCCTGATGACCCAGTTTCTCTACAAATGCATATTTCATCGTTAGTTAATCCCATGCGTGTACCGGGTACTGTCCATGGCCTGTCAGGAAATGGACCATCCCCTGGCTTGTGTCGACATGTTTCAGTTGTAATTTTTCGTGTACATCAGGAGAGAGTACTCGGCGATCCTTGTTGGATGCATCCCACTCTCTCTGCCATGTTTGAATCCGCCAATGTTTGATATTTGTTACTAATGTTTGTTCCTGTAATTTCGGCGACTTTATCGAGCCTGTCCCTCTTAAGCCAATCAAGGGCAGCTCTATAACGTATTGTTATGCCTATAGGGCAGTCCCCATCACAACTCAAAGTGCTTCTAGTGATGTGGTGTTGAAAGAGCTGCTACGCTCACCTCGTCTTGCAATAGTCTTGTTGGTCTGTATATTCAGTGGGTGAGGCCAAGCACTTGTGGCGAAGCATGCGAGGGATTCAAGTATCACAATCTGGTCCGCCCTTATCGTCTTAATAGGTAATTTGTACTGAGCTGTGTTGAGTCGTGTTAGTTTGTGCATAATCTTGGAGGCTTTGTCAATTATCAATTTGATATGATAGTTGAAAGTGTCTTCCGTCAAAATGCAGTTCTATATAATGCGTGGCTTGCTTCCTCTGTATGCTAGTATTGTCTAATTTTAGAATTGGGTTCCCCTGTAGCGTCCCTCTGAGCAGTAAATATACAGTTTTGTTGAGTGCTATTTTCTTTGCACCAACAGTTAATTTTCTAAAGCAGTTGCTTGCCTTTTTTCTCTAGTGCTGCTCTTGTGTTGGCTGAAACCACTACGAGTAGGTCAACCGCGTATGCCACCACACCTCTTCCCTTTCGTCACCGTCCAGAGTGTTCAGCTTGGGCTCGAGTGCTGTATCCCAAAATGTTGGTACGCAGATCGAGCCCCCTGGGCATCGCTTTGTTATTCTCTTGACAACCTTGCATGTACTGCGTGTACCAGTCCTCCATTCCGCCACTCTGCCTCTGCAGTAGTCGAGGTGGCTACTGTAGAGGGAAGCTGATAGCCTCATATCCCTTAACCTGGCGAAGAGGGACGGCCGCCAGGGTTACCAAAAGCCCCGGCTATGTCGATTAGCGCTGCGGTCACGTATCTGTCGCCGATGCTATTTTTTACTGTCAGTGCTCGGTTGACGGCGTCTTCTATTGTTTTACCTCACCTGACGCCGAACTGATGGGGCGTTAGACCGAAATAGTGTCTGTGCGATTGTAAGCAACCTCACAGGAGCCTTTTCTGTACCTTGGCGAGAGTGTTTAAGTGGGACCCATACTAAATACGACTAGTAGGGGATGTTGAATGTATACAGAGAAGGGCAGGAAGCATGGTTACAGGTTTGTCTGACGCGTGGGAAATTGTCACTGAGATATTGAAAGAACTGAACTGGGAGATTCTTGACGATAGGTGTAAACTATCCCGAGAAAGTCTACTGACCAAGTTTCAAGAATCTGCTTTAAATGATGATTCTAGGAATATGCTATAACCCCCTATGTATCGCTCACAAGGGGATCGTGAGCGTAAGATTCGAATAATTACAGAATGCACAAAGGATTTCAAACAATCATTCTTCCAGCGCTCCACACGTGGGGAAGAAACCCTGTAACGATGGGACGTACCCTCTGCCACGCACTTCATGTTGGTTTGCAGAGTACAGATGTAGATCTAGACGAAAAGAGGGAGGAGGGGGGGGGGGAGAAGGGGAGCGCGACGCACCCTCTGTACACAGGCTGCACTTTGAAGCGATGCGCAGCGCGCGCTATCTACTGCCGGCAGCGGACTTCCGCCGCTGATAGCGTGCGGCTGCTAACATCGGCGACAGCTAATCCTTTCTCTCGCTCAGTTCTCCTAAGCTTCTTCCTTTCTGGCAGCAACTTGTTAATTTCGAGCGGCACACGCACTGATCAGTTACCCGCAACAGCAGAACGACAGTCCAAACTGCAGAGTACTTTCAGGGTGGTGACTTCGCTCCAATAAAAGATGTCCCCGAGATTTCCTGGGAAAATAGATGTAACGCCCAAAAATGTCACGCAGTCCTTTGAAATGGATCTGTAGCCCCGGAGGCACTGCATTTAAACAAAAAAATAAACTATTATGAATGAGGATGGCGTAAAAATATCCCTAGAAGTCTTTATGTTACACTCACGGGCAGTCCACAAGTGAGTATCTTTCTTTCCTGCTTCGTTGCGGCTAGTTCTCGGCCAACGTCGGGAGACACGGCTAAAAAATCTGTTAGAGAAAGACAGTAGTAGTCGCATCTAAAGGATCACAGCGCGATCAACTTAATTTCTTCCGACGAAGCACGAGTCCCCACTTTCACGGCCGTTTACGCATAGAATACTGCTCCAGAGTGACCACAGTTCGCACATGTAGAACCAGAACCGAATTAGCGTGCGGGACAGTTATCAAGAGCCGGTGTCATGGGTGATGCTGCGATTGACTGCCTCCCGTCACTTTCAATCGTTTACTTTTCGTCTTTTAAACAAACTCGAAGCACGTTTTTTCCAGAAACAGGTGCGACCCCACTTTTCCATTAGCCACCTTCTAAATCCCTGCAGCAGGACTTCAACAAATGCGTTCACATGGCGTGGGACAAATTTACAGTGAACAGCTTTTTCTTTCAGAGTCTGATGAAGCATTCACAAGTGTCTCTGTCACTGTACTGAGAGTTTGCTACTTTAAACGCACATTTCAGGAATTAAAATCCGACAAATACTATTTCAGACAACAATTTGAATGTTCCCATTATTTATCTTCGGACTAAGAGGAGACCCAGCGAACAAAGATTCAGACACGAAAATAAGTTTCTGAAATACGAGATTTGTCACGTCACAGGTCGAGAGAAAGTACATATTTTAAATGCTCGAAATAAAATACAAGCTTTGAAATTAGCAGTAGAGCTAGACAATCCATAGTACATTCAACCCCCTCCGTAACCATTTCACGGAACAATATGGTCGACACAAAGGTTTAACAGATGTCCCATTCTCATCTACAAACGTTACACCCTTATGTCAGTAATAAAAGCAAATCTACATCACATTCCGCAAGCCACCTAATGGTGTGTGGGGGAGGGTATTTTTTGTATCACTAACTGAGCCCTCCAACCCTATTCCACTCGCGAATGGCACGTAGGAAGACTGATTGTCGGTAAGCCTCTACACTGACTCTGATGTCTCGAACTTTTTCCTCATGGTCGTTACGCGAGAGGGAAGTAATATGTTGTCAGACTCTTCCCGGAAAGTGCTCT